>NC_134852.1:186289196-186598224 GCF_049852395.1 Peromyscus maniculatus bairdii | reverse complement strand
AGGGGTACACCCCAGCTGTTGTGGTGTGTGACTGTCCTTAGGAACTACTGCAGGTATCATCATTCAAGTCCTCTTCCCTCTGCAGAGCTTCCCAGTCTCCCTGAGGCTTTAGGAGTTTACCCTTCATTAACTAGGCCAAATCCCAGAGCCTACAGTCATGGAGTCTTGCTTTCTGTTACCTTCTCCTGAGGTGTCTGTTTATTAAGGACTTTTGCTTACAGTCACAGTCGAATAAACAAGAGCCAAGCATAGACTCTCTAGAGAATGCTGTATTCACAGCCTTGATGCTATCCTATGCTAAAGGCTGAGACCAGTGTAGGAAACTGCAGAAGGTGGGGCTCCGATGGGTCTAGACCAAGGTGAAGTCCCTTAGTCTGTTGTCTTGTGCACTTGGTAACATACTTTCACAGCCCTATAGTCTGCTTGCTTAGCCTGGCCGTTCATTGCTGTGTCCCCAAATATAGCTCATCCTTCACTCTTCCAAATATAAAAAAAAAAAAAAAAATCACTGAAAGGGTCTCAAATTTCTAACTCCATATCCTTGATAGAATGATAAACTCTCCTGAAAGTTGCCCTGACCAGAGAGTTTTTTTCCCTAAACCTTAATCAGCTGACACCAGCAGGAGATGGGGGCTCCTTGACCACTTTCCCAGTGAAGTTTAATTATGAAGAAGATGGGGTATGATTCTGTGTGGTGGTTAGGTGTGTGACACAGTTTAAATGCTTTTTATAAACTCTGCCTCCTGGGATCAGTCACCAGAATCCTTACTGGTGGAGAGAATTAAATCTGTAGGGTTATACTGTGACCTTCACAATATGTCATGACACGTTATCTGAGGGCCATGGCTGTATATGACAGATGACAACTAGTATTTGACAAGTCAACCCACCAGATGTGTATGTCTCTAACGACTAGTCTCACTGGGCAAAGCAGTAGGTTCACTGGCTGTGGAAACAGGTTGTTTTCTGTCTGTAAATTTCTCGGGTACCACTGGCATGCCTCCCTAATAAGAACAGCTGTGGGGTGCTTTCCATGGTGCTTTGGTAGTGTGTTTTACATCTCTGGACACACATTTAGCTATGGATTTCTACTAAGCTGTGTACATCTGATGAACAGAAATATTACCAGAGTATTCTTCCTTACTGACACAGGAAAGCAACAGTGTTATATATCCATGACAGCCTTTAACTCATTGTCCAAGACCTTAGAACAAGTCCAAAATAGACTAAGCTTCCCCTACAGAAATTACAAAAAGACTAATTCTCAGTGGTTTTTTTTTTTTTTTGCTACATCAAGGCCAGGCTGTTTACATGAAGACATAGTCTTGTAGTGGCTCCCTCTCTTCATGTGCACTGACCACACAGGATTCAGCCAATGGCTTAATGTGGTGGTATTGTGTTCCTCAAAATATTGTACACCCTAATAAACTTATCTGGGGTCAGAGACAGAACAGCCACTAGATACAAAGACTAGAAAATGGTGGCACTCACACCTTTAATCCTAGCATTCCAGAGCAGAAAGTGCTCTGGATCTCTGAGTCTAAAGCCACACTGGAAACAGCTAGGCATGGTGACACACGTCTTTAATCCCAGGGAGTGATGGCAGATAGCAGAAAGGTATATAAGGTGTGAAGACCAGGAACGAAAAGCATTTGGCTGCTTAAGTTTTTAGGTTTTGAACAGCACAGTTCAGCTCAGAGCCATTTGGATATGAGGACACAGAGGCTTCCAGTCTGAGGAAACAAGATCAGCTGAGAAGTTGGCCAGGTGAGGTTAGCTGTAGCTTGTTTTTTCTCTCTGGTCTTCCAGTGTTCATCCCAATACTTGGTTCAGGGTTAGTTTTAATTAATAAGATACTCTAAGATTAATGCTACAGTTTAATGTCTGAGACCCCTCACCAACTTAGAGCTTAGTGCATAGGTCAATGTGACATTACTATCCTAAGAGAAGCTATGAGAATTATTTGTGTTGTGAGAATGGGTGGGGCCCTGAAAATGTAACTAACACTTGTCCAGAATTTGGTTGTGGAGTGGCAGCAGCGATGTAGTGAAAGATGACCACGTAGAGCATTGTGACAGGTGCTGCAGAATGTGAGTGAAGTGTGCATGTGTGTGTGTGTGTGTGTGTGTGCGTGTGCGTGTTCGTGTGTGTGTGTGTGTGTGTGTGTGTGTGTGTGCTGTGTGCTGTGTGCGTGTGCGTGTGCGTGTGCGTGTGTGTGTGCTGAGAGTGATGAGGATTCATGAGGAAAGTGTGAGGGAGTGAGTGGGTGAAAGAGTGAGTAAACAGTGAGTGTATATCCTGTCAGAAGTCTGTGTGTGAGTGAGTGTGACAGAGAGAGCTGTGTGAAGGAGCTGCTGCTATGTAGAGGAGCTGTGCCTAGGAACTGTGTAAAGGGCTGTCTGGGGAGAGAGCTGTGTAAATGAGATGTTCAGCTGTGGCTGTGTGGAGATTTGTAACTGTGTGGAGACAAGGAAGATGAAGCTGTGTAGAAAAGAGATGTAGAAGAGAAATGTGTGAAAAGAGAGATGAGTAGCCATGTGAAATATGTATGTATGTATAGACATGTGGCTGTGTGTGGTATTGTGGAGATATGTAGCAGTGTGGAGACAGAAAGGGTCAGAGACCATTTCTTAAGATGAAGTAAAAGAGAAAGTTATCATCAGAAGGCACGAGTGTTTCCTTATTTCACCAGTCATAGATATATTAAAATTTATCCAATGACCCCCCGATAAAAAAAATTTTCTATCCCTCACTACTCTTATTTTTCTTTTTTGAGACAGTGTTTTTCTGTGTATCTTTGCACCTTTCCTGGCTCTCCCTCTGTAGACCAGGCTGGCCTTGATTTCACAAAGATCTGCCTGCCTCTGCCTCCAGAGTCCTAGGATTAAAGGCATGTGCACCACCGATGCCCGCCAGAGGCATTGATTTTATTACCCTGCATGATTATGAAAGCTGGTCTTTAGGGGGCAGCTGTTCCAGCTTTGACCTAGAAGCACTAAACTCTAGTGAGGCTTTTGGTAACTACCACTCGTACCTATGACCTGACCCTGGGTCTGGGCTGAGTTGGGAGCCCTTAACACAGAAGATCCATATGGGCCAGCCCTTTTGTTTCCTTGTGATCCTGGATGCTGAAAGTCAGATTTCTGCAGAGAACCCTGTTGAACTACACCTCACCTCTCCCAGATCCTGTAACCAACCTCTTTACTGGCTGTAAGTTACCCCAAATAAACCTCCTTTTAACTACACGAAGTTGCCTAATTAAATCCCCACAATAAAAGACTCTCACAGTCAGCTATACACTTTGGTACCCCACCACCATCACAAACATTCACAAGACTCTCACATACCTCAAAATTGACGGGAATAATATATTTTAAAAACATAGGATTGAAAGGACCAAGGTGAAAAAGGGTCTTTACTCAAAATTGACTTCTCTTTGCCTTGAGTTTGTCTCTCTTAGAGCCTTAGCTGAGTGTGAAACTGACTGTGACAACTGTCTGCTCATCCAGTTACAGGACAACTGAGCGAAATGAAGAAAGTCCACATACAGCTCCTTTGAACCAGCCCTGTAACTGCCCTGCATAGAGCTCCTTGAACTGACCTTCAAGTGCATTGAAGTCACTCCAGCCTCTACCCTACAGGAGCTTCTCAGAAGCATGTTGAGCTCAGAATATATTCTATTTCCTCTAAGCTACTCCATGTTGTAGGTTTTTCAGGCTGTCCATTGTTAAAGGAGACTTTCTTTTATAAGGCAGTCTAGATTCCATTTTGAGGAGATGTCACCAACCTTTGATCCACTGGAACGAGCCCATAAGTATACCAAAATGATTCTTTAACAGTTCTGTGCTCTATCTTCAAAAAGTTGAAACAAAGAAGAACAGGAAGATTTTTATTTTTCCATCCTTACCTGCATAGAGTGAGTGGTTTAATGAGGTCTGCTCACATTCTCCTTCTAATTATCCTTGTTATCATTTCAGCGGAATTATCCCACAGTGTAGAATGCTACTTGCCGGGAAACATTCCTAATAACTAGGTCAGCCTCTAAAACACGATTGGCTCATGTTTGAGGTAAAAGACAACCCTCTGTGTACATGCATGTGAAAGTCAATCCTGTTTGAGCACAATACTTCCATGGAAATATATTGGAGTGTTTCATTTTCCAAATCCCTACAGTCCATGGCAAGCAGAGGACCAAAAGGGATTCTTCCCCTATTTCTATAATGTGATTGACGCTGGTTCTGTGCGGTTCAGACTCAGGCTGGTATTTCACCTCTTCCCCCTTTGTCTCCGTAAAAATGGAACCATTTATGATGCTGGCCAAACAGTTTTAGGCTGAAAAAGAAACAAATAGCTAACTGTATGTGGGTACATGTGCCTACAACCATGTATTTTTGATTACGTGTGTGTGTGTGTGTGTGTGTGTGTGTGTGTGTGTGTGTGTGTGTAATGCACAGAAAAGATAAATGAGAATTTGAAAAAAAATGAAACCTTGCTGCGAGGTGGTGGCCCGGGCCTTTAATCCCAGAATTCAGGAGGCAGAGACAGGTAGATTTTTGTGAGTACAAGGCCAGCCTGGTCTACAGAGTGAGATCCAAGAAAGGCACAAAGCTACACAGAGAAACCCAATCTGGGAAAGAAAAAAGAAAAAATAAATAAATAAACCTTCAGGAAGTGATGTGTCAGCATAGGCTTTCAGACCCATCCCAGTTATCCAAAGCAACTGCATGAAACTGACCTTTTGTGAAAGGCCACATGACCTCTGCTAGCGGCGACATTCCTGCCTCAGTAATGAGTGATTGAAATGGGCTGGCAGATTTAAATACTCACTGCATGTTAGAATCATTAGAGAACATCTAAATGAATTGTGCTAAAGCTTTTGGATAGCCCAACTGAACACACTCCAGAATCAGATTTAAAATCAGTTTTAAAACAATCAATCAAGCCAGGTGGTGGTGGCACATGTCTTTCATCACAGCACTCAAGAAGCAGAGGCAGGCAGATCTCTGTGAGTTTGAGGCCAGCTTGGTCTACAGAGTGAGTTGCAGGACAGCCAGGATTACTTCACACAGAAATGCTGTCTGAGAAAAATAAATCAATGAAACAATCAAATCAGAATTCTCAGATGATTATGATGTATACCTGTGTTTGAACCAGGGACCAAAAGTTCCTAGGCATCCTCTATCAATTTGAAATTGCTTGACTGTTAACATGGGACTCAGCTGAGGCTCCAGGCCATCTTTCAGGGGTATGATGAGGGGCCCCAGGTACAGTATCCTTTTTACACTGTACCTATTGTTCTTGCTGACTCTCTAGAGAAGAAGATGGTGAGTGTCTTCCTAATGCACAAGAAGACATGGGAATAGAATGTGATTACATATGCTCTATTCACAGGAGGGTACAGAGAAATGTTAACACACGTCTCCTGACATGGTACAAATATGTAGCATTAGGGAAGGTGTTCCATACAAAATACCTATGACTTGTTCAAAGCCATCAATGTTCTTTTAAAATCTGTTAGCTTAAGCCTATAAAGAGTAGGTCTTAGTGACCTGGCTGCCTATCACTTTAGGAACAAATCCAGTAGCTGGAGGTCACTGCCCACTCCATCCCCAGCTTGATATCAGTGTTCTGGTCCTTCTGTCACATTAGCATGCACTGGAGAAATTGCTGTGCCCCTTGGGGAAATTATAGTTGAAAGAAAGCATGGCAGTGACTGTGGGTGATCCCAGGATGCTTTCCTACTAAGGCCATACCAAGCATGGACACAAAATAGGCCACTGATCCACATTCACTACCTGCTTCTCCATCTTTGCTATGGAGTTTTCATAGTTAGTCCACAGAGTGTCAGGTTTGTAGACATTTGTCCTACATTTGACCTAAAGTTCACCATAGAACATTTGGAACAGTAGTGGTAACTAAGCACACACAATCTACATTTAATTAATAATAGGGACCTTATTAGTTGTAGCTTGATACTCGAAAACATAATGCAAAATGATTTTCTTTATTTAACTTTATTTGTAATGTTTTTCACATGTAATTGTTTTGTGGGCTCTTCTCTCTCTCTCTCTCTCTCTCTCTCTCTCTCTCTCTCTCTCTCTCTCTCTCTCTCTGTGTGTGTGTGTTATGTCCCCCATGCTTGAGGCCATACCTGATCTTGCTGTAGTTTCATCCATGCAGTAGTGTGAATGGGAAGACTAGAATAACAAAAGGAGACTATACTCAGAGGGGATAAGGAAGAGCAAAGAAAACCCAAAAGAGCTGCAGGACAGCTAAACAGCAAGAACAAGGAGAGAGGAGATGCAGAGGATGGGCAAGTGCTCCTGAGCATGGGCAGTGTGGGTCAGCAGACACAGAGCACATGGGTGCATGCTGGGCTTGCTGAGCCCAGGACCTAGGAACCACAAGACACTTTAATCAACAGGAGAATTTTAACCATTTTTATTCTCTGGTTTAGATCCTCCAGACTACAACTCTCATGGAATTAAATGAAGGGGACAAGACTTAGACATAATATGACACCCCAGGTTTTGAAACATCCGGTGTCTGACCCACATATCATCTCTTGAAAAACCTAGTAAAGGTGTGTCCCCTTGGGCAAGTTTGGAAATGCTCTCCTGGAAGAGAAGAGTCTGCCAAGTTCCCGGAACCCAGCTTCTGAATCAAACTGCATGACCTCGTGCTGTCTCCCAATCATTCTCTCTCCAACCCACCTTTTGTTCCCTCAGTTGCTCTTCCTCAGCATCCATTGAGACTATTAGGGAGCAGTATTATGAATCCTGAGAGTTTTCCTATGCTTGAATGTAATAAACATGATTTTGGCTTATCAAAGAAACATCCATTAAAAATATCAGAGGTTATTTCCCCAAATATCAAATGAATGAACCCAAACCCATCCCAAGCATCACAATTCACAATGACAAACAGCAGCTGTCAGGTAACAAGGCAGCATCAGTCACCCTTAATATCCCATGATGTGGAGGATGAAATATAGTCTTCATCTTTGTACAAATCCCTTGCAGGGTTTATGTTCACTACTTTCCTTCCTGCCTGCCACTAGACTTGTTAGTTGATGCTGCTATCCCAAGCCTTCTTGAGGACACTGAAGGGATATCCTTTTCATTCTATCAACAAATTACACTGGAAGACTTTGGGATTCAGGGAATTTTACTGAATATAATTTATTTGAGGGGAAAACATCACATATAACACACTATCAATAGCATAGAAAACCTGCACAAGTCTCCTTATATCATCTTCTGTCTGTAAGGTCCCGGGAGGTTTCCCCTGCTTGGCTTTTCCCAAAGTTAAGACTCTTATTAGCCAAGAATGATTCTGCAGTATGGTGAAACTTCTCAGCGTTCAAACTCTCCCTTTTGATCACTTGGTTTCCTATGAAACTGCACTGTACTAAGAGTATCTTCTGACCTAAAGTAAAAGCTTCCTTGGAGAATACCTCTTTGTCCAGGACACTGGCAGTCAGAAGATGGATGATTACATTCCCAAGACACAGACATAAAGAAAAGATGTCCTAGGATCCCACAGCTCAAGGGAGTGCAGATCAGCAGGAGTCAGTCCTGGTCAGTAAGTGAGCAGATATAGTGGGGTGGAAGTTCCTTAGAGTCACCACAATGAGGGGTGACAGGGAGGATGGAGAAAGAAATCAGGAAGGAAGGAGGGAACCCTCAGTTACGAGTACATTCACTCTCCAGATGTGAGCTGCATTCAGAACTCAGGATTCACTTCCTCAGTGAGCCTCAGAGCCCTCTCATAGAACTTCACGGCTTCCTTCATATTCCCTTTCAGTTTGTGAACTAACCCAAGCAAGCTGGTGCTCTCCACAAGGCGAACATTCCGGTTAACACGATTTCCGGCCACATCCCCCAAAGCTATCAGTAGTCTCCTCCAGACAAAGTTTTTTTCTTTCAGTTTAAGACCTTTTAGGAAGTGGGTGATCGCTTCGTTTTCAGAGTGCCGATGGACGTATTGGTAATGGCCATAGCGTAAATGAATATCCTGCTCTATGTGAGACTCAAGATTCCTATTCAGTTCCTTCATGTTCAGCGCCTTCTGGAAATTTGCCTCTGCTTCTTGATGTTGGCCAATTTCTGCCTGTACTTCAGCCATGGATACATAAGCCATCTCAAATATGGGCCTGATTTTCACAGTCTCTTGAAATTCAAAAACGGCCTGTTGTGCCGCCTGCCATCTGGCCTGCTCATTCATGGATGTCCTCAGTTGCATCACTTGATGATGGTAGTAGAGCCCTAGTTGGTAATGCAGGTAGCCAGAGGCAGGTGACGCCTGCAAGGCCCTGTGTAGCAGATTGAGAGCCTTGTCTAGGCAGCCTTTCCTTCCGTAATATTGGGCTATACACCAAAAGATATAGTGTTGGCAGGATGTGTTACTGAGGGCTTCTTCAATGTGTGTTTCTGCTTCAGCTGCTAATCCTACCTCCTGAAGTTTCAGGGCAAGATACACTTTAATATGCGGATCTTCTGGATTTAACCTGACAGCCTTCCTTAGGGGAATAAGAGAGAGATTCTTGTAATCCAAGTCTGTGTGATAGGCTGCAACTGCATAGCCCATGTTGTATTCAGGGTTTTCAGGATCCTCTCTCAGAGCCAATTGAAAGCAGGCCATGGCTCGTTTATAATTCTGTCCTCCACACTTCAGCAAGGTCCAGGCTTTTTCATATTCTATCTCGGTACACTCCGTACTATAGCGATAGGGACTACCCAATTCCTTGCATGTGTTTTCCACCTTGTCCAGGTAGGTCTGAGTTTCTGCCAACATGCCCATGTAGTAATGCACCCAGGCACAGTTGCCCCAGGTCACCAAGCTTCTCTTGCCCACCAGCTCTCCTTGGATCAAGGCTTCTGCTTCTTTCAAGCTGTGCAGGGCTTCCTCATGCTGGCCTTGCAGGTGTTTCACATAGGCCCAGAGGTTGAGCATCCCCACTGTGTTCTTGATGTCTAGAAACCTAAGATCCTCAGTGATCCTCATTTCCAAATCAGGTATGTCAAGGTCTTTGAACAGCAGCTCCCATGTGAAGTGACATCTCAGCTGATACAGATTCTTCTTGACTTGATCACAGCCAGCATTCTCTCTGTGAGAAGGAAGCAGGTGATTGGTTGACAATTAATTCCAAGCTAAACACATTTCACAACATTCTTGCTTTTTTCCTGAAAGTATGACATTTTTTTCCTTTAGAATTTCTTGATTATTTTAAATCAATTTCTCATCTGCATTTATTTGTACTGCCAGAGACTTCTTGTACATGCATGTACATGTACCTGTACTTACAATCTCAGGTAAGTTAATCTTTTCAGTCAAGACTGGACATTGCCACACAGATACAGGCACATGAACATACATGTCAGAGTCCTTATCTGAGGTTTGGAACTCTAAAATTCTATTCCCATTTTCCTTATGTCTTTGAGGACTATGTGTACAAATTTATGCCACCTGAGCTGACATAGACAGGACCTGTCTGTGTGGTAAAAACTGACTGTGGAGAAGTCACTGGGGGTCTGCCTATTTCATCTTAGACACAAACAAGGAACTGTTCTCCATAGGCTGCTGCAGAACTAATAGACATGCTCTCTGCCTTGTGACACTGGGGATATGACTCTTCTCCAGAACTTTTATCTTTGGACGATGTAGCTGGGGAGCTTCTGGAGAGTAAGTCAACTTAGCTCTCCCCACCTAGGGTTACAAAGAATCCCTTTATTTTAAAGATGCTTATACAACTTCATACTTTTTCTTGTTTGTCTAAGGAGCAATATAAGTAGTTCCAAACTATGTATCACTCCTGTCTCAGAGAACCACCTATAGAATCTAGTCAGTTAGCTTCAGGGTAGTAACCCAAAAGCAAGCAGCTTGGAGACCAATCTGTGCTCAGAAGGCAAAAAGGCCCTTGGTCCTGTTGGTAGCTGTCTCTGCCAGAGACCAGAGATAACATAGTGCTTAAACCAGCTGTCTTTACTTTTCACCTGGCCATGCCAAGAATAGTAGAATACAGGTGTGCTGTTCTCTTAGGTCTTACCCATAGCTGAGCACACTAGCATTGTGCAATAAGGGTAGGCTAATGGAAACAGACAGCCATCTAGACATCTCATGGATCAGTCAATTGGTCAGGCTTGCTCACCCATACCTCATGCCTCCATCCTTGAATGTTATGAACAATGCACAAGCGACCAATGACAACCCCTCTCTTCCAGGTCCCAATTTTACTAGACCATAGTGGTTTCAACCTTCCTAATCCTGTAGCCATTTAAAACAGGTAAGCAACTTGTGGTGACTGCCAAACTTGAAATTATTTCATTGACACTTCATAACTGTAATTTTGCTACTGTTATGAATCATAATATAAATATCTGATATGTGTCTCCCAGATGGATGGTAGCACATAATTGAGAACTGCTGTACAAAAGGAACTTTGTCTTCTTTCTTTCAGTGGAGTTCCCAATTATAATCCCACAATAAATCTTCAGAAACCACCTACTGAGGAGCATTAACATCAGTTTTCTATACAGTAAGAATGGAACATAAAACCACCATTGACTCCTTGGAAGCTTTGTGTGACTCTGAGCTTTGGCACACTGAGTCCTAAATTAAAATTCACCTTTGTCTAGAAACCTTCTGTCCAACTCAAATCCTCTTTCTTTTCATTTGACAAGTTTTCAATGCAGAACTTATCTAAACCTTATTGACTGGAGGATCATGTAGTGCATGGAACAGGAAAAGGACCATGACTGAAATGATGATGTTTGGTCAGAATAGTGTTTTCCTCCTTTACCTCTGAAGAGTATAGATTCATGGAAAGCTTCTCAGTCAGTGCAAAACTCAGCTTTCTCCTTCATCATGTTTTTCACTATGTACATCATATACAAGTACAGTAGGAGAACAAGTGAGGAAACTGGGGTGGTTGCAATGACACATGGACAACTGTCATTGTTCCCCTTAATGATCTAAGCACTGGAACTGACATTCATCGGCTGATGTAGCTTCCTTCATCACCACTGCCTCCAGTTCCTACTACCCTGGACAAGCACACCTCTAGCCTTAGAATTTTTAGCCTTTGGCAATTGTCAACTCTGTCTCTATCACTGTAATCAGTCATTCAAGAATGGTAATGGAAGTGTGAAATGACACACAAAAGGTTGTTGAATGTGTAGAAATCAGTCACTGCAACAGAGAAGGTGAGAGGAAGTTGGAGAAGGGTCCATTTTGCCCAAGGGATGCATAAAAGTTGTGCATAAATAATGAACACAGAAAAGTGTACAATCATCTACAAGAAATTAAAATAGAAAGTCATGGAATGATAATTTGTATTAATGAGGCAGAGTAGCATTCATATTGCTCACCAAAGGCCCTTGAAGGGAAAGCTGTTACCTCCTAGACTATGGGAGAAGATCTGCACCTCGTGGAGACCTGCCCATGTCTCCTCCATTAAGAGCTATTCTAGTTGGGGACAGCCTTGATCTGGCTAATGATCTGCCCTGGAAAAGCAAGTTTACCTTCATCCACACTGAAGAGATAGCAGGAATACTTCTCCCTTCAATAAGGTAATGACTTTTCTTTCTCAGAGTGTCTTCTCCCTGTAGTGCAATGCCTAGCAGCTGCCATGAGTTTGGGCTGAGCCTGCCTGCCTTCTGAGCACTGACCTGGAAGGTAGGACTATTCTGCCCATCCCCCCTACTTGTCCTTTCTTTCTCCTCTAAAGCTCCCCTCCCAGCAATGTGGCTGCTCATATAACCTGTTGCTGTCCTTCAAGAAGGCTCAACACAATATGGGTGTGTATCCCATACCCCTGTTCTCTATTCTCCTATTCTGAGCATCTACTGAGATTGACAACTTGCTTGCCCTGGGGCTTGCCATGAAAACTGCAATAAATTATCCTGGAAATCCCTTTTCAGTCCATTTCTAAGTTCTTTTAAAAGGCAACTAAGCACCCTAAGAGGACACCCAGTCTTCACCTTATCACTAAGATAATACAACTACCCAAAGAACCACAGATTCAATCCAATCCCTATTCTGAGGCACATGAGTGTTTTTAAATGAAGCTTTAAATCTCAAATTGTATTAAATATCCCAAGATGCTACAATCATAAAAGTGATTTTTGAAAACATAGAATTAGACTCACTATAGTCTAAAACAATCAACATATTTTTGTGCTAGCAAGAGTACTCCAGTAAGAGAAAAAGGACATATATGACATGGGGATTTAATTATATAAAGACCCAAGGGGCAAACACTGAATGCATGGCTGAGCCCTTCTGTCTAGGCTGCCACAGGAAAATACAATGGACACAGAGGCTTACACAACAGAACTTTGCTACTTGTAACTTAGCAAATTATAAATCTCAGATTAAATTGCCTGCCTATGTATTACCTCACCTAGTAGGTGTTTCTTCTTGACTTGCAGATGGCCATATGCCTGTTCCATGGTCAGGATGTCTTTCCTGTCTGAGCCATGACTTTGAGTGTGTTTGTGTGTGTGTGTATGTGTGCATGTGTGTGTGCATGTGCGATCGCCTGTGTTTGCATGCGTGTGTTCATGTGCTTGCATGTGTCTGTTTGTGTGTGTATGTGTGTGAGTTTGCAAGTGTGTGCTTCTGTGTGCACCTGTGCACACGAACCTATGTGTGTTCATGTGTATGTGAGTGTGTGTTTGTGCATGGTGTATGTGTGTGCCTGTGTGTGTTTGTGGGAGTGTGGGGGTGTGGAGGGTGTATTTATAAGGGGTGCCAATGTCAAGGCATGCATACTAAGGTCAGAGGACAGCATTAGGCACTCATCTTTACCAGCTCGTGTCTGGAGAAGGAAAACCAAGGGTTCCCTCTCTTCTCTCAGCAGAACACTGAGATTGTAATCCTCATGCTTGCTTGCCAAGCCCTTGACCCTCTCAACCCTCTGAGCTGCACCATTTGATGTCTCCAAGGGACATAAGTGTGATGCTCATTCCCTCCTTTCTTATGGCATTTCAGATCTTAAGGAAAGTGGCTTCAGATTGAGACCACAAAGAGAGCAGCATCAATGACCATGAAGGAAGCCAGTTTGCAGAGAAAACCTGTATCCCTTCTTTTCCTAGGCATCAAGGAATGGACAGAGGATACTCAAAGTGCCCTTCATGTACCAACCTGGAGAAGAGACAGGGCTGTTTGTTCATGCCCTGTAAATGGTCATGTGGAATGTCATTTTGTGTGCTGTGAAATGTGTGTTGCTCTGATTGGTTGATAAATAAAATGCTGATTGGCCAGTAGCCAGGCAGGAGGTTCAGGATAGATAAGCAGACAAGGAGAATGCTGGAAAGAGGAAGGCTGAGTCAGGAATCACCAGCCAGACACAGAGGAAGCATGTTGACAAGACAAAACTGAGAAAAGCTACCAAGCCAAGTGGCTAAACATAGGTAAGAATTGTGGGTTAATTTGAATGTAAGAGCTAGTCAGTAATAAGCCTGAGCTAATGGCCAAGCAGTTAGTTATAAATAATATTAAGCCTCTGTGTGATTATTTTATTTAAGGTTGCAGGAGAGTGGGTGAGAGAATTGTCCCGACTGTGGGTCAGGCGGGACACAGGAAACTCCTGACTGCAATGAGGCTCATGGCCCAGTGTAGCACGAATCTTAAAAGTTCTTATTAATAAAAACAAACCCAGAGCCAGGTATTGGGGTGAACCCTGAATGATCAGAGATACAGAACAAGCCACAGCCACCTCACCTTGCCAATTCCTCAGCTGATCATGTTTCCTCAGACTGAAGCCTCTGAGAACTCATCCAAATATATGTCAGCTGAACCGCTGCTCAAAAGCCTAAAAGCTTAACCAGCTCTAGTTCCTGATTTTCATGCCTTTCTTCTATACCTTTCTTCTTATATACCTTATATACCTTTCTTCTTTCTGCCATCACTTCCTGGGATTAAAGGTGTGAGTCACCATGCCTGGCTGTTTCCAGTGTGGCTTTGAACTCACAGAGATCAAGATCAACCTCTGCCTCCCAAGTGATAGGATTAAAGGCATTTGTGCCACCTTTTTCTGGCCTCTATGTCTATCTAGTGGCTGTTCTGTCTTCTTTCCCTAGATAAGTTTATTAGGTTGCACAGTATATTGGGGATCACAATATATCACCACAGCCCAGTGCACTTTGAGCTTATCCCTCTGCTCAGTAGTCCCTTCTGATTTTCCAGAGTGCTGTTTTGTAGTGAAATGTGTCTATCTTTATTACTAATCATGTGGCCCTGGTCCAGTTCATTGATGTTGGACACAAATACTTGGATATTTCAAAGGTGCACCAGGGAAGGTTTCCCTATTGTGACTAGACTCAGGTCTTTACCTGTAATACTTGAAGAGCTAGACTAGGAAGAGACAAAGGCATAAGTAGTTTCTGTCCTCTCAGTCTCAGTCTCTGTCTCTGCCTCTTTCTCTCTGTCTCTGTCTCTCTGAAATAATCAAATGCATGGTTATTTCTTCTTTTATAGTGCACTTAGAAAAGATGGAGTGATTTTTGTAGGCAGATAAATCGTGACCGATTAATTAATTTAAAAAATCCTTCTTTTCTTTGCTTTCCCTGCCTAAAGCAGTGCACAGTGAATTGGAGATTGTGCCCACACCTTATGGGAAATAAAGGCTTTGGCAGCGCAGCTAAAATCACCTGAAATCTGAACACCAGCTGTCCAGGAAGATCTGCCTAGATGGGAGTTCACAAGGATCCTGCTGAGGACCTGTGCCCCAAGAAGGAGGCACATGAACTTGTGCATAAGTCTTTGAAGCAGGAAAGCTGAGCAGCACACAGGCAACAGCCATTTGTGTGGGCAACCTGGACAGAGAGCAGCCAGGATTCCCCAGCCCTTGGTTTCTCAGGATCCCTTATGAAGTTGGAGATCTCCTTCCTTTCTCATTCTGCAGGAACGCCTTTGCAAACCAAATACTTAAGCACCTGGGTCACTGACTCTATGATAATGACCATCACCTGAGAGGTCCTACAGCTTTCCACTTTCTACTTACTTTGGCTCTATATATTTCTATCACTGTGAACTCTGTATTCTATTTCATCATTCCCCAACAGCTCTCAGCCTCCTCCATATTCATGTACTACAGATAGTCCTATGTATAAAGTTAGAAGAATAATCCCCCAAGTCAAGAGATACTCACTTTGGCAGAGTCAGTGCAAACACCTCCACTGACTGGCACTTTTAATCTGAATAGCAATTTCAAACACAAAAACCCAGGGACATTCAATGAATAAGACTCCACCTGGTACCTAGTATTTCTTGAATATATATAGTATATGTTGCACATACAGAGAATATATATATATATATGTTATATATATTCACACAGAAACCTTGAAAAGCATCTCATGAAGTCATTTGGGGATCTGACGGGTTATTCCTAAGGACAATGAAGGAGTGGGTGAGGGAATTGGAAGGAGGACACTCTAAGCAGCTGCTCTCTTTGAGGGCTAAGTAGGTAGAGTGGTAACTTGTCCATTCCCGAAGTTCTCCTTGGTAACTGTCTCTCTCTGTGAGATCAGCATGCTAAAGTCTGCCCAGATGTTTCCAACTTCATGCTTGAGACAGCCTTTAAAACTAAAGCCAGCTTGCTGTCACCCATCCAGCCCCTGCCAACAGCACACCCATTAAAGAGAGTCCCTGGACACTCAGGGCAATTATCATCCTTGTTCCCTTTTCAGTAGTAGAAAGAGAAGGCAGAAGACAGAACAAAGTCAGACCAGACCACAAGCAAATGTTTGAGTCCTGGGTTCACTCAAACTGCAGAGCAGGGAAATCCTTACCCCATGGTTGCTGTGAAGGTGGCAGCAGTTCTCTGGGTTCTCACCAGGACAGGCTCCTCAGAATCCTGTCTTCTAACTCTGCTGTCTTGTGGACTTGCACACCAACTGGACTCTCAGAGAAGGGCGGGGAGACAGCTCTGTGAGCTGTGGTTTGTGAGTTTGTCCTTTTATAGTCACATTAGGAACCTGAAAGAGAAAGTGAAACTAAAGCCTGCAGGTTTCTCCTTAGGGAAACTGAGGGCAAACAGGTGTGGGCCTTCTGCTCTCTCTGAACCAATGGGAAGAGGGAATCTGAAACAGAGTCACATGTCAGTTCCATTCAACTATCAAGAGAGAGATATCCCTGGCACCATGTCATGCTATTAGGATTTTAATTGAGGTGATATGGAGATAAAGACCTAGCCTGGCATCTCCATAAGCACAATTGTTACTTAGTCAAAAGAACTGCAGTTCTTCACTGTCTGCTTGGAACTGAACCACACTCATGGATTTGATGGCATGGCAAAGGGGAGTTTTGGGGATGGAGGAGTCCATCTGCAGTTGATATCCCCTGCAGTCTGGAAGGCGTACATCCCAGCTAGTTTGGTGTGTGGCTGTCCTTAGGAACTACTGCAGGTGTCATCATTCAAGTCCTCTTCCCTCTGCAGAGCTTCCCAGTCTCCCTGAGGCTTTAGGAGTTTGCTCTTCATTAACTAGGCCAATTTTCCAGAGCCTACAGTCATGGAGTCTTGCTTTCTGTTACCTTCTCCTGAGGTGTCTGTTTGTAAAGGGCCCTTGCTAGCAGTCACAGTTGAATAAACAAGAGCCCAGCATGGAATCTCTAGAGAATGCTGTATTCACAGCCTTGATGCTATCCTATGCTAAAGGCTGAGACCAGTGTAGGAAACTGCAGAAGGTGGAGCTCAGATTGGTCCAGACCAAGGTCAAGTTCCTTAGTCTGTTGTCTTGCACACTTGGTAACCTACATTGACAGCCCTATTGAATGGTTGTTTACCCTGGTCATTCATTGCTTTGTCCCCAATTAGAGCTCATCCTTCACTCCTCTAAATATTAAAAAAAAAAAAAATCATTAAAAGGTACTTAAAAGTCTAACTCCATCTCCTTGATAGAATGATAAACTCTCCTGAAAGTTTCCCTGACCAGAGAGTTTTATCCCTAAAATTCAATCAGCTGTCAATAGCAGGAGATGGGGGTTCCTTGACCGCTTTCCCAATAAAGTTTAATTATGAAGAAGATGTTTCTGTGTGGTGGCTAGGTGTGTGACACAGAATTTAAATGCTTTTTATAAAGTCCTCCTTTAGGATCAGTCACCAGAATCCTTGGTGTAGAGAGAATAAAATTTAGAGGGTTGTACTGTGACCTTCACAATATGTCATGACATATTAGCTGAGTGACGTGGCAGTATATGACAGGTGACAACTAGTGTTTGACAAGTCAACCCACAAGATATTTATGTCCCTAATGGGGAGTCTTACCAGGAAAAGCCGTGGGTTCACTGGCAATTGAAACCAGTTCCTTTCTGTTTGTAACTTTCACAGATTCCACGGGTATGCATCCCTATTAAGAACAGCTGTGCGGTGCTTTCCATGGTGCTTTGATAGTGTGTTTTATATTTCTGCACACACATTTAGCTGTGGACCTGTTTAAGCTGTATACCTCTGATGAACTGAAATATTACCAGAGTATTTTTCTCTATTGACACAGGAAAGTAACAATGCTCTGTATCCATGACAGTTTTTAACTCATGGTGCAAGACCTTAGAAGAAGTCCAAAATAGACTAAGCGGCCCCTATGGAGAATACACAAAGACAAATTCCCAGTGTCGATTATTGCTACATCAAGGCCATGATGTTTACATCAATACATAGTCTGTACACTGATCACACACGCTGTAGCCAATGGTTTAATATCTGAGACCCCTCACCAACTTAGAGCTGCGTTTATGGGTCAATGTGACATTACTATCCTAAGAGAAGCTATGTGACTTATCTGTGTTGTGAGAATGGGTGGGGCCCTGAAAATGTAACTAATACTTGTCCAGAATTTGGTTGTGGAGAGGCAGCAGCGATGTAGTGAAAGATGACCCTGTAGAGCTATTTGACAACTGCTGCAGAATGTGAGTGAAGTGTGTGTGTGTGTGTGTGTGTGTGTGTGTGTGTGTGTGTGTGTGTGTGTGTGTGTGTGCTGAGTGAGAGTGATGAACATTCATGAGAAAAGTGTGAGACAATGAATGGGAGAAAGAGTGAGTGAATAACCTGTCAGAAGTTTGTGTGTGAGTGAGTGTGAGAGAGAGCTGTGTGAAGGAGCTGCTGCTATGTAGAGGAGCTGTGCCTAGGAACTGTGTAAAGGGCTGTCTGGGGAGAGAGCTGTGTAAATGAGATGTTCAGCTGTGGCTGTGTGGAGATTTGTAACTTGTGGAGACAAGGAAGATGAAGCTGTGTAGAAAAGAGATGTAGAAAAGAAATGTGTGAAATGAGAGATGAGTAGCCATGTGAAACATGTATGTATGTAAAGACATGTGGCTGTGTGCGGTATTATGGAGATATGTAGCAGTGTGGAGACAGAAAGGGTCAGAGACCATTTCTTAAGAAGAAGTAAAAGAGAAAGATATCATCAGAAGGCATGTGTGTTTCCTTATTTCACCAGTCATAGATATATTAAAATTTATTCCTATTTACCCTCAGATTTTAAAAAAAGTTTTCTATCCATCACTACAGTGAGGCATTCCTTTTGTTTGTGTTTTTTTGAGACAGGGTTTGTCTGTGTAGCTTTGCATTTTTCCTGGATCTCACGCTGTAGACCAGGCTGGCCTTGAACTCACAAAGATCTGCCTGCCTCTGCCTCCCAGTGCTGGGATTAAAGGCTAGTGCCACCAAAGCCTGGAAGAGGCATGCCTTTTATTATGCTGAGAGGTTTGGGGAAGCTGGTCTTTAGTGGGTAGGTGTTTCAGCTTTGACCTAGAAGCACTACCCCTAGTGAGGCTTCTAGGTAACTACAACTCCTACCTATGACCTGTCCCTGAGTCGAGCTGAGATGGGAGCCCTTAAGACTGAAGATTCATATAGACTTACCCTTTTAGTTCCTCATGATCCTGGATTTTGGAAGTCAGAGTTCTCAAAAAAACCCTATTGGGCAATACCTCACCTCTCCCACATCCTGTAACCAACCCTTTTACTGGCTGTAAGTTACCCCCAAATAAACCTCCTTTTAACTACATGGAGTTGCCTTGTTAAATCCCCACAATACTGGTCTCTCACAGTCAATGATACACATTGGTACCCCCCCCCCCAATCACAAACATTCACAAGCCTGTTACATACCTCAAAAATTAACGGGAACAATACATTTGAAAAGCATGGGATTGAAAGGACCAAGGTGAATAAGAGTCTTTACTCAAACTTGGCTTCTCTGAACTTTGAGTTTGTCTCTCTTAGAGCCTTAGCTGAGTGTGAAACTGACTGTGAGAACTGTCTGCTCATCCAGTTACAAGACAACTGAGCGAAATCCAGAGAGTCCACATACAGCTCCTTTGAATAGCCCTGTAACTGCCCTGCATAGAGCTCCTTAAACTGACCTTCAAGTGCATGGGAGTTACTATGGTGGTCTTTCATTTGTACTGAAATGTGATTTTATTTGTATGTTAGTAAATAAAGTTGCTTACAGGCCAGAATTAATAGCAAGCCATAGCAGTGCTGGGGGTTCGTGGTGCACACCTTTAATCCCAGCACTTGGTAAAAGAGGTAGGTAGATCTCTGTGTAGTCAAGGATACAGCCAGCATTGGAGACACACGCCTTTAATCTCAATACCATAGAAGACCTGGAGGACTGTACGTACAGGTAGGTACGACGAGGCAGTCATGTGTTTGGTTTTAAAACCAATGAGAAGGCAGAATAGAAAGACTATATAAAGACAAACTCACAGGAAGTAGGCCGCTTTCGGAGAGGTCTCTTGGCTTAAGAGGCTAGCTGCAGCAGGCAGTAAGGCTCTTAGTTCTGATCTCTTGGCTTTCTTCTTTGCATTGGTTCTGTGTTTCTTATTTAATAAGATGGTTGGTTACATTTACAAGGTACTCCGGCCTCTGCCTTACAGGCAGCTTCTCAGAAGCATGTTGAGCTCAGGACATGTTCTATTTCCTCTAAGCTACTCCATTTTGTAGGTTTTTCAGGCTGTCCATTGCTAAAGGAGACTCCATTTTATAAGGCAGTCTAGATTCCATTTTGAGGAGATGTCACCAAACTTTGATCCACAGGACCGAGCCCATAAGTGTACAAAAATGATTCTTTAACAGTTCTGTGCTGTATTTTCAAAAAGGTGAAACAGAAAAGAACAGGAAGGTTTTCATTTTTCAATCCTTAACATCATAGAGTGAATGTTGTCTGCTCACAGTCTACTACTAATTATCCTTGATATCATTTCAGCTCCACAGAATTATGCCACAGTGTGTAGAATGCTGCTTGTTGGGAAACATTCCTAGTAACTAGGTCAGCTTCTAAAACATCATTGACTCATGATTGGAGTAAAAGACAATGCTCTGTGTACATGCATGTGAAAGCCCATCATGTTTGAGCACAATACTTCCATGGAAATATATTGGACTATTTCATTTTTCAAATCACTAGAGTCCATGGCAAGCAGAGGACCAAAAGGGATTCTTCCCCTACTCCTCTAATGTGACATTGGTGACACTGCTGTGCGGTTCAAGAACAGGCTGGTATTTCACCTCTTCCTCCTTGTCTCTATAATAAACAGAACCATTTATGATGCTGGCCAAAGAGTTTTAGGAAGAGAAGAAACAAATAGCTAATTGTATGTGGTGCATCTGCCTACAACCATGTATTTTTGATTACGTGTGTGTGTGTGTGTGTGTGTGTGTGTGTGTGTGTGTGTGTTTGTGTGTGTGTGTGGAGGAGTGTATGTTGTTTATGTTTGTAGAAAGCACAAAGAAGAGAAAATGGGAATGGGAAAATAAAGAAAACTTCAGGAAATAATGTGTTAGCATAGGCTATCAGACACATTCCAGTTACCCAAAGCAACTGCATGAGACTGAATTTTTGTGAAAGGCCATGTCACCTAGCTAGCTGCAATATTCCTGGCTCATTAGTGAGTGATTGGAATGGGCTGGCAGTTTTAAAAATACTCACTGCATGTTAGAATCATTAGAGAACATCTAAATGAATTGTGCTCAGGCTCTTGGATAGCCCAATTGAAGATGCCCAAGAATCAGATTTAAAATCAGTTTTAAAACAATCAATCAAGCCAGGTGGTGGTGGCACATGCCTTTGAACACAGAACTTAAGAGGCAGAGACAGGCAGATCTCTGTGAGTTTGAGGCCAGCCTGCTCTACAGAGTGAGTTTCAGGACAGCCAGGACTGCTTCACAAAGAAATACTGTCTGAGAAAAATCAATCAATCAATCAAACAAACAAACAAATCAGAATTCTCAGGTGATTATGAATTATACCTCGGTTTGAACCAGAGACCAAAGGTTCCTAGGCATCCTCTATCAATTTGAAATTTATTGGCTTTTGATCTGAGGCTGAGCTGAGGGTCCAGGCCATCTTTCATGGGTATGGTGAGGGGCCCCAGGTACAGTATCCTTTTTACATTGTACCTATTGTTCTTGCTGACTCTCTAGAGAAGAAGATGGCCAGTGTCTTCCTAATGCACAGGAAGACATGGGAAAAGAATGCGATTATGTGTGCTCTATTCACAGGAGGGTGCAGACAGATGTTAACACATGTCTCCTGACATGGTATAAATATGTAGCATTATGGAAGGTGTTCCATACAAAATTCCTATGACTTGTTCAAAGCCATCACTTTTCTTTAAAAATCTGTTATCTTAAACCTACACAGAGTAGGTCTTAGTGACCTGGCTGCCTATCACTTTAGGAACAAATCCAGTAGCTGGAGGTCACTGCCTACTCCATCCCCAGCTTGATATCAGTATTCTGGTCCTTCTGCCACATTAGCATGCACTGGAGACATTGCTGTGCCACTTGGGGAAATTATAGTTGAAAGAAAGCATGGCAGTGACTGTGGGTGATCCCAGGATGCTTTCCTACTAAGGCCATACCAAGCATGGACACAAAATAGGCCACTGATCCACATTCACTACCTGCTTCTCCATCTTTGCTATGGAGTTTTCAGTGTTAGTCCACAGAAAGTCAGGTTTGTAGACATTTGTCCTACATTTGACCTAAAGTTCACCATAGAACATTTGGAACAGTAGTGGTAACTAAGCACACACAATCTACATTTAATTAATAATAGGGACCTTATTAGTTGTAGCATGATGCTCAAAACATAAATGCACAGTGATTTTCCTTAACTTTATTTTTAATGTTTTTCACATGTAATTGTTTTGGGCTCTTCTCTCTCTCTCTCTCTCTCTCTCTCTCTCTCTCTCTCTCTCTCTCTCGTGTCACCCATGCTTATTCCTTGCACAGCTGTGGAGGCCTCACCTCAACTTGCTGTAGTTTCATCCATGCAGTTGTGTGAATGGGAAGACTAGGATAACAAAAGGAGACTATACTCAGAGGGGATAAGGAAGAGCAAGGAAAACCCAAAAGAGCTGACAGGACAACTAAACAGCAGGAACAAGGAGAGAGGAGATGCAGAGGATGGGGAAGTGCTCCTGAGCATGGGCAGTGTGGGTCAGCAGACACAGAGCACATGGGTGCATGCTGGGCTTGCTGAGGCCAGGACCTAGGAACCACAGGGTACTTTCTTCAAGGGGAGAATTTTAACCATTTATGTTCTCTAGTTTAGACCCTCCAGACTACAACTCTCATGGAGGTAAGTGAAGGGAACAAAACTTAGTGACAACAGGACACCCAGGTGTCTGAAACATCCAGGGTCTGACCCACATTTCATCCCTTGAAAAACCTTGTAAAGATGTCTTACCTTGGGCAAGTGTGAAAATGCTCTCATGGAAGAGGAGAGTCTGCAAGTTCCCAGACCCTGGCTTCTGAATCAAACTGCATGCCCGCTTGCTGTCTCCCAATCTTTCTCTCTCCCATGTGCTTACCTTTCCAATCAGTTACTCTTCTTCTGCATTGACTGAGACTCTTAGGGAGTAGTATTATGATTCCTGTGAGTTTTCACTACACTTTAACTTTGCTTGAATATAGTAAACATGTTTTTGGCTTATCAAAAATAGAAAAATGTATTAAAAATATCAGCTGTAAGTTCCCAGGTGTCAGGTAAAGAACCCTAAACCCATCCTGAGCAATATAATCCACAATGATAAACAACAGCTGTCAGATAGCGTGGCAGCATCAGTCACCCTTACTATACCATTATGTGGAGGATGAAATATAGCCTTCATACTTTCACAAACCCCTTGCAGGGTTTATATGCAGAATTTTCTTTCCTGCCCGCCACTAGACTTCTTGTAGTTGATTCTGCTTTCCGAAGCCTTCTTGAGGAAAATGAAAGTATATCCTTTCCATTCTATCAACAAATTACACTGGAAGACTTTGTGATTCAAGGAACTTTACTGAATATATTTTAGTTGAGGGAAAAGCATCACATATAACAAAATATCAATAGCACAGAAAAAGTGCACAAATGTCCTTATATTATCTTCTGTCTGTAAGGTCCCAACAAGTTTCTTCTGCTTGTCTTCCCCAAACTTAAGACTTTTATTAGCCGTGAATGATTCTGCAGTAAGGGGAGACCTCTCAGCTTTCAAACTCTCCCCTTTGCTCACTTGGTTTTCTCCAACACTGCACTGTACTAAGAGTATCTGCTGACGTAAAGTAAGAGCTTCCTTGGAAAAGACCTCTTTGTCCAGGACACTGGCAGGCAGAGGATGGATGACTTTCATTCCCAAGACACAGACATTAAAAAAAAAAGATGTCCTAGGATCCCACAGCTCAAGGGAGTTCAGATCAGCAGGGGTCAGTCCTGGTCAGTAAGTGAGAAGATGTAGTGGGGTGCAAGTTCCTTCTGGACAGGATAATGAGGAGTGAGAAATGGTGGCAACAGCACATGC
This sequence comes from Peromyscus maniculatus bairdii, assembly GCF_049852395.1. Classification (NCBI taxonomy): domain Eukaryota; kingdom Metazoa; phylum Chordata; class Mammalia; order Rodentia; family Cricetidae; genus Peromyscus; species Peromyscus maniculatus. Next base: position 186,574,428 of record NC_134852.1, on the reverse strand, counting down.
ACTGAGCTACTTGGCATTCCAGCAAGCCATGCAGTTGAAGAAAGAAACCGGGAAGGAGGCTGGGAACACTCAGTAATGAGTACATTTACTTCACAGATGTGAGCTGCATTCAGAACTCAGAGTTCACTCCCCCAGTGAGCCTCAGAGCCCTCTCATAGCACTTCAGGGCCTCTTCCTTGTCCCCATTCAGTTTGTGGACTAACCCAAGCAAGCTTGTGCTCTCCATCAGTTGAACATTCTGGTGAATACGTTTTGTGGCCACATTCTCCAAAGCTGTGAGTAGTTTCCTCCAGACAAAGGTCTTTTATTTTATTTTCAAACCTTTTAAGTAGTGGGTGATTGCCTTATCAACTGATTTCTGATGAAATTGTTGGAAACGGCCATAGCAGAAATGAATATCCTGCTCTATTTGACACTCAAGATTCTTCATGTTCATCGCCTTCTGGAAATTTCCCTCTGCTTCTTCATACTGGCCAATTTCTGCCTGCATTTCTGCCATGCAAACATAAGCCATCTCAATCCTGGGCCTGAGTTTCACAGCCTCTTGAAATTCACAAATGGCCTGTTGTGCCAATTTCCGCACATTGCCCTGCCTTCTCGCCTGGTCATTTCTGGATGTCTTCAGTTGGATCATTTGTCGCTTGTAGCAGAGCCCTAGTTGGTAATGCAGGTAGCCAGAGGCAGGTGATGCCTTCAAGGCCTTGAGAAGCAGATTGCGAGCCTTGTCTAGGCAGCCTTTCCTTCAGTAATACTTGGCTGTATAGCGAAAGACATATTGTTGGCAGGATGTGCTACTGAGGGCTTCTTCAATGTGTTTTTCGGCTTCAGCTGCTTCTCCTACATCCTGAAGTTTCAACGCAAGAAAAACTTTAATATATGGATCTTCTGGTTTTAACCTGACAGCCTTCCTTAGGGGTTCTAGAGAAGTATTATTGTGATCACATTCTAGACGATAGGCTACAATAGCATAACCAGTGTTGTATTCAGGGTTTTCAGGCTCCACTTCCAGAGCCTTTGCAAAGCAGGCCATGGCTCGTTTATAATTCTGTCCTCCACACTTCAGCAAGGCCCAGCCTTGTTCACAGTCCATCTCGGCACACTCCATACTATAGCGGAAGGGACTGCCCAATTCCCTGCAAGTGTTCTCCACCTTGTCCAGGTAGGTCTGGGCTTCTGCCAGGCTGCCCATGTGGTAATGCACCCAGGCACAGTTGCTCCAGGTAACCAGGCTCCTCTGGCCCAACTGCTCTCCCTGGATCAAGGCTTCTGCTTCTTTCAAACTCTGAAGAGCTTCCTCATGCTGGCCTTTCAGGTGTCTCACATAGGTCTGGAGGTTGAGCATCCCCACTGTGTTCTTGATGTCTAGGAACTCAAGCTCCTCAGAGATTCTCATTTCCAGATCAGGTATGTCAATGTCTTCCAACAGCAGTTCCCATGTGAAGTGACATCTCAGCTGAATCAGATTCTCCTTGACCTGATCACTGCCAGCATTCTCTCTGTGTGAAGGAAGCAGGTGATTTGTTAAGTGAGAAATGGCCAGACAGTGACATTGACTCCATTCAAAGCACCTTTACAACATTCTTGCTTATTTCTTTCACGTCTGACATCTTGTTCCTTTACAATTTCTTGACTGTTTTTTGTTTTTTTTTTTTACATCAACTCCTCAACTCCATTTATTGGACCTGCCAGAGACTCTTTGTACTTGTATTTACAATCTTGGGTTTTAAGCTAATCCTTTCAGTTAAGACTGAACATTGCCACACAGATACAAGCACATAAACATACATGTCAGTGTCCTTATATGAGGTTTAGAACTCTAAAATTCTATTCCCCCTTTTCTTATGTCTTCAAGGACTATGTATAGAAGTACATGCCACCTGAGCTGACATAAATAAGACTTGCCCATGGGCACAACACTAACTGTTGAGGAAAAGTCATTGCAGGGTCTGCCCCTCTCAACTCTGACACAGATAACATCACTGGTATGATGTTCTCCAATAGACTGATTCAGAACAAAGAACATGCTCTCTGCCTTGGGACACTGGGGAGATGACTCTTCTCTGGGCCTTTCATCTTTGGGTGATTCAGGTGAGGACTTCCAGAGAGAGACTCAACATAACTCTCTTCTGCTGTTAGATAATCCTTCTGTGTACTATGTATGTGTGCTGCTCTCATGGGCATATAATAAAGCAGTTTTGTCCTATGGGAAGGCAGGCAAAGTTAGGCAGAAAAACCAAAATAAGGAGAAGAAGAGGGCAGGGTCAGGAGATCTGTGAACCAGCTGCCCAAGAAGCAAAATGCTAAAGGAATGGTAAGCCATGGGCCTCATTGCAATGTATTGATTAAAAAGAAATGGGTTAATTTAAATATAAAAGCTAATTTATAATAAGCCTGGTCTCTCAGCCAAGCATTTATAATTAATATAAGCCTCTGTGTACTAATTTGGGGAGCAGCTGCTGGGCATTTTGTGGGGGTCACAAAACAGCTTGACTACACAGCTGCCATGACAGGCTTCGAGGCCCTGACACAGATTCTGGCAGGCCCCACCTTTTAAGGCCTGCATTTAAGGGGAAATATCTGAAGCCCAGACAAAGCTTCTGGCAGAAAACACCTGGACCAAAGGAAGAACCATGAGCTGAGGCCACCCAGTAGGGTCTGCATCTAAGAGGAAATACCTGACATTCCAAACATCCCCTATAACCCAGACAATTGTCAGCCCATCAGGGTCCTGAACCTTGAAATCCCCTCACACCAACCTCTGCCTGGGCCCTGGGCTCTCTGCTCTCACTGATGCATCAGTCAGACAAAGAGATCAAACACACAGCTTGAAGATAATAAAGGCTCTTTGCTTTTACTTGCCTGATTCGGTCTCCATGATGGTCTTTTGGGTGTCCCCGAGACCTGGGCATAACAATTTGAGAAAAGGGAGATGGTAGAAAAGCCTCCATTTAAACTCCTCTCCAACAGTTACAAGGAATCGCGCATTTAAAGATGCCTATACAACCTCAATGCATTTTCTCATCTCTGCAGAAAGTAGTAGCACTTGCAAGTGTCTATCACTTCATGCCTCACACTATACCCATCTCTGAAATGGGAATGAAATTAGTATTTCCCATTCCTCATCTTTTGGGAGATTAGTGAGGCTATCAATATAAAATCCATGGATATAGTATAAACTCCATAAGAATTTCCTACTTTTCTGTTACTTTGGAGAACAAGACGTTACATGTAATCACTCAGGTTCTGGGTAAGTACCCCAAAGCAAGCAGCTTTGAATCTTAACCTTTAAAAACTGAGCTTGCAGAGGGGTGGGCAGCTCTCCAGTCTCCACAATGTTGGAAAGTTTGATGGGGTCCATGCCTAGGCCTCTATTACTTCCCAATAAAGACTTTCATTTGCATTCTGGTAAGCTTGTCTTTGGTGGTCTCACCGGGGTCGAGATCTGGGCATAACAACTATATCCTAAAATAATCAATGCACTATGGTGCTAGAATGAATAGCCCTGAAAGAGAGAAAGGACATCCAAACAATGAAGGATAGGGATAACAAAAATACACAGCAAATAAAACACTGAGCCCTTCTGCCTAGGCTGCCATAGGAACCACCTATGGACCCAGACCCTGGCACAACACAACATCTCTGTTTATCTGTAACATAGCAATTTATAAATGTCAGATCATATAGCCTGCCTGTATAACATCTCACTGAGCAGTGGTTTCTTCCTGACTTGCAGAGGGCCACATTCCCACTCCACCTTCATGCAGTCTTTCCTGTCTGTGCCAGGGACTCGGAGAACTCTGCTTTTCTTCCTCTTCTTGTAGGAAAACCTCCCAGTCCTGTAGCAGAAGAGCCTGCCCTTGTGTCTGCAGCTAACTTTAATCACTTTCCTCTACCTTTATGGGTGTGTAAGTACTATTCTCGAGGCTAATTAGGAAGGGGAAACAGTTTGGACATGAGTATAGCCAAATGATTTTGACTGAGTGATTTAGCATCTCTGAGTTGAGCATCTGAGGAAAGCAGGTTGTTTTGGGCAGATTTTAAGTCTTTTATATGACTGGATGTAAGAATAGAGTAGGAGGAAAACTCTAGGATAGTGTAGTTCCATTTTAAGTTGGAAAAAGTACCCACAAGAAAATGTAGCACACGAGGTCTAAATCTTAGTATCTGTTTAGCAGCAGCAGTTGGGCACAAAGCAAACAGAAAGCTATGCTTTCTGAGTTAGAGACAATCCTACAATCAGCTGCGGAAGGATTCTGAGAATCAGAGTGCGGGGGGCGGGGGGAGAGACAGAGACAGAGAGAGCAGAGAGACACAGAAAGACACAGAGAGAGACTGCCCAGAGTGTCAGTGCACTGATGTCACATTAAGGGCTGAAAACAGAGCCTACTTCCTGGAGTCCTTCAGACCAATACTAAACCCTGGTTTGAATTCCCCACTTTTCTCCCTGTGTTACAGTCTTCCTAGAGTTTATGGTCTGTGTTCTTTCTGTGGTGTGTGCTTGAGCAGCCTGTCCCTGTCATTTGTCTGATGGATACATAGCCTTAAATGCTCTCAGGACAGATTATTTCCTCGGTTTCAAGCCTGGCAAAAGCTCTGTCTCTTTGGATGTTAGAGTATTTTCAGAAAAAGATATTAGCTGTGTGTCAAGGCATTCTCATGGGCATCTGAAAAAGAGAAGTAGAAAAAAAAAAGAAAAAGTGACAATTTCTCAGAAAAGTGGGGAGCCTTCAACGTGAGAAACTGGAGATAACTACTTTGAAACAGGGGCTTTGGGTTAGAGAAGTACATATCTTATTAAGGGGACAGATGGATAGATGTTCCTTCCATTTGGGGAATCTTACAATCCTTTGATTAGTTTTAAATGCCATTTCTTTATGAAAGACCAGAGACAGAATTCATCTCCAACTCTTTTGAAAACTTTACCAATATGAGTGACCAAATGTGAGCTGACCAAGGATGATATCTGTGAGCAGGAACCATGCCAAACCAGATGGGGAAAAGGTCACAAAGCCTCAAATATACAAGAACAACAATGAACAACCAATTCATTGGTTGGTAGGGAGGTAGGGAAGTGGTGTTCCCCAGGGAAGAACACAGCCATTGGTTGTCCAGCACCAGGTGTAAAACCCTGATAGCATGCATACGTGAAACATTATAAGCACTGGACAGCTCATACTTAGGAATATATGTGTATGTACAAACAGACACACACGCATATATGTATATATATGTGCATACAATAACAATTAATGGAAAAAGGAGGCCATGAATTTGAAGCAGAGCAGAGAGGGTAATATGTGAGGGGTTTGAAAGAGGAAAGGAAGGGGAGGAGTAGGGAGAAATGTAAATTAGATTCTAATCTCAAAAACTAAAAATCATGTAGAAGGACACCTTAAAGAAAATTAAGGAGGAGTAAAACCAAATTTTCAAAGCAGTCATCATGATCAGGAAATAATTTCTTCTAGGGACTTCTTCTAAGCTTCTTGTCTGCACACGCCTCCTTTTCACATGGCATTTAAATTGTGTGTGTTGGGGGGGAAGGTTGCTAATGTCATGTGAAGGCAGGCATATGAAGGTCAGAGGACAGAGTCAGGCAATGGTCTCCACCTGCTTGTGTTTTGAGAGAGGAAAGCCAAGTGGTTCCTCCCTTCTCTCAGCACAAACACTGAGACTGCAATCCTCTTGCTTGCTTGGCAAGCCCTTGACCCACTCAGCCATTTGTCCAGCACCATTTAAGCACCCTAGGGGAGCAATTGTGATGCTGAGTCCCTCCTTTCTTATGGCATTTCAGATCTTATGGAGAGTGACTTGAGACTGGGGACCACAGACAGAGCAGCAGCATGACCAAGAAGGAAGCCAGTTTGCAGAGAAACTCCTGTGGCCCTTCCTTCCATAGGCTTCAAGTATTGGGCAGAGGATGCTCAAAATGCCCTGGATGTACCAACCTGGAGAAGAGATAGGGCTCTTTGTTCATGCCATGTAAGTGGTCATGAGTCTCATGGCCCAGTGCTTTTGGGGCTTATCCCTCTGCTCTCAATCCTAATTTTCCAGTGTGCTGTTTTGTAATGAAATGTCTCTATTCCTGTTGCTAATCATGTGTCCTGGTCCAGTTCATTGATGTTGGACACAAATACTTGCATATTTCAAAAGTGCCCCAGGGAAGGTTTAGCAATTGTGCCTGCACTCATATCTTTACCTGTAACATTTGATGAGCCAGGCTAGAAAGAGACAAAGGCATAAAAAGTTTCTGTCCTCTCAGTCTCTGTCTCTGCCTGTTTCTCTCTGTCTCTCTCCGAAATAACCAAATGCATGGTTATTCCTTCTTTTACAGAGCACTTAGAAATGACGGAGAGATTTCTGTAGGAAGATTAGTCATGACCCGGAGCATCAGATTCAATCCTGCTTTTCTTTGCTTTCCCTGCCTACAGCAGTGCATAGTGAATTAGAGATTGTGCCCACACCTTATGGGAAATAAAGGCATTGGCAGCGCAGATAAAATCACCTGAAATCTGAACACCAGCTGTCCAGGAAGATCTGCCTAGTTGGGAGTTCACAAGGATCCTGGTGAGGACCTGTGCCCCAAGAAGGAGGCACATGAACTTGTGCATAAGTCCATGCAGCAGAAGCTGAGCAGCACAGGGGCAACAACATTTGTGTGGACATCCTGGACAGAGAGCAGCCAGGATCCCACTGCCCATGTAGATGCTCAGGATCCCCTGTGCAGTCAGAATTCTTCAGCCTTTCTCACACTGCAGGCAATCATTTGCAAACCATAGCCCTAGGCACCTGCTAGAATGATAGGAACTGTAGACCCAGGCAGAGCTTGGTCACTGACCCTATGACCATGACTGTCACCTGATAGGTCCTACAGACTTCTGCCCTCTACTAACTTCAGCTCCATATTTTTCTACCAGTGTGAACTCTGTATTCTATTTCATCATTCCCCAACAGCTCTCAGCTTCCTCCATATTCATGTACCAGAGATGGTCCTATGTATAAAGACAGAAGAATAATCCTCCAAGTCAAGAGATGCTCACTGTAGCAAAGAGTCAGTGCAAACACCTCCACTGACTTGTACTTTCAATGTGAACAGCAATTTCAAAACTAAAAACCCGGGGCCATTTACATAAATAAGACTTCACTGGGCGCCTAGTATCCTTGAATATAAATATATATATGTATGTGTGTGTGTATGTGTGTATGTATATATATTGCATATGCATTGAGTATATATGTTATATGTACACATAGTTGGAAATAAATATGTGACCATGTATATTGAGTTTTTTGCAGGAGGGTGGGAAACTTAAATACCACTTGTCAGAAGGATATGCATGTCTGTATTTTTGTTTCTTAATCATGGGTGGTTGAAATAAAAGTGTGCTGTCCATTGGTTAAGCCACCTGGGAATGGGTAAAACACCACCTGGCCCAGAAACTTTGAACTTCATCTCAAGAGGTCCTTTTGGGGTCTGCTGGGTACATCCCAAGGACAATGAGGGAGTGGGGTCAGGGGATGGGAAGGAGGACACTCTAAGCAGTCTCTTCTCTTTTGGAGTTTGAGTGGTGTGTAAAATGGTTACCTTGTCCATTCCTGAAGTTCTCCTTGGTAATTATCTCTGTGAGATGAGCATGCTAACATCCTCCCAGGTGTTTCCAACTACATGTGTGAGACAGCCTTAGAAACTAAAGCCAGCTTGCTGTCACCCATCCCTGCCCCTGCCAACAGCACACCCATTATACAAAGTCCCCGGACACTCAGGACACTTAGCACCCATGTTCCCTTTTCACTAGTAGAAAGAGAAGGCAGAAGACAGAAGAATGGAACAGAAGCAGACTCAGTCAGACCTGGCCACTATCAAATGTTTGTGTTCTGGATTCTCTCAAACTGCAGAGCAGGTAAATCCTTACCCCATGGTTGCTGTGAAGGTGGCAGCAGTTCTCTGGGTTCTCACCAGGACAGGCCTCTCAGAATCCTGTCTTCTAACTCTGCTGTCTTGTGGACTCTCAGAGAAGGGCTGGGAGACAGCTCTGTGAGCTGTGGTGTCTGTGTGTGCTTTTATAGTCACAGTAAGAACCTGAAACTAGAAAGTGAATCTAAAGCCTGCAAGTTTCTCCTCAGGGAAACTGAAACTGGAAAGTGAAACTAAAGCCTGCAGGTTTCTCCTTGGGGAAAAAGAGCAAACGCGGATTGGCCTTCTGCTCTCTCCTCTGAACCAATGGAGAGAAGGCTCTGGAAGAGACTGACATGTGAGTTCCATTCTGCTCTCCAGAGAGACATCTGTGGTACCAGGACATGCTGTTAGGCAGGGGTTGATGGAGGTGATGTGAACATGAAGACACAGACTGGCATCACCACAAACACCATTGTTCCTCAGTCAAAAGAACTGCAGTTCTGCACTGTCTGCTTGGAACTGAGACCACACTCATGCATTTGATGGCAAAGGGGAAGTTTGGGGATGGAGGAGTCGATCTGCAGGTTAGTTTTGTGCAGTCTAAAAGGGGTACATCCCAGCTGGTTTGGTGTGTGGCTGTCCTCAGGAACTACTGCAGGTGTGATCATTCAAGTCCCCTTCCCTCTGCAGAGCTTCTCAGTCTCCCTGAGGCTTTAGTAGTTTACCCTTCATTAACTAGGCCAATTTCCCAGAGCCTACAGTCATGGAGTCTTGCTTTCTGTTACTTTCTCCTGAGGTGTCTGTTTATTAAGGACTCTTGATAACAGTCACAGCCACATAAACAAGAGCCAAGCATAGACTCTCTAGAGAATGCTGTATTCACAGCCTTGATGCTATCCTATGCTAAAGGCTGAGACCAGTGTAGGAAACTGCAGAAGGTGGGGCTCAGATGGGTCCAGGCCGAGGTCAAGTCCCTTAGTTTGTTGTCTTGTGCACTTGGTAACCTACTTTCACAGCCCTATTGAATGGTTGTTTACCCTGGCCATTCATTGCTTTGTCCCCAATTAGAGCTCATCCTTCACTCCTCTAAATATTAAAAAACATCATTAAAGGTACTGAAATGTCTAACTCCATCTCCTTGATAGAATGATAAACTCTCCTGAAAATTTCCCTGACCAGAGAGTTTTATCCCTAAAATTCAATCAGCTGTCAATAGCAGTTGATAGGGGCTCCTTGACCACTTTCCCATTGAAATTTAATTATGAAGAAGATGGAGGTATGTTTCTATGTGGTGTTAGGTGTGTGACACAGAGTTTAAATGCTTTTTATAAAGTCCTCCTTAGGATCAGTCACCAGAATCCTTGGTGTACAGAGAATAAAATTTAGAGGGTTGTACTGTGACCTTCACAATATGTCATGACATATTAGCTGAGTGACGTGGCAATATATGACAGGTGACAACTAGTGTTTGACAAGTCGACCCACCAGATGTGTATGTCCCTAATGGGGAGTCTTACCAGGCAAAGCCGTGGGTTCACTGGCAGTTGAAACCAGTTCCTTTCTGTTTGTAACTTTCACAGATTCCATGTGTATTCATCCCTAATAAGAACAGCTGTGCGGTGCTTTCCATGGTGCTTTGATAGTGTGTTTTACATTTCTGCACACACATTTAGCTGTGGACCTGTTTAATCTGTATACCTCTAATGAACTGAAATATTACCAGAGTATTTTTCTCTACTGACACAGGAAAGTAACAATGCTCTGTATCCATGACAGCTTTTAACTCATGGTGCAAGACCTTAGAACAAGTCCAAAATAGACTAAGCTGCCCCTATGGAGAATACACAAAGACTAATTCCCAGTGTCGATTATTGCTACATCAAGGCCATGATGTTTACATCAATACATAGTCTGTACCCTGATCACACACGCTGTAGCCAATGGTTTAATATCTGAGACCCCTCACCAACTTAGAGCTTAGTGCATGGGTCAATGTGACATTACTATCCTAAGAGAAGCTATGTGACTTATCTGTGTTGTGAGAATGGGTGGGGCCCTGAAAATGTAACTAATACTTGTCCAGAATTTGGTTGTGGAGTGGCAGCAGCGATGTAGTGAAAGATGACCCTGTAGAGCTATTTGACAGCTGCTGCAGAATGTGAGTGAAGTGTGTGTGTGTGTGTGTGTGTGTGTGTGTGTGTGTGTGTGTGTGTGTGTGCTGAGTGAGAGTGATGAACATTCATGAGAAAAGTGTGAGACACTGAATGGGAGAAAGAGTGAGTGAATAATCTGTCAGAAGTCTGTGTGAGAGTGAGTGTGAGAGAGAGAGCTGTGTGAAGGAGCTGTTGCTATGTAGAGGAGCTGTGCCTAGGAACTGTGTAAAGGGCTGTCTGGGGAGAGAGCTGTGTAAATGAGATGTTCAGCTGTGGCTGTGTGGAGATTTGTAACTTGTGGAGACAAGGAAGATGAAGCTGTGTAGAAAAGAGATGTAGAAGAGAAATGTATGAAAAGAGAGATGTGTAGCCATGAGAAATATGTATGTATGTAAAGACAGGTGGCTGTGTGCGGTATTGTGGAGATATGTAGCAGTGTGGAGACAGAAAGAGTCAGAGACCATTTCTTAAGAAGAAGTAAAAGAGAAAGATATCATCAGAAGGCATGTGTGTTTCCTTATTTCACCAGTCATAGATATATTAAAGTTTATTCCTATTTACCCTCAGATTAAAAAAAAGTTTTCTATCCATCACTACAGTGAGGCATTCCTTTTGTTTGTGTTTTTTGAGACAGGGTTTGTCTGTGTAGCTTTGCATTTTTCCTGGATCTCACGCTGTAGACCAGGCTGGCCTTGAACTCACAAAGATCTGCCTGCCTCTGCCTCCCAGTGCTGGGATTAAAGGCTAGTGCCACCAAAGCCTGGAAGAGGCATGCCTTTTATTATGCTGAGAGGATTGGGGAAGCTGGTCTTTAGTGGGTAGGTGTTTCAGCTTTGACCTAGAAGCACTACCCCTAGTGAGGCTTCTAGGTAACTACAACTCCTACCTATGACCTGTCCCTGAGTCGAGCTGAGATGGGAGCCCTTAAGACTGAAGATTCATATAGACTTACCCTTTTAGTTCCTCATGATCCTGGATTTTGGAAGTCAGAGTTCTCAAAATAACCCTATTGGGCTATACCTCACCTCTCCCACATCCTGTAACCAACCCTTTCACTGGCTGTAAGTTACCCCCAAATAACCCTCCTTTTAACTACATGGAGTTGCCTTCTTAAATCCCCACAATACTGGTCTCTCACAGTCAATGTTAGACATTGGTGCTCCCCCCAATCACAAACATTCATAAGCCCGTCACATACCTCACAAATGAACGGGAACAATACATACTAAAAGCATGGGATTGAAAGGACCAAGGTGAATAAGAGTCTTTACTCATACTTGGATTCTCTGTACATTGAGTTTGTCTCTCTTAGAGCCTTAGCTGAGTGTGAAACTGACTGTGACAACTGTCTGCTCATCCAGTTACAGGACAACTGAGCGAAATCCAGAGAGTCCACATACAGCTCCTTTGAACCAGCCCTGTAACTGCCCGGCATAGAGCTCCTTGAACTGACCTTCAAGTGCATGGGAGTTACTATGGTGGTCTTTCATTTGTACTGAAATGTGATTTTATTTGTATGTTAATAAATAAAGTTGCTTGCGGGCCAGAGCTAATAACAAGTCATAGCAGGGCTGGGGTTCGTGGTGCACACCTTTAATCCCAGCACTTGGTAAAAGAGGTAGGTAGATCTCTGTGTAGTCAAGGATACAGCCAGCATTGGAGACACACGCCTTTAATCTCAATTCCATAGAAGACCTGGAGGGCTGTACATACAGGTAGTGACGACGAGGCAGTCATGTGTTTGGTTTTAAAACCAATGAGAAGGCAGAATAGAAAGATTATATAAAGACAAACACACAGGAAGTAGGCCCCTTTCGGAGAGGACTCTTGGCTTAAGAGGCTAGCTGCAGCAGGCGGTAAGGCTCTTAGTTCTGATCTCTTGGCTTTCTTCTTTGCATTGGTTTTGTGTTTCTTATTTAATAAGATGGTTGGTTACATTTACAAGTTACTCCGGCCTCTGCCTTACAGGCAGCTTCTCAGAAGCATGTTGAGCTCAGGACATGTTCTATTTCCTCTAAGCTACTCCATGTTGTAGGCTTTTCAGGCTGTCCATTGCTAAAGGAGACTCCATTTTATAAGGCAGTCTAGATTCTATTTTGAGATCTCACCAATCTTTGATCCACTGGACAGAGCTCATAAGTGTACCAAAATGATTCTTCCTTTAACAGTTCTGTGCTGTATTTTCAAAAAGGTGAAACAGAGAAGAACAGGAAGGTTTTTATTTTTCAATCCTTAACATCATAGAGTGAATGTTGTCTGCTAACACTCTACTACTAATTATCCTTGTTATCATTTCAGCTCCACAGAAGTGGGTAGAATGCTGCTTGTCGGGAAACATTCCTAATAACTAGGTCAGCTTCTAAAACATCATTGACTCATGATTGGAGTAAAAGACAATGCTCTGTGTACATACATGTGAAAGCCAATCATGTTTGAGCACAATACTTCCATGGAAATATATTGGACTATTTCATTTTTCAAATCATTACAGTCCATGGCAAGCAGAGGACCAAAAGGGATTCTTCCCCTACTCCTCTAATGTGACATTGGTGACACTGCTGTGCGGTTCAAGAACAGGCTGGTATTTCACCTCTTCCCCCTTGTCTCTGTAATAAACAGAACCATTTATGATGCTGGCCAAAGAGTTTTAGGATGAGAAGAAACAAATAGCTAACTGTATGTGGGTCCATGTGCCTACAACCATGTATTTTTTATTACAAGTGTGTGTATGTGTTTGTGTGTGTGTGTGTGGAGGAGTGTATGTTGTTTATGTTTGTAGAAAGCACAGAGAAGAGACAAATGGGAATGGGAAAATAAAGAAACCTTCAAGAAATGATGTGTTAGCATAGGCTATCAGACCCATTCCAGTTACCCAAAGCAACTGCATGAGACTGAACTTTTGTGAAAGGCCATGTCTCCTCTGCTAGCTGCAATATTCCTGGCTCATTAGTGAGTGATTGGAATGGGCTGGCAGATTTAAATACTCACTGCATGTTAGATCATTAGAGAACATCTAAATGAATTGTGCTCAGGCTCTTGGATAGCCCAAATGAACACACCCCAGAATCAGATTTAAAATCAGTTTTAAAACAATCAATCAAGCCAGGTGGTGGTTGCACATGCCTTTGAACACAGAACTTAAGAGGCAGAGGCAGGCAGATCTCTGTGAGTTTGAGGCCAGCCTGCTCTACAGAGTGAGTTGCAGGACAGCCAGGACTGCTTCACAAAGAAATACTGTCTGAGAAAAATCAATCAATCAAACAAACAAACAAATCAGAATTCTCGGGTGATTATGAATTATACCTCGGTTTGAACCAGGGACCAAAGGTTCCTAGGCATTCTCTATCAAGTTGAAATTGCTTGGCTTTTGATCTGAGACTCAGCTGAGGGTCCAGGCCATTTTTCATGGGTATGGTGAGGGGACCCAGGTGCAGTATCCTTTTTACATTGTACCTATTGTTCTTGCTGACTCTCTAGAGAAGAAGATGGCGATTGTCTACCTAATGCACAAGAAAACATGGGAAAAGAATGCGATTATGTGTGCTCTATTCACAGGAGGGTGCAGACAGATATTAACACATGTCTCCTGACATGGTATAAATATGTAGCATTAGGAAAAGTGTTCCATACAAAATACCTATGACTTGTTCAAGCCATCACTGTTCTTTTAAAATCTGTTATCTTAAACCTACACAGAGTAGGTCTTAGTGACCTGGCTGCCTATCACTTTAGGAACAAATCCAGTAGCTGGAGGTCACTGTCCACTCCATCCCCAGCTTGATATCAGTGTTCTGGTCCTTCTGTCACATTAGCATGCACTGGAGACATTGCTGTGCCACTTGGGGAAATTATAGTTGAAAGAAAGCATGGCAGTGACTGTGGGTGATCCCAGGATGCTTTCCTACTAAGGCCATACCAAGCATGGACATAAAATATGCCACTGACCCACATTCACTACCTGCTTCTCCATCTTTGCTATGGAGTTTTCAGTGTTAGTCCACAGAAAGTCAGGTTTGTAGACATTTGTCCTACATTTGACCTACAGTTCACCATAGAACATTTGGAACAGTCGTGGTAACTAAGCACACACAATCTACATTTAATTAATAATACGGACCTTATTAGTTGTAGCTTGATGCTCAAAACATAAATGCACAGTGGTTTTCCTTAACTTTATTTGTAATGTTTTTCACATGTAATTATTGTGGGCTCCTCTCTCTCTCTCTCTCTCTCTCTCTCTCTCTCTCTCTCTCTCTCTCTCTCCTGTCACCCATGCTTATTCCTTGCACAGCTGTGGAGGCCTCACCTCATCTTGCTGTAGTTTCATCCATGCTGTTGTGTGAATGGGAAGACTAGGATAACAAAAGGAGACTATACTCAGAGGGGATAAGGAAGAGCAAAGAAAACCCCAAAGAGCTGACAGGACAGCTAAACAGCAGGAACAAGGAGAGAGAAGATGCAGAGGATGGGGAAGTGCTCCTGAGCATGGGCAGTGTGGGTCAGCAGACACAGAGCACATGGGTGCATGCTGGGCTTACTGAGCTCAGGACCTAGGAACCACAGGGTACTTTAATCAAGAGGAGAATTTTAACCATTTATGTTCTCTAATTTAGACCCTCCAGACTACAACTCTCATGGAGGTAAGTGAAGAGGACAAAACTTAGTGACAACAGGACACCCAAGTGTCTGAAACATCCAGTGTCTGACCCACATATCATCCCTTGAAAAACCTTGTAAAGATGTCTTACCTTGGGCAAGTGTGAAAATGCTCTCATGGAAGAGGAGAGTCTGCCAAGTTCCCAGACCTTGGCTCATGAATCAAACTGCATGCCTTCTTGCTGTCTCCCCATCTTTCTCTCACCCATGTGCTTACCTTTCCAATCAGTTACTCTTCTTCTGCACTGACTGAGACTCTTAGGGAGTAGTACTATGATTCCTGAGAGTTTTCACTACACTTTAACTTTGCTTGAATATAATAAACATGTTTTGGCTTATCAAAAATAGAAACATGTATTAAAAATATCAGCTGTATGTTCCCAGGTGTCAGGTAAAGAACCCTAAACACATCCTGAGCAATATAATTCACAATGATAAACAACAGTTGTCAGATAGCATGGCAGCACCAGTCACCCTTACTATACCATTATGTGGAGGATGAAATATAGCCTTCATACTTTCACAAACCCCTTGCAGGTTTTATATGCAGAATTTTCTTTCCTGCCTGCCACTAGACTTCTGTTAGTTGATCCTGCTTTCCCAAGCCTTCTTGAGGACAATGAAAGGATATCCTTTCCATTCTATCAACAAATTACACTGGAAGACTTTGTGATTCAAGGAACTTTACTGAATATATTTTAGTTGAGGGAAAGCATCACATATAACACAATATCAATAGAACAGAAAAAGTGCACAAATCTCCTCATATCATCTTCTGTCTGTAAGGTCCCGGCAAGTTTCTTCTGCTTGGCTTTCCCCAAACTTAAGACTCTTATTAGCCATGAATGATTCTGCAGTAAGGGGAGACCTCTTGTGTTCAAACTCTCCCCTTTGCTCACTTGGTTTTCTCCAACACTGCACTGTACTAAGAGTATCTGCTGACCAAAAGTAAGAGCTTCCTTGGAAAACACCTCTTTGTCCAGGACACTGGCAGGCATTGGATGGATGACTTTCATTCCCAAGACACAGACATTTAAAAAAAGATGTCCAGATCAGCAGGGGTCAGTCCTGGTCAGTAAGTGAGAAGATGTAGTGGGGTGCAAGTTCCTTCTGGACAGGACAATGAGGGGTGAGAAATGCTGGCAACAGCACATGCACTGAGCTACTTGGCATTCCAGCAAGCCATGCAGTTGAAGAAAGAAACCGGGAAGGAGGCCGGGAACACTCAGTAATGAGTACATTTACTTCACAGATGTGAGCTGCATTCAGAACTCAGGGTTCACTCCCCCAGTGAGCCTCAGAGCCCTCTCATAGCACTTCAGGGCCTCTTCCTTGTCCCCGTTCAGTTTGTGGACTAACCCAAGCAAGCTCGTGCTCTCCATCAGTTGAACATTCTGGTGAATACGTTTTGTGGCCACTTTCTCCAAAGCTGTGAGTAGTTTCCTCCAGACAAAGGTCTTTTCTTCTATTTTCAAACCTTTTAAGTAGTGGGTGATTGCCTTATCAACTGATTTCTGATGAAATTGTTGGTAACGGCCATAGCGGAAATGAATATCCTGCTCTATGTGACACTCAAGATTCTTCATGTTCAGCGCCTTCTGGAAATTTCCCTCTGCTTCTTCATATTGGCCAATTTCTGCCTGCACTTCTGCCATGCAAACATAAGCCATCTCAAATGTGGGCCTGAGTTTCACAGTCTCTTGAAATTCACAAATGGCCTGTTGTGCCAATTTCTGCACATTGCCCTGCCTTCTCGCCTGGTCATTACTGGATTTCTTCAGTTGGATCACCTGTTGCTTGTAGCAGAGCCCCAGTTGGTAATGCAGGTAGCCAGAGGCAGGTGATGCCTTCAAGGCCTTGAGAAGCAGATTGCGAGCCTTGTCTAGGCAGCCTTTCCTTCGGTAATACTTGGCTGTATAGCGAAAGACATATTGTTGGCAGGATGTGCTACTGAGGGCTTCTTCAATGTGTGTTTCTGCTTCAGCTGCTTCTCCTACATCCTGAAGTTT
Source organism: Peromyscus maniculatus bairdii (assembly GCF_049852395.1). Classification (NCBI taxonomy): domain Eukaryota; kingdom Metazoa; phylum Chordata; class Mammalia; order Rodentia; family Cricetidae; genus Peromyscus; species Peromyscus maniculatus. Next base: position 186,557,716 of record NC_134852.1, on the reverse strand, counting down.
CAGCGCAAGAAGAACTTTAATATATGGATCTTCTGGATTCAACCTGACAGCCTTCCTTAGGGGTTCTAGAGAGATATTATTGTCACCACAGTTTTGGCGATAGGCTACAATAGCATAACCAGTGTTGTATTCAGGGTTTTCAGGCTCCACTTCCAGAGCCTTTGCAAAGCAGGCCATGGCTCGTTTATAATTCTGTCCTCCACACTTCAGCAAGGCCCAGCCTTGTTCACAGTCCATCTCAGCCCACTCTATACTATAGCGAAACGGACTGCCCAATTCCTTGCAAGTGTTCTCCACCTTGTCCAGGTAGGTCTGGGCTTCTGCCAGGCTGCCCATGTGGTAATGCACCCAGGCATAGTTGCTCCAGGTCACCAGGCTTCTCTGGCCCAACTGCTCTCCCTGGATCAAGGCTTCTGCTTCTTTCAAGCTCTGAAGAGCTTCCTCATGCTGGCCTTTCAGGTGTCTCACATAGGCCCGGAGGTTGAGCATCCCCACTGTGTTCTTGATGTCTAGGAACTCAAGCTCCTCAGAGATTCTCATTTCCAGATCAGGTATGTCAATGTCTTCCAACAGCAGTTCCCATGTGAAGTGACATCTCAGCTGAATCAGATTCTCCTTGACCTGATCACTGCCAGCATTCTCTCTGTGTGAAGGAAGCAGGTGATTTGTTAAGTGATAAATGGCCAGACAGTGACATTGACTCCATTCAAAGCACTTTTACAACATTCTTGCTTATTTCTTTCACGTCTGAAATCTTGTTCCTTTACAATTTCTGGACTGTTTTTTTTTTTTTTTTACATCAACTCCTCAACTCCATTTATTGGACCTGCCAGAGACTCTTTGTACTTATATTTACAATCTTGGGTTGTAAGCTAATCCTTTCAGTTAGGACTGAACATTGCCACACAGATACAAGCACATAAACATACATGTCAGTGTCCTTATATGAGGTTTAGAACTCTAAAATTCTATTCCCCCTTTTCTTATTTCTTCAAGGACTGTGCATAGAAGTACATGCCACCTGAGCTGACATAAATAAGACTTGTCCATGGGCACAACACTAACTGTTGAAGAAAAGTCATTGCAGGGTCTGCCCCTCTCATCTCTGACACAGATAACATCACTGGTATGATGTTCACCAATAGACTGATTCAGAACAAAGAACATGCTCTCTGCCTTGGGACACTGGGGAGATGACTCTTCTCTGGGCCTTTCATCTTTGGGTGATTCAGGTGAGGACTTCCAGAGAGAGACTCAACATAACTCTCTTCTGCTGTTAGATAATCCTTCTGTGTACTATGTATGTGTGCTGCTCTCATTGGCATATAATAAAGCAGTTTTGTCCTATGGGAAGGCAGGCAAAGTTAGGCAGAAAAACCAAAATAAGGAGAAGAAGAGGGCAGGGTCAGGAGATCTGTGAGCCAGCTGCCCAAGAAGCAAAATACTAAAGGAATGGTAAGCCACGGGCCTCATGGCAATGTATTGATTAAAAAGAAATGGGTTAATTTAAATATAAAAGCTAATTTATAATAAGCCTGGTATCTCAGCCAAGCATTTATAATTAATATAAGCCTCTGTGTACTAATTTGGGAAGCAGCTGCTGGGTATTTTGTGGGGGTCACAAAACAGCTTGACTACCAGGCTGCCATGACAGGCTTCGAGGCCCTGACACAGATTCTGGCAGAAAACACCTGGACGAATGGAAGAACCATGAGCTGAAGCCACCCAGTAGGGTCTGCATCTAAGAGAAAATACCTGACATTCCAAACATCCCCTATAACCCAGACAAATATCAGCCCATCAGGGTCCTGAACCTTGAAATCCCCTCACACCAACCTCTGCCTGGGCCCTGGGCTCTCTGCTCTCACTGATGCATCAGACAGACAGAAAGATCAAGCTCACAGCTTGAAGATAATAAAGGCTCTTTGCTTTTCCTTGCCTGATTCGGTCTACATGATGGTCTTTTGGCGTCCCCCGAGACCTGGGCATAACAATTTGAGAAAAGGGAGATGGTAGAAAAGCCTCCATTTAAACTCCTCTCCAACAGTTACAAGGAATCCGCGCATTTTAAAGATGTCTATACAACCTCAATGCATTTTCTTGTCTCTGCAGAAAGTAGTAGCACTTGCAAGTGTCTATCACTTCATGCCTCACTATCACACTATACCCATCTCTGAAATGGGAATGAAATTAGTATTTCCCATTCCTCATCTTTCGGGAGATTAGTGAGGCTATCAATATAAAATCCATGGATATAGCATAAACTCCATAAGAATTTCCTACTTTTCTGTTACTTTGGAGAACAAGACGTTACGTGTAATCACTCAGGTTCTGGGTAGGTTCCCCAAAGCAAGCAGCTTTGAATCTTAACCTTTAAAAACTGAGCTTGCAGAGGGGTGGGCAGCTCTCCAGCCTCCACTGTGTTGAAAGTCTTGATGGGGTCCATGCCTAAGCCTGTATTGCTTCCCAATAAAGCCTTTCTTTTGCATTCTGGTAAGCTCGTCTTTGGTGGTCTCACGGGGGGTCGAGATCTGGGCACAACAACTATAACCTAAATTAATCAATGCACTATGGTGCTAGAATGAATAGCCCTGAAAGAGAGAAAGGACATCCAAACAATGGAGGATAGGGATAACAAAAAGACCCAGCAAATAAAACACTGAACACATGATTGAGCTGCTGTGGATATTACTCTATATAAATAAAACACTGATGGCCAGTGACCAGGCAGGAAGTATAGGCAGGACAAAGAGAGAGGAGAATTGGGGAAACAGGAAGAAGGAGGGAGAGACACTGCAGCCACCACCAGGACCAGCAGCATGTGAAGACTCTGGTAAGCCACCAGCCACGTGGCAAGGTATAGATTTATAAAAATGGGTTAATTTAAGATAAAAGAACAGTTAGCAAGAAGCCTGCCACGGCCATACAGTTTGTAAGTGATATAAGCGTCTGAGTGATTATTTTATACATGGATTGTGGGACTGCGGGGCTTGGGGAACCTGGAGAGAAGCCGCCCTCCAGCAACAAATGGTGCCCAACGGCTCGAGTTTCCACCTTAAACCTGATAATATTTAATAACCAATTCTAAACAGAGCCAAAACCAGGTTCCTGCTTCTTGTCTCATACGGGCAGCTAGACGCCACAAAACACAGGTTTCAACACTGGCGGGTTCCTGGCGTGTGCCTTTGACCAGCAGTATGGCGGAAATGAGCGTCTGCCAGCGGCACATTACGCTGTGTGGTAGATTTAGTCTTTGCTAGTACTAAAAAAAAAAAAAAAAAAAAAGAGTTTTCTGGGCTACATGCTGCTTTGATAAAATCGTAGACCCACTATTTCTGAGACTTGATGACTCACAGAACTGGCGGAAAACGCCATGTTGGTAAGCTGAAAAGAGCAGAACCAGCAGCCACAGCGCCATTTCAGTCTTAGAATGCTACAGTTTAAAGCAATAGGCTAAGGTAATATAAAAAATAAGCCACGTAAAGATGGCTACCACACAGAGAATCTGGATTATGTTCTCTTTGATATTTGTAACTAAAGAAAAACATTTGATTACAAAAGCTGTTGAGTTATGCCAAAATGTACATTTTAAAGGTACCTTGACTTCAAAATTTGGATTTAAGGATATGTTGCTTTGGAAAAGAGGTTGTGCTTTTGTTTCCACAGAAAGCCAGATGCTATGGATTTGTTCCAGATTAAGATACATCAGGTTTCACCAGCCAAGACCCCCTGAAAGGTCTCTGATGACACCATGGCCCAGATGATCCAACATCCAGAGCAGTTTCAAGGCAACTGGTTCATACAATACAGCCTCACGGACTACCCCATAGGCCTAAAGTTTTCTTTGCGTCCCCATAAGATACAGCGCCCCCCTCCAGCAGGAAGTAGTAAGAGATGCTACGCCCAAATTCCCAAATATACCAAGCTGGCTTTAGAGGTGGAATGGGCTCACTCCCCCTCTAAACCCAGACATATTGCTTTAAAAAAAAAATGGTAAAGAGATTCTTGTGTCCCAAATCAAAAGAGCCCTCTGGTGTGGGACAGAGAAAAACCAATATTTTTATTTAAAACAGGTTGATTATAAATGTGATCTCTTTCTAAAAAAGAAAAGGGGATATGATATAGATATATAGGAGGATATAGAGATGATAAGATAAAAGGATAGATTAATCAACCTGCTTTTAAAGAACAACTTGTTTAAAATGTTTTACATTGGTATAAATTTTAGTTTATTGATACAAACTTGAAGAAAGTTTTATTATACTGTATATATATATTTCTATTCTTGTTTGAGGTATTATGTTTAACTCATTTAAAATTGTAATGGATAATTTAAAATACATTAATAATTAGTCATCTATGATAATTATATTTGTAGCCATGTTAGTTAAGTCTTCTAGGTATACATAGATATATTTCAGATAGATAGGTAATCTTCAAACACTTCATAGACCTAGAGAATATGACATTTAAATAACTTAGAATTCTGTTGACATGAGACACAATTGCTCCTGGCTGCACCAATTTGATCCCGAGAGAATGTTGGGCTTCTAAGACATTTCCATTTGGAAGTTTGTCTTCTTGGCACAAAATGGCCTACTGGGCAAAGAACTGCCCTTGCCTTGACGGCTGACAGTACGAATGCAATGCTGTCCTTCCTGGACGAGCGGGACACAAGGAAAGCGACCACTGTACTCTGCCAAGACAGGGTAAGATGGTCTTTCACAATTCCTGCTTCTAAAGATGGTCTGTCAGATACTCTAGGCTTGTAGCCAATTTGAATGCACCAACAATGCTGAGAAACATTAGGTGACTGTCCAGGCTGCCAGCTGTCTTGGTCTACTCTTGCAGGATTCCCGAAAGTTGCTTGCATCCATCTACCGTTTCTCAGGTACCATTATGTTCCTTTTCAGGTCTTTGATGTGGATAACGACTAGATAGTTATAATTTCCTCAGTTATGATAAAAGATAAGTTAGATATAAAACCTTAAACTCACAAATATAAGATAGATAGGACATCTTCTTTAATATTGTAACTATCATTCTTGCTCGGTAATTGTTTTGTTATATGTAATTTTACTATGTTAAAGTTAAAACCTTTCTTTAAAAAAAAAAAAAAGAAAAGGGGAAGTGCTATGGATATTACTCTATATAAATAAAACACTGATGGCCAGTGACCAGGCAGGAAGTATAGGCAGGACAAAGAGAGAGGAGAATTGGGGAAACAGGAAGAAGGAGGGAGAGACACTGCAGCCACCGCCAGGACCAGCAGCATGTGAAGACTCTGGTAAGCCACCAGCCACGTGGCAAGGTATAGATTTATAAAAATGGGTTAATTTAAGATAAAAGAACAGTTAGCAAGAAGCCTGCCACGGCCATACAGTTTGTAAGTGATATAAGCGTCTGAGTGATTATTTTATACATGGATTGTGGGACTGCGGGGCTTGGGGAACCTGGAGAGAAGCCGCCCTCCAGCAACAAATGGTGCCCAACGGCTCGAGTTTCCACCTTAAACCTGATAATATTTAATAACCAATTCTAAACAGAGCCAAAACCAGGTTCCTGCTTCTTGTCTCATACGGGCAGCTAGACGCCACAAAACACAGGTTTCAACACTGGCGGGTTCCTGGCGTGTGCCTTTGACCAGCAGTATGGCGGAAATGAGCGTCTGCCAGCGGCACATTACGCTGTGTGGTAGATTTAGTCTTTGCTAGTACTAAAAAAAAAAAAAAAAAAAAGAGTTTTCTGGGCTACATGCTGCTTTGATAAAATCGTAGACCCACTATTTCTGAGACTTGATGACTCACAGAACTGGCGGAAAACGCCATGTTGGTAAGCTGAAAAGAGCAGAACCAGCAGCCACAGCGCCATTTCAGTCTTAGAATGCTACAGTTTAAAGCAATAGGCTAAGGTAATATAAAAAATAAGCCACGTAAAGATGGCTACCACACAGAGAATCTGGATTATGTTCTCTTTGATATTTGTAACTAAAGAAAAACATTTGATTACAAAAGCTGTTGAGTTATGCCAAAATGTACATTTTAAAGGTACCTTGACTTCAAAATTTGGATTTAAGGATATGTTGCTTTGGAAAAGAGGTTGTGCTTTTGTTTCCACAGAAAGCCAGATGCTATGGATTTGTTCCAGATTAAGATACATCAGGTTTCACCAGCCAAGACCCCCTGAAAGGTCTCTGATGACACCATGGCCCAGATGATCCAACATCCAGAGCAGTTTCAAGGCAACTGGTTCATACAATACAGCCTCACGGACTACCCCATAGGCCTAAAGTTTTCTTTGCGTCCCCATAAGATACAGCGCCCCCCTCCAGCAGGAAGTAGTAAGAGATGCTACGCCCAAATTCCCAAATATACCAAGCTGGCTTTAGAGGTGGAATGGGCTCACTCCCCCTCTAAACCCAGACATATTGCTTTAAAAAAAAAATGGTAAAGAGATTCTTGTGTCCCAAATCAAAAGAGCCCTCTGGTGTGGGACAGAGAAAAACCAATATTTTTATTTAAAACAGGTTGATTATAAATGTGATCTCTTTCTAAAAAAGAAAAGGGGATATGATATAGATATATAGGAGGATATAGAGATGATAAGATAAAAGGATAGATTAATCAACCTGCTTTTAAAGAACAACTTGTTTAAAATGTTTTACATTGGTATAAATTTTAGTTTATTGATACAAACTTGAAGAAAGTTTTATTATACTGTATATATATATTTCTATTCTTGTTTGAGGTATTATGTTTAACTCATTTAAAATTGTAATGGATAATTTAAAATACATTAATAATTAGTCATCTATGATAATTATATTTGTAGCCATGTTAGTTAAGTCTTCTAGGTATACATAGATATATTTCAGATAGATAGGTAATCTTCAAACACTTCATAGACCTAGAGAATATGACATTTAAATAACTTAGAATTCTGTTGACATGAGACACAATTGCTCCTGGCTGCACCAATTTGATCCCGAGAGAATGTTGGGCTTCTAAGACATTTCCATTTGGAAGTTTGTCTTCTTGGCACAAAATGGCCTACTGGACAAAGAACTGCCCTTGCCTTGACGGCTGACAGTACGAATGCAATGCTGTCCTTCCTGGACGAGCGGGACACAAGGAAAGCGACCACTGTACTCTGCCAAGACAGGGTAAGATGGTCTTTCACAATTCCTGCTTCTAAAGATGGTCTGTCAGATACTCTAGGCTTGTAGCCAATTTGAATGCACCAACAATGCTGAGAAACATTAGGTGACTGTCCAGGCTGCCAGCTGTCTTGGTCTACTCTTGCAGGATTCCCGAAAGTTGCTTGCATCCATCTACCATTTCTCAGGTACCATTATGTTCCTTTTCAGGTCTTTGATGTGGATAACGACTAGATAGTTATAATTTCCTCAGTTATGATAAAAGATAAGTTAGATATAAAACCTTAAACTCACAAATATAAGATAGATAGGACATCTTCTTTAATATTGTAACTATCATTCTTGCTCGGTAATTGTTTTGTTATATGTAATTTTACTATGTTAAAGTTAAAACCTTTCTTTAAAAAAAAAAAAAAGAAATGGGGGAAGTGCTATGGATATTACTCTATATAAATAAAACCCTGATGGCCAGTGACCAGGCAGGAAGTATAGGCGGGACAAAGAAAGAGGAGAATTGAGAAAACAGGAAGAAGGAGGGAAAGATACTGCAGCCACCACCAGGACCAGCAGCATGTGAAGACTCTGGTAAGCCACCAGCCACGTGGCAAGGTATAGATTTATACAAATGGGTTAATTTAAGATAAAAGAACAGTTAGCAAGAAGCCTGCCACGGCCATACAGTTTATAAGTGATATAAGCGTCTGAGTGATTATTTTATACATGGATTGTGGGACTGCGGGGCTTGGGGAACCTGGAGAGAAGCCCTCCAGCAACACTGAGCCCTTCTGCCTAGGCTGCCATAGGAACCACCTATGGACCCAGACCCTGGCACAACATGACATCTCTGTTTATCTGTAACTTAGCAATTTATAAATGTCAGATCATATAGCCTGCCTGTATAACATCTCACTGAGCAGTGGTTTCTTCCTGACTTGCAGAGGGCCACATTCCCACTCCACCTTCATGCAGTCTTTCCTGTCTGTGCCAGGGACTCGGAGAACTCTGCTTCTCTTCCTCTTCTTGTAGGAAAACCTCCCAGTCCTGTAGCAGAAGAGCCTGCCCTTGTGTCTGCAGCTAACTTTAATCACTTTCCTCTACCTTTATGGGTGTATAAGTACTATTCTCCAGGCTAATTAGGAAGGGGAAACAGTTTGGACATGAGTATAGCCAAATGATCTTGACTTAGTGATTTAGCATCTCTGAGTTGAGCATCTGAGGAAAGCAGGTTGTTTTGGGCAGATTTTAAGTCTTTTATATGACTGGATGTAAGAATAGAGTAGGAGGAAAACTCTAGGATAGTGTAGTTCCATTTTAAGTTGGAAAAAGTACCCACAATAAAATGTAGCACTCGAGGTCTAAATCTTAGTATCTGTTTAGCAGCAGCAGTTGGGCACAAAACAAACAGAAAGCTGTGCTTTCTGAGTTAGAGACAATCCTACAATCAGCTGCGGAAGGATTCTGAGAATCAGAGTGTGGGGGGCAGAGTGGAGGGGGACAGAGACAGAGAGAGCAGAGAGACAGAGAGAGACACAGAGAGAGACTGCCCAGAGTGTCAGTGCACTGATGTCACATTAAGGGTTGAAAACAGAGCCTACTTCCTGGAGTCCTTCAGACCAAGACTAAGGCCTGGTTTGAATTCCCCACTTTTCTCCCTGTGTTACAGTCTTCCTAGAGTTTATGGTCTGTGTTCTTTCTGTGGTGTGTGCTTGAGGAGGCTGGCCCTGTCATTTGTCTAATGGATATATAGCCTTAAATGCTCTCAGGGCAGATTATTTCCTCGGTTTCAAGCCTGGCAAAAGCTCTGTCTCTTTGGATGTTAGAGTATTTTCAGAAAAAGATATTAGCTGTGTGTCAAGGCATTCTCATGGGCATCTGAAAAAGAGAGGTAGAAAAAAAAAGAAAAAGTAACAATTTCTCAGCAAAAGTGGGGAGCCTTCAACGTGAGAAACTGGAGATAACTACTTTGAAACAGGGGCTTTGGGTTAGAGAAGTACATATCTTATTAAGGGGACAGATGGATAGATGTTTCTTCCATTTGGGGAATCTTACAATCCTTTGATTAGTTTTAAATGCCATTTCTTTATGAAAGACCAGAGACAGAATTCATCTCCAACTCTTTTGAAAACTTTACCAATATGAGTGATCAAATGTGAGCTGACCAAGGATGATATCTGTGAGCAGGAACCATGGAGAAAAGGTCACAAAGCCTCAAATATACAAGAAGAACAATGAACAACCAATTCATTGGTTGGTAGGGAGGTAGGGAGGTGGTGTACCCCAGGGAAGAACACAGCCATTGGTTATCCAGCACCAGGTGTACAACCCTGATAGCATGCATACATGAAACATTATAAGCACTGGACTGCTCATACTTAGGAATATATGTGTATGTACAAACACAAACACACGCGCATATGTGTGTATATATGTGCATACAATAACAATTAATGGGAAAAGGAGGCCATGGATTTGAAGCAGAGCAGAGAGGGTAATATGTGAGGGGTTTGAAAGAGGAAAGGAAAGGGAGGAATAGGGAGAAATGTAAATTAGATTCTAATCTCAAAAATTAAAAATCATGTAGAAGGACACCTTAAAGAAAATTAAGGAGGAGTAAAACCAAATTTTCAAAGCAGTCATCATGATCAGGAAATAATTTCTTCTAGGGACTTCTTCTAAGCTTCTTGTCTGCACACACCTCCTTTTCACATGGCATTTAAATTGTGTGTGTTGGGGGGAAGGTTGCTAATGTCATATGAAGGCAGGCATATGAAGGTCAGAGGACAGAGTCAGGCAATGGTCTCCACCTGCTTGTGTTTTGAGAGAGGAAAGCCAAGTGGTTCCTCCCTTCTCTCAGCACAAACACTGAGATTGCAATCCTCATGCTTGCTTGGCAAGCCCTTGACCCACTCAGCCATTTGTCCAGCACCATTTAAGCACCTAGGGGAGCAATTGTGATGCTGAGTCCCTCCTTTCTTATGGTATTTCAGATCTTATGGAGAGTGACTTGAGATTGGGGACCACAGACAGAGCAGCAGCATGACCAAGAAGGAAGCCAGTTTGTAGAGAAACTCCTGTGGCCCTTCCTTCCATAGGCTTCAAGTATTGGGCAGAGGATGCTCAAAATGCCCTCGATGTACCAACCTGGAGAAGAGACAGGGCTCTTTGTTCATGCCATGTAAGTGGTCATGAGTCTCATGGCCCAGTGCTTTTGGGGCTTATCCCTCTGCTCTCAATCCTAATTTTCCAGAGTGCTGTTTTGTAATGAAATGTCTCTATTCCTGTTGCTAATCATGTGTCCTGGTCCAGTTCATTGATGTTGGACACAAATACTTGCATATTTCAAAAGTGCCCCAGGGAAGGTTTAGCAATTGTGCCTGAACTCATATCTTTACCAGTAACATTTGTTGAGCCAGGCTAGAAAGAGACAAAGGCATAAGAAGTTTCTGTCCTCTCAGTCTCTGTCTCTGCCTGTTTCTTTCTGTCTCTCTCCGAAATAACCAAATGCGTGGTTATTCCTTCTTTTACAGAGCACTTAGAAATGACGGAGAGATTTCTGTAGGAAGATTAGTCATGACCCGGAGCATCAGATTCAATCCTGCTTTTCTTTGCTTTCCCTGCCTACAGCAGTGCATAGTGGATTAGAGATTGTGCCCACACCTTATGGGAAATAAAGGCATTGGCAGGGCAGCTAAAATCACCTGAAATCTGAAAACCAGCTGTCCAGGAAGATCTGCCTAGTTGGGAGTTCACAAGGATCCTGCTGAGGACCTGTGCCCCAAGGAGGATGCACATGAACTTGTGCATAAGTCCATGCAGCAGAAGCTGAGCAGCACAGGGGCAACAACATTTGTGTGGACAACCTGGACAGAGAGCAGCCAGGATCCCACTGCCCATGTAGATGCTCAGGATCCCCTGTGCAGTCAGAATTCTTCAGCCTTTCTCACACTGCAGGCAATCATTTGCAAACCATAGCCCTAGGCACCTGCTAGAATGATAGGAACTGTAGACCCAGGCAGAGCTTGGTCACTGACCCTATGACCATGACTGTCACCTGACAGGTCCTACAGACTTCTGCCCTCTACTTACTTCAGCTCCATATTTTTCTACCAGTGTGAACTCTGTATTCTATTTCATCATTCCCCAACAGCTCTCAGCTTCCTCCATATTCATGTACCAGAGATGGTCCTATGTATAAAGACAGAAGAATAATCCTCCAAGTCAAGAGATGCTCACTGTAGCAAAGAGTCAGTGCAAACACCTCCACTGACTTATACTTTCAATGTGAACAGCAATTTCAAAACTAAAAACCCGGGGCCATTTACATAAATAAGACTTCACTGGGCACCTAGTATCCTTGAATATAAATATATATATATATGTATGTGTGTGTGTATGTGTGTATGTATATATATTGCATATGCATTGAGTATATATGTTATATGTACACATAGTTGGAAATAAATATGTGACCATGTATATTGAGTTTATTGCAGGAGGGTGGGAAACTTAAATACCACTACTCAGAAGGATATGCATGTCTGTATTTTTGTTTCTTAATCATGGGTGGTTGAAATAAAAGTGTGCTGTCCATTGGTTAAGCCAGCTGGGAATGGGTAAAAAACCACCTGGCCCAGAAACTTTGAACTTCATCTCAAGAGGTCCTTTTGGGGTCTGCTGGGTACATCCCAAGGACAATGAGGGAGTGGGGTCAGGGGATGGGAAGGAGGACACTCTAAGCAGTCTCTTCTCTTTTAGAGTTTGAGTGGTGTGTAAAATGGTTACCTTGTCCATTCCTGAAGTTCTCCTTGGTAATTGTCTCTGTGAGATGAGCATGCTAACATCCTCCCAGGTGTTTCCAACTACATGTGTGAGACAGCCTTAAAAACTAAAGCCAGCTTGCTGTCACCCATCCCTGCCCCTGCCAACAGCACATCCATTATACAAAGTCCCCGGACACTCAGGACACTTAGCACCAATGTTCCCTTTTCAGTAGTAGAAAGAGAAGGCAGAACAAAGGAACAGAAGCAGACTCAGTCAGACCTGGCCACTATCAAATGTTTGTCTCCTGGATTCACTCAAACTGCAGAGCAGGGAAATCCTTACCCCATGGTTGCTGTGAAGGTAGCAGCAGTTCTCTGGATTCTCACCAGGACAGGCCTCTCAGAATCCTGTCTTCTAACTCTGCTGTCTTGTGGACTCTCAGAGAAGGGCTGGGAGACAGCTCTGTGAGCTGTGGTGTCTGTGTGTGCTTTTATAGTCACAGTAAGAACCTGAAACTAGAAAGTGAATCTAAAGCCTGCAAGTTTCTCCTCCAGGAAACTGAAACTGGAAAGTGAAACTAAAGCCTGCAGGTTTCTCCTTGGGGAAAAAGAGCAAACAGGGATTGACCTTCTGCTCTCTCCTCTGAACCAATGGAGAGAAGGCTCTGGAAGAGACTGACATGTGAGTTCCATTCTGCTCTCCAGAGAGACATCTGTGGTACCAGGACATGCTGTTAGGCAGGGGTTGATGGAGGTGATGTGAACATGAAGACACAGACTGGCATCTCCACAAACACCATTGTTCCTCAGTCAAAAGAACTGCAGTTCTGCACTGTCTGCTTGGAACTGGGACCACACTCATGGATTTGATGGCCAAGGGGAAGTTTGGGGATGGAGGAGTCGATCTGCAGGTTAGTTTTGTGCAGTCTAAAAGGGGTACATCCCAGCTGGTTTGGTGTGTGGCTGTCCTCAGGAGCTACTGCAGGTGTGATTATTCAAGTCCCCTTCCCTCTGCAGAGCTTCTCAGTCTCCCTGAGGCTTTAGTAGTTTACCCTTCATTAACTAGGCCAATTTCCCAGAGCCTATAGTCATGGAGTCTTGCTTTCTGTTACCTTCTCCTGAGGTGTCTGTTTATTAAGGACTCTTGCTAACAGTCACAGCCACATAAACAAGAGCCAAGCATAGAATCTCTAGAGAATGCTGTATTCACAGCCTTGATGCTATCCTATGCTAAAGGCTGAGAGCAGTGTAGGAAACTGCAGAAGGTGGGGCTCAGATGGGTCCAGGCCGAGGTCACGTCCCTTAGTTTGTTGTCTTGTGCACTTGGTAACCTACTTTCACAGCCCTATTGAATGGTTGTTTACCCTGGTCATTCATTGCTTTGTCCCCAATTAGATCTCATCCTTCACTCCTCTAAATATTAAAAAAAATCATTAAAGGTACTGAAATGTCTAACTCCATCTCCTTGATAGAATGATAAACTCTCCTGAAAATTTCCCTGACCAGAGAGTTTTATCCCTAAAATTCAATCAGCTGTCAATAGCAGTTGATAGGGGCTCCTTGACCACTTTCCCATTGAAATTTAATTATGAAGAAGATGGAGGTATGTTTCTATGTGGTGTTAGGTGTGTGACACAGAGTTTAAATGCTTTTTATAAAGTCCTCCTTAGGATCAGTCACCAGAATCCTTGGTGTACAGAGAATAAAATTTAGAGGGTTGTACTGTGACCTTCACAATATGTCATGACATATTAGCTGAGTGACGTGGCAGTATATGACAGGTGACAACTAGTGTTTGACCAGTCGACCCACCAGATGTGTTTGTCCCTAATGGGGAGTCTTACCAGGCAAAGCCGTGGGTTCACTGGCAGTTGAAACCAGTTCCTTTCTGTTTGTAACTTTCACAGATTCCACGGGTATGCATCCCTAATAAGAACAGCTGTGGGGTGCTTCCCATGGTGCTTTGGTAGTGTGTTTTACATTTCTGCACACACATTTAGCTGTGGACCTGTTTAAGCTGTATACCTCTAATGAACTGAAATATTACCAGAGTATTTTTCTCTATTGACACAGGAAAGTAACAATGCTCTGTATCCATGACAGTTTTTAACTCATGGTGCAAGACCTTAGAAGAAGTCCAAAATAGACTAAGCTGCCCCTATGGAGAATACACAAAGACTAATTCCCAGTGTCGATTATTGCTACATCAAGGCCATGATGTTTATATCAATACATAGTCGGTACCCTGATCACACACGCTGTAGCCAATGGTTTAATATCTGAGACCCCTCATCAACTTAGAGCTGCGTTTATGGGTCAATGTGACATTACTATCCTAAGAGAAGCTATGTGACTTATCTGTGCTGTGAGAAAGGGTGGGGCCCTGAAAATGTAACTAATACTTGTCCAGAATTTGGTTGTGGAGAGGCAGCAGCGATGTAGTGAAAGATGGCCACGTAGAGCTATTTGACAGCTGCTGCAGAATGTGAGTGAAGTGTGTGTGTGTGTGTGTGTGTGTGTGTGTGTGTGTGTGTGTGTGTGTGTGTGCTGAGTGAGAGTGATGAACATTCATGAGAAAAGTGTGAGACACTGAATGGGAGAAAGAGTGAGTGAATAATCTGTCAGAAGTCTGTGTTAGAGTGAGTGTGAGAGAGAGAGCTGTGTGAAGGAGCTGCTGCTATGTAGAGGAGCTGTGCCTAGGAACTGTGTAAAGGGCTGTCTGGGGAGAGAGCTGTGTAAATGAGATGTTCAGCTGTGGCTGTGTGGAGATTTGTAACTTGTGGAGACAAGGAAGATGAAGCTGTGTAGAAAAGAGATGTAGAAGAGAAATGTGTGAAAAGAGAGATGAGTAGCCATGTGAAATATGTATGTATGTAAAGACATGTGGCTGTGTGCAGTATTGTGGAGATATGTAGCAGTGTGGAGACAGAAAGAGTCAGAGACCATTTCTTAAGATGAAGTAAAAGAGAAAGATATCATCAGAAGGCATGTGTGTTTCCTTATTTCACCAGTCATAGATATATTAAAATTTATTCCTATTTACCCTCAGATTTTAAAAAAAGTTTTCTATCCATCACTACAGTGAGGCATTCCTTTTGTTTGTGTTTTTTGAGACAGGGTTTGTCTGTGTAGCTTTGCATTTTTCCTGGATCTCACGCTGTAGACCAGGCTGGCCTTGAACTCACAAAGATCTGCCTGCCTCTGCCTCCCAGTGCTGGGATTTAAGGCTAATGCCACCAAAGCCTGGAAGAGGCATGCCTTTTATTATGCTGAGAGGATTGGGGAAGCTAGTCTTTAGTGAGTAGGTGTTCCAGCTTTGACCTAGAAGCACTACCCCTAGTGAGGCTTCTAGGTAACTACAACTCCTACCTATGACCTGTCCCTGAGTAGAGCTGAGATGGGAGCCCTTAAGACTGAAGATTCATATAGACTTACCCTTTTAGTTCCTCATGATCCTGGATTTTGGAAGTCAGAGTTCTCAAAAGAACCCTATTGGGCTATACCTCATCTCTCCCACATCCTGTAACCAACCCTTTCACTGGCTGTAAGATTCCCCCAAATAACCCTCCTTTTAACTACATGGAGTTGCCTTGTTAAATCCCCACAATACTGGTCTCTCACAGTCAATGATACACATTGGTACTCCCCCCAATCACAAATATTCACAAGCCTGTCACATACCTCACAAATGCACGGGAACAATACATATTAAAAGCATGGGATTGAAAGGACCAAGGTGAATAAGTCTTTACTCAAAATTGGCTTCTCTGTACATTGAGTTTGTCTCTCTTAGAGCCTTAGCTGAGTGTGAAACTGACTGTGACAACTGTCTGCTCATCCAGTTACAGGACAACTGAGCGAAATCCAGAGAGTCTACATACAGCTCCTTTGAACCAGCCCTGTAACTGCCCCACATAGAGCTCCTTGAACTGACCTTCAAGTACATGGGAGTTACTATGGTGGTCTTTCATTTGTACTGAAATGTGATTTTATTTGTATGTTAATAAATAAAGTTGCTTGCGGGCCAGAGCTAATAGCAAGCCATAGCAGTGCTGGGGGTTCGTGGTGCACACCTTTAATCCCAGCACTTGGTAAAAGAGGTTGGTAGATCTCTGTGTAGTCAAGGATACAGCCAGCATTGGAGACACACGCCTTTAATCTCAATACCATAGAAGACCTGGAGGGCTGTACGTACAGGTAGTGATGAAGAGGCAGTCATGTGTTTGGGTTTACAACCAATGAGAAGGCAGAATAGAAAGACTATATAAAGACAAACACACAGGAAGTAGGCCCCTTTCGGAGAGGACTCTTGGCTTAAGAGGCTAGCTGCAGCAGGCGGTAAGGCTCTTAGTTCTGATCTCTTGTCTTTCTTCTTTGCATTGGTTCTGTGTTTCTTATTTAATTAAGATGGTTGGTTACATTTACAAGGTACTCCAGCCTCTGCCTTACAGGCAGCTTCTCAGAAGCATGTTGAGTTCAGGACATGTTCTATTTCCTATAAGCTACTCCATGTTGTAGGTTTTTCAGGCTGTCCATTTGCTAAAGGAGACTCCATTTTATAAGGCACTCTAGATTCCATTTTGAGGAAATGATCTTTGATCCACTGGACAGAGCCCATAAGTGTACCAAAATGATTCTTCCTTTAACAGTTCTGTGATGTATGTTCAAAAAGGTGAAACAGAGAAGAACAGGAAGGTTTTCATTTTTCAATCCTTAACATCATAGAGTGAATGTTGTCTGCTCACACTCTACTACTAATTATCCTTGTTATCATTTCAACTCCACAGAATTATGCCACAGTGGGTAGAATGCTGCATGTTGGGAAACATTCCTAGTAACTAGGTCAGCTTCTAAAACATCATTGACTCATGATTGGAGTAAAAGACAATGCTCTGTGTACATGCATGTGAAAGCCCATCATGTTTGAGCACAATACTTCCATGGAAATATATTGGACTATTTCATTTTTCAAATCATTACAGTCCATGGCAAGCAGAGGACCAAAAGGGATTCTTCCCCTATTCCTCTAATGTGACATTGGTGACACTGCTGTGCGGTTCAAGAACAGGCTGGTATTTCACCTCTTCCCCCTTGTCTCTGTAATAAACCGAACCATTTATGATGCTGGCCAAAGAGTTTTAGGAAGAGAAGAAACAAATAGCTAACTGTATGTGGTGCATCTGCCTACAACCATGTATTTTTGATTACGTGTGTGTGTGTGTGTGTGTGTGTGTGTGTGTGTGTGTAGGAGTGTATGTTGTTTATGTTTGTAGAAAGCACAAAGAAGAGAAAAATGGGAATGGGAAAATAAAGAAACCTTCAGGAAATGATGTGTTAGCATAGGCCATCACACCCATTCCAGTTACCCAAAGCAACTGCATGAGACTGAACTTTTGTGAAAGGCCATGTCACCTCTGCTAGCTGCAATATTCCTGGCTCATTAGTGAGTGATTGGAATGGGCTGGCAGATTTAAAAATACTCACTGCATGTTAGAATCATTAGAGAACATCTAAATGAATTGTGCTCAGGCTCTTGGATAGCCCAAATGAACACACCCCAGAATGAGATTTAAAATCAGTTTTAAAACAATCAATCAAGCCAGGTGGTGGTGGCACATGCCTTTGAACACAGAACTTAAGAGGCAGAGGCAGGCAGATCTCTGTGAGTTTGAGGCCAGCCTGCTCTACAGAGTGAGTTGCAGGACAGCCAGGACTGCTTCACAAAGAAATACTGTCTGAGAAAAATCAATCAATCAATCAAACAAGCAAATCAGGATTCTCAGGTGATTATGAATTATACCTCGGTTTGAACCAGGGACCAAAGGTTCCTAGGCATCCCTATCAAGTTGAAATTGCTTGGCTTTTGATCTGAGACTCAGCTGAGGGTCCAGGCCATTTTTCATGGGTATGGTGAGGGGCCCCAGGTACAGTATCCTTTTTACATTGTACCTATTATTCTTGCTGACTCTCTAGAGAAGAAGATAGCCAGTGTCTTCCTAATGCACAAGAAAACATGGGAAAAGAATGCGATTATGTGTGCTCTATTCACAGGAGGGTGCAGACAGATATTAACACATGTCTCCTGACATGGTATAAATATGTAGCATTAGAAAAAGTGTTCCATACAAAATACCTATGACTTGTTCAAAGCCATCACTGTTCTTTTAAAATCTGTTATCTTAAACCTACACGGAGTAGGTCTTAGTGACCTGGTAGCCTATCACTTTAGGAACAAATCCAGTAGCTGGAGGTCACTGTCCACTCCACCCCCAGCTTGATATCAGTGTTCTGGTCCTTCTGTCACATTAGCATGCACTGGAGACATTGCTGTGCCACTTGGGGAAATTATAGTTGAAAGAAAGCATGGCAGTGACTGTGGGTGATCCCAGGATGATTTCCTACTAAGGCCATACCAAGCATGGACATAAAATAGGCCACTGATCCATATTTACTACCTGCTTCTCCATCTTTGCTATGGAGTTTTCAGTGTTAGTCCACAGAAAGTCAGGTTTGTAGACATTTGTCCTACATTTGACCTACAGTTCACCATAGAACATTTGGAACAGTCGTGGTAACTAAGCACACACAATCTACATTTAATTAATAATACGGACCTTATTAGTTGTAGCTTGATGCTCAAAACATAAATGCACAGTGATTTTCCTTAACTTTATTTGTAACATGTAATTATTGTGGGCTCTTCTCTCTCTCTCTCTCTCTCTCTCTCTCTCTCTCTCTCTCTCTCTCTCTCTCTCTCTCTCGTGTCACCCATGCTTATTCCTTGCACAGCTGTGGAGGCCACACCTCAACTAGCTGTAGTTTCATCCATGCAGTTGTGTGAATGGGAAGACTAGGATAACAAAAGGAGACTATACTCAGAGGGGATAAGGAAGAGCAAAGAAAACCCCAAAGAGCTGCAGGACAGCTAAACAGCAGGAACAAGGAGAGAGGAGATGCAGAGGATGGGGAAGTGCTCCTGAGCATGGGCAGTGTGGGTCAGCAGACACAGACCACATGGGTGCATGCTGGGCTTGCTGAGCTCAGGACCTAGGAACCACAGGGTACTTTAATCAAGGGGAGAATTTTAACCATTTATGTTCTCTAGTTTAGACCCTCCAGACTACAACTCTCATGGAGGTAAGTGAAGAGGACAAACTTAATGACAACAGGACACCCAGGTGTCTGAAACATCCAGTGTCTGACCCACATATCATCCCTTGAAAAACCTTGTAAAGATGTCTTACCTTGGGCAAGTGTGAAAATGCTCTCATGGAAGAGGAGAGTCTGCCAAGTTCCCAGACCTTGGCTCATGAATCAAACTGCATGCCTTCTTGCTGTCTCCCTATCTTTCTCTCACCCATGTGCTTAACTTTCCAATCAGTTACTCTTCTTCTGCATTGACTGAGACTATTAGGGAGTAGTACTATGATTCCTGAGAGTTTTCACTACACTTTAACTTTGCTTGAATATAATAAACATGTTTTGGCTTATCAAAAATAGAAACATGTATTAAAAATATCAGCTGTGTGTTCCCAGGTGTCAGGTAAAGAACCCTAAAGCCATCCTGAGCAATATAATTCACAATGATAAACAACAGCTGTCAGATAGCATGGCAGCATCAGTCACCCTTACTATACCATGATGTGGAGGATGAAATATAGCCTTCATACTTTCACAAACCTCTTGCAGGGTTTATATGCAGACTTTTCTTTCCTGCCTGCCCATAGACTTCTGTTAGTTGATCCTGCTTTCCCAAGCCTTCTTGAGGACAATGAAAGGATATCCTTTCCATTCTATCAACAAATTACACTGGAAGACATTGTGATTCAAGGAACTTTACTGAATATATTTTAGTTGAGGGAAAAGCATCACATATAACACAATATCAATAGAACAGAAAAAGTGCATAAATCTCCTCATATCATCTTCTGTCTGTAAGGTCCAGGCAAGTTTCTTCTGCTTGGCTTTTTCCAAACTTAAGCCTCTTATTAGCCATGAATGATTCTGCAGTAAGGGGAGACCTCTTATCTTCAAACTCTCCCCTTTGCTCACTTGGTTTTCTCCAACACTGCACTGTACTAAGAGTATCTGCTGACGTAAAGTAAGAGCTTCCTTGGAAAAGACCTCTTTGTCCAGGACACTGACAGGCAGAGGATGGATGACTTTCATTCCCAAGACACAGACATTAAAAAAAAGATGTCCTAGGATCCCACAGCTCAAGGGATTGCAGATCAGCAGGGGTCAGTCCTGGTCAGTAAGTGAGAAGATGCAGTGTGGTGCAAGTTCCTTCTGGACAGGACAATGAGGGGTGAGAAATGGTGGCAACAGCACATGCACTGAGCTACTTCGCATTCCAGTAAGCCATGCAGTTGAAGAAAGAAACCGGGAAGGAGGCCGGGAACACTCAGTAATGAGTACATTTACTTCACAGATGTGAGCTGCATTCAGAACTCAGGGTTCAATCCCCCAGTGAGCCTCAGAGCCCTCTCATAGCACTTCAGGGCCTCTTCCTTGTCCCCGTTCAGTTTGTGGACTAACCCAAGCAAGCTTGTGCTCTCCATCAGTTGAACATTCTGGTGAATACGTTTTGTGGCCACTTTCTCCAAAGCTGTGAGTAGTTTCCTCCAGACAAAGGTCTTTTCTTCTATTTTCAAACCTTTTAAGTAGTGGGTGATTGCCCTGTCTTCTGATTTCTGATGAAATTGTTGGAAACGGCCATAGCGGAAATGAATATCCTGCTCTATGTGACACTCAAGATTCTTCATGTTTAGCACCTTCTGGAAATTTCCCTCTGCTTCTTCATATTGGCCAATTTCTGCCTGCATTTCTGCCATGCAAACATAAGCCATCTCATTTCTGGGCCTGAGTTTCACAGCCTCTTGAAATTCACAAATGGCCTGTTGTGCCAATTTCTGCACATTGCCCTGCCTTCTCGCCTGGTCATTACTGCATTTCTTCAGTTGGATCACCTGTTGCTTGTAGCAGAGCCCCAGTTGGTAATGCAGGTAGCCAGAGGCAGGTGATGCCTTCAAGGCCTTGAGTAGCAGATTGAGAGCCTTGTCTAGGCAGCCTTTCCTTCGGTAATACTTGGCTGTATAGCGAAAGACATATTGTTGGCAGGAAGTGCTACTGAGGGCTTCTTCAATGTGTGTTTCTGCTTCAGCTGCTTCTCCTACATCCTGAAGTTTCAACGCAAGAAGAACTTTGATATATGGATCTTCTGGATTCAACCTGACAGCCTTCCTTAGGGGTTCTAGAGAGATATTATTGTCACCACAGTCTTGGCGATAGGCTACAATAGCATAACCAGTGTTGTATTCAGGGTTTTCAGGCTCCACTTCCAGAGCCTTTGCAAAGCAGGCCATGGCTCGTTTATAATTCTGTCCTCCACACTTCAGCAAGGCCCAGCCTTGTTCACAGTCCATCTCAGCCCACTCTATACTATAGCGAAACGGACTGCCCAATTCCTTGCAAGTGTTCTCCACCTTGTTCAGGTAGGTCTGGGCTTCTGCCAGGCTGCCCATGTAATAATGCACCCAGGCACAGTTGCTCCAGGTCACCAGGCTTCTCTGGCCCAACTGCTGTCCCTGGATCAAGGCTTCTGCTTCTTTCAAGCTCTGAAGGGCTTCCTCATGCTGGCCTTTCAGGTGTCTCACATAGGCCCTGAGGTTGAGCATTCCCACTGTATCCTTGCTGTCTAGGAACTCAAGCTCCTCAGAGATTCTCAATTCCAAATCAGGTATGTCAAAGTCTTCCAACAGCAGCTCCCATGTAAAGTGACATCTCAGGTCAATCAGATTCTCCTTGACCTGATTACTGCCAGCATTCTCTCTGTGTGAAGGAAGCAGGTGATTTGTTAAGTGAGAAATGGCCAGACAGTGACGTTGACTCCATTCAAAGCACTTTTACAACATTCTTGCTTATTTCTTTCACGTCTGACATCTTGTTCCTTTACAATTTCTTGACTGTTTTTTTTTTTTTTTTTTTTTTACATCAACTCCTCAACTCCATTTATTGGACCTGCCAGAGACTCTTTGTACTTGTATTTACAATCTTGGGTTGTAAGCTAATCCTTTCAGTTAAGACTGAACATTGCCACACAGATACAAGCACATAAACATACATGTCAGTGTCCTTATATGAGGTTTAGAACTCTAAAATTCTATTCCCCCTTTTCTTATGTCTTCAAGGACTGTGCATAGAAGTACATGCCACCTGAGCTGACATAAATAAAACTTGTCCATTGGCACAACACTAACTGTTAAAGAAAAGTCATAGCAGGGTCTGCCCCTCTCATCTCTGACACAGATAACATCACTGGTATGATGTTCTCCAATAGACTGATTCAGAACAAAGAACATGCTCTCTGCCTTGGGACACTGGGGAGATGACTCTTCTCTGGGCCTTTCATCTTTGGGTGATTCAGGTGAGGACTTCCATAGAGAGACTCAATATAAATCTTTTCTGGTCTTAGATAATCCTTCTGTGTACTGTGTATGTGTGCTGCTCTCATGGGCATATAATAAAGCAGTTTTGTCCTATGGCAAGGCAGGCAAAGTTAGGCAGAAAAACCAAAATAAGGAGAAAAAGAGGGCAGGGTCAGGAGATCTGTGAGCCAGCTGCCCAAGAACCAAAATGCTAAAGGAATGGTAAGCCATGGGCCTCTGGCAATGAAATGATTAAAAAGAAATGGGTTAATTTAAATATAAAAGCTAATTTGTAATAAGCCTGGTCTCTCAGCCAAGCATTTATAATTAATATAAGCCTCTGTGTACTAATTTGGGAAGCAGCTGCTGGGTATTTTGTGAGGGTCACAAAACAGCTTGACTACCAAGCTGCCATGACAGGCTTCGAGGCCCTGACACAGATTCTGGCAGAAAACACCTGGACGAATGGAAGAACCATGAGCTGAAGCCACCCAGTAGGGTCTGCATCTAAGAGAAAATACCTGACATTCCAAACATCCCCTATAACCCAGACAAATATCAGCCCATCAGGGTCCTGAACCTTGAAATCCCCTCACACCAACCTCTGCCTGGGCCCTGGGCTCTCTGCTCTCACTGATGCATCAGACAGACAGAAAGATCAAGCTCACAGCTTGAAGATAATAAAGGCTCTTTGCTTTTACTTGCCTGATTCGGTCTACATGATGGTCTTTTGGGTGTCCCCGAGACCTGGGCATAACAATTTGAGAAAAGGGAGGTGGTAGAAAAGCCTCCATTTAAACTCCTCTCCAACAGTTACAAGGAATCCGCGCATTTTAAAGATGCCTATACAACCTCAATGCATTTTCTTGTCTCTGCAGAAAGTGGTAGCACTTGCAAGTGTCTATCACTTCATGCCTCACTATCACACTATACCCATCTCTGAAATGGGAATGAAATTAGTATTTCCCATTTCTCATCTTTCGGGAGATTAGTGAGGCTATCAATATAAAATCCATGGATATAGCATAAACTCCATAAGAATTTCCTACTTTTCTGTTACTTTGGAGAACAAGACGTTACGTGTAATCACTCAGGTTCTGGGTAGGTTCCCCAAAGCAAGCAGCTTTGAATCTTAACCTTTAAAAACTGAGCTTGCAGAGGGGTGGGCAGCTCTCCAGCCTCCACTGTGTTGAAAGTCTTGATGGGGTCCATGCCTAAGCCTGTATTGCTTCCCAATAAAGCCTTTCTTTTGCATTCTGGTAAGCTCATCTTTGGTGGTCTCACGGGGGGTCGAGATCTGGGCACAACAACTATAACATAAATTAATCAATGCACTATGGTGCTAGAATGAATAGCCCTGAAAGAGAGAAAGGACATCCAAACAATGGAGGATAGGGATAACAAAAAGACCCAGCAAATAAAACACTGAACACATGATTGAGCTGCTGTGGATATTACTCTATATAAATAAAACACTGATGGCCAGTGACCAGGCAGGAAGTATAGGCAGGACAAAGAGAGAGGAGAACTGGGGAAACAGGAAGAAGGAGGGAGAGACACTGCAGCCACCACCAGGACCAGCAGCATGTGAAGACTCTGGTAAGCCACCAGCCACGTGGCAAGGTATAGATTTATAAAAATGGGTTAATTTAAGATAAAAGAACAGTTAGCAAGAAGCCTGCCACGGCCATACAGTTTGTAAGTGATATAAGCGTCTGAGTGATTATTTTATACATGGATTGTGGGACTGCGGGGCTTGGGGAACCTGGAGAGAAGCCGCCCTCCAGTAACAAATGGTGCCCAACGGCTCGAGTTTCCACCTTAAACCTGATAATATTTAATAACCAATTCTAAACAGAGCCAAAACCAGGTTCCTGCTTCTTGTCTCATACGGGCAGCTAGATGCCACAAAACACAGGTTTCAACACTGGCGGGTTCCTGGCGTGTGCCTTTGACCAGCAGTATGGCGGAAATGAGCGTCTGCCAGCGGCACATTACGCTGTGTGGTAGATTTAGTCTTTGCTAGTATTTAAAAAAAAAAAAGAGTTTTCTGGGCTACATGCTGCTTTGATAAAATCGTAGACCCACTATTTCTGAGACTTGATGACTCACAGAACTGGCGGAAAATGCCATGTTGGTAAGCTGAAAAGAGCAGAACCAGCAGCCACAGCGCCATTTCAGTCTTAGAATGCTACAGTTTAAAGCAATAGGCTAAGGTAATATAAAAAATAAGCCACGTAAAGATGGCTACCACACAGAGAATCTGGATTATGTTCTCTTTGATATTTGTAACTAAAGAAAAACATTTGATTACAAAAGCTGTTGAGTTATGCCAAAATGTACATTTTAAAGGTACCTTGACTTCAAAATTTGGATTTAAGGATATGTTGCTTTGGAAAAGAGGTTGTGCTTTTGTTTCCACAGAAAGCCAGATGCTATGGATTTGTTCCAGATTAAGATACATCAGGTTTCACCAGCCAAGACCCCCTGAAAGGTCTCTGATGACACCATGGCCCAGATGATCCAACATCCAGAGCAGTTTCAAGGCAACTGGTTCACACAATACAGCCTCACGGACTACCCCATAGGCCTAAAGTTTTCTTTGCGTCCCCATAAGATACAGTGCCCCCCTCCAGCAGGAAGTAGTAAGAGATGCTACGCCCAAATTCCCAAATATACCAAGCTGGCTTTAGAGGTGGAATGGGCTCACTCCCCCTCTAAACCCAGACATATTGCTTTAAAAAAAAATGGTAAAGAGATTCTTGTGTCCCAAATCAAAAGAGCCCTCTGGTGTGGGACAGAGAAAAACCAATATTTTTATTTAAAACAGGTTGATTATAAATGTGATCTCTTTCTAAAAAAGAAAAGGGGATATGATATAGATATATAGGAGGATATAGAGATGATAAGATACAAGGATAGATTAATCAACCTGCTTTTAAAGAACAACTTGTTTAAAATGTTTTACATTGGTATAAATTTTAGTTTATTGATATAAACTTGAAGAAAGTTTTATTATACTGTATATATATATATTTCTATTCTTGTGTGAGGTATTATGTTTAACTCATTTAAAATTGTAATGGATAATTTAAAATAGATTAATAATTAGTCATCTATGATAATTATATTTGTAGCCATGTTAGTTAAGTCTTCTAGGTATACATAGATATATTTCAGATAGATAGGTAATCTTCAAACACTTCATAGACCTAGAGAATATGGCATTTAAACAACTTAGAATTCTGTTGACATGAGACACAATTGCTCCTGGCTGCACCAATTTGATCCCGAGAGAATGTTGGGCTTCTAAGACATTTCCATTTGGAAGTTTGTCTTCTTGGCACAAAATGGCCTACTGGGCAAAGAACTGCCCTTGCCTTGACGGCTGACAGTACGAATGCAATGCTGTCCTTCCTGGACGAGCGGGACACAAGGAAAGCGACCACTGTGCTCTGCCAAGACAGGGTAAGATGGTCTTTCACAATTCCTGCTTCTAAAGATGGTCTGTCAGATACTCTAGGCTTGTAGCCAATTTGAATGCACCAACAATGCTGAGAAACATTAGGTGACTGTCCAGGCTGCCAGCTGTCTTGGTCTACTCTTGCAGGATTCCCGAAAGTTGCTTGCATCCATCTACCGTTTCTCAGGTACCATTATGTTCCTTTTCAGGTCTTTGATGTGGATAACGACTAGATAGTTATAATTTCCTCAGTTATGATAAAAGATAAGTTAGATATAAAACCTTAAACTCACAAATATAAGATAGATAGGACATCTTCTTTAATATTGTAACTATCATTCTTGCTCGGTAATTGTTTTGTTATATGTAATTTTACTATGTTAAAGTTAAAACCTTCCTTTAAAAAAAAAAAAAAAAGAAAAGGGGAAGTGCTATGGATATTACTCTATATAAATAAAACACTGATGGCCAGTGACCAGGCAGGAAGTATAGGCGGGACAAAGAAAGAGGAGAATTGAGAAAACAGGAAGAAGGAGGGAAAGACACTGCAGCCACCACCAGGACCAGCAGCATGTGAAGACTCTGGTAAGCCACCAGCCACGTTGCAAGGTATAGATTTATACAAATGGGTTAATTTAAGATAAAAGAACAGTTAGCAAGAAGCCTGCCAAGGCCATACAGTTTATAAGTGATATAAGCGTCTGAGTGATTATTTTATACATGGATTGTGGGACTGTGGGGCTTGGGGAACCTGGAGAGAAGCCCTCCAGCAACACTGAGCCCTTCTGCCTAGGCTGCCATAGGAACCACCTATGGACCCAGACCCTGGCACAACATGACATCTCTGTTTATCTGTAACTTAGCAATTTATAAATGTCAGATCATATAGCCTGCCTGTATAACATCTCACTGAGCAGTGGTTTCTTCCTGACTTGCAGAGGGCCACATTCCCACTCCACCTTCATGCAGTCTTTCCTGTCTGTGCCAGGGACTCGGAGAACTCTGCTTCTCTTCCTCTTCTTGTAGGAAAACCTCCCAGTCCTGTAGCAGAAGAGCCTGCCCTTGTGTCTGCAGCTAACTTTAATCACTTTCCTCTACCTTTATGGGTGTATAAGTACTATTCTCGAGGCTAATTAGGAAGGGGAAACAGTTTGGACATGAGTATAGCCAAATGATTTTGACTTAGTGATTTAGCATCTCTGAGTTGAGCATCTGAGGAAAGCAGGTTGTTTTGGGCAGATTTTAAGTCTTTTATATGACTGGATGTAAGAATAGAGTAGGAGGAAAACTCTAGGATAGTGTAGTTCCATTTTAAGTTGGAAAAAGTACCCACAAGAAAATGTAGCACTCGAGGTCTAAATCTTAGTATCTGTTTAGCAGCAGCAGTTGGGCACAAAACAAACAGAAAGCTGTGCTTTCTGAGTTAGAGACAATCCTACAATCAGCTGCGGAAGGATTCTGAGAATCAGAGTGTGGGGGGCAGAGTGGAGGGGGACAGAGACAGAGAGAGCAGAGAGACAGAGAGAGACACAGAGAGAGACTGCCCAGAGTGTCAGTGCACTGATGTCACATTAAGGGTTGAAAACAGAGCCTACTTCCTGGAGTCCTTCAGACCAAGACTAAGCCCTGGTTTGAATTCCCCACTTTTCTCCCTGTGTTACAGTCTTCCTAGAGTTTATGGTCTGTGTTCTTTCTGTGGTGTGTGCTTGAGCAGCCTGTCCCTGTCATTTGTCTAATGGATACATAGCCTTAAATGCTCTCAGGGCAGATTATTTCCTCGGTTTCAAGCCTGGCAAAAGCTCTGTCTCTTTGGATGTTAGAGTATTTTCAGAAAAAGATATTAGCTGTGTGTCAAGGCATTCTCATGGGCATCTGAAAAAGAGAGGTAGAAAAAAAAAGAAAAAGTGACAATTTCTCAGCAAAAGTGGGGAGCCTTCAACGTGAGAAACTGGAGATAACTACTTTGAAACAGGGGCTTTGGGTTAGAGAAGTACATATCTTATTAAGGGGACAGATGGATAGATGTTCCTTCCATTTGGGGAATCTTACAATCCTTTGATTAGTTTTAAATGCCATTTCTTAATGAAAGACCAGAGACAGAATTCATCTCCAACTCTTTTGAAAACTTTACCAATATGAGTGATCAAATGTGAGCTGACCAAGGATGATATCTGTGAGCAGGAACCATGGAGAAAAAGTCACAAAGCCTCAAATATACAAGAAGAACAATGAACAACCAATTCATTGTTTGGTAGGGAGGTAGGGAGGTGGTGTTCCCCAGGGAAGAACACAGCCATTGGTTGTCCAGCACCAGGTGTACAACCCTGATAGCATGCATACGTGAAACATTATAAGCACTGGACACCTCATACTTAGGAATATATGTGTATGTACAAACAGACACACGCGCATATGTGTGTATATATGTGCATACAATAACAATTAATGGAAAAAGGAGGCCATGGATTTGAAGCAGAGCAGAGAGGGTAATATGTGAGGGGTTTGAAAGAGGAAAGGAAAGGGAGGAGTAGGGAGAAATGTAAATTAGATTCTAACCTCAAAAATTAAAAATCATGTGGAAGGACACCTTAAAGAAAATTAAGGAGGAGTAAAACCAAATTTTCAAAACAGTCATCATGATCAGGAAATAATTTCTTCTAGGGATTTCTTCTAAGCTTCTTGTCTGCACACACCTCCTTTTCACATGGCATTTAAATTGTGTGTGTTGGGGGGAAGGTTGCTAATGTCATATGAAGGCAGGCATATGAAGGTCAGAGGACAGAGTCAGGCAATGGTCTCCACCTGTTTGTGTTTTGAGAGAGGAAAGCCAAGTGGTTCCTCCCTTCTCTCAGCACAAACACTGAGATTGCAATCCTCATGCTTGTTTGGCAAGCCCTTGACCCACTCAGCCATTTGTCCAGCACCATTTAAGCACCTAGGGGAGCAATTGTGATGCTGAGCCCCTCCTTTCTTATGGCATTTCAGATCTTATGGAGAGTGACTTGAGATTGGGGACCACAGACAGAGCAGCAGCATGACCAAGAAGGAAGCCAGTTTGAAGAGAAACTCCTGTGGCCCTTCCTTCCATAGGCTTCAAGTATTGGGCAGAGGATGCTCAAAATGCCCTGGATGTACCAACCTGGAGAAGAGACAGGGCTCTTTGTTCATGCCATGTAAGTGGTCATGAGTCTCATGGCCCAGTGCTTTTGGGGCTTATCCCTCTGCTCTCAATCCTAATTTTCCAGAGTGCTGTTTTGTAATGAAATGTCTCTATTCCTGTTGCTAATCATGTGTCCTGGTCCAGTTCATTGATGTTGGACACAAATACTTGCATATTTCAAAAGTGCCCCAGGGAAGGTTTAGCAATTGTGCCTGAACTCATATCTTTACCAGTAACATTTGTTGAGCCAGGCTAGAAAGAGACAAAGGCATAAGAAGTTTCTGTCCTCTCAGTCTCTGTCTCTGCCTGTTTCTCTCTGTCTCTCTCCGAAATAACCAAATGCGTGGTTATTCCTTCTTTTACAGAGCACTTAGAAATGATGGAGAGATTTCTGTAGGAAGATTAATCATGACCCGGAGCATTCGATTCAATCCTCCTTTTCTTTGCTTTCCCTGCCTACAACAGTGCACAGTGGATTAGAGATTGTGCCCACACCTTATGGGAAATAAAGGCATTGCCAGGGCAGCTAAAATCACCTGAAATCTGAACACCAGCTGTCCAGGAAGATCTGCCTAATTCGGAGGCTCACAAGGATCCTGCTGAGGACCTGTGCCCCAAGGAGGAGGCACATGCACTTGTGCATAACTCCTTGAAGCAGGAAAGCTGAGCTGTACAGGGCCAACAACATTTGTGTGGGCAACCTGGACAGAGAGCAGCCAGGATCCCACTGCCCATGTAGATGCTCAGGATCCCCTGTGCAGTCAGAATTCTTCAGCCTTTCTCACACTGCAGGCAATCATTTGCAAACCATAGCCCTAGGCACCTGCTAGAATGATAGGAACTGTAGACCCAGGCAGAGCTTGGTCACTGACCCTATGACCATGACTGTCACCTGACAGGTCCTACAGACTTCTGCCCTCTACTTACTTCAGCTCCATATTTTTCTACCAGTGTGAACTCTGTATTCTATTTTATCATTCCCTAACAGCTCTCAGCCTCCTCCATATTCATGTACCAGAGATGGTCCTGTGTATAAAGACAGAAGAATAATCCTCCAAGTCAAGAGATGCTCACTGTAGCAAAGAGTCAGCGCAAACACCTCCACTGACTTGTACTTTCAATGTGAACAGCAATTTCAAAACTAAAAACCCGGGGCCATTTACATAAATAAGACTTCACTGGGCACCTAGTATCCTTGAATATAAATATATATATGTATGTGTGTGTGTATGTGTGTATGTATATATATTGCATATGCATTGAGTATATATGTTATATGTACACATAGTTGGAAATAAATATGTGACCATGTATATTGAGTTTATTGCAGGAGGGTGGGAAACTTAAATACCACTTGTCAGAAGGACATGCATGTCTGTATTTTTGTTTCTTAATCATGGGTGGTTGAAATAAAAGTGTGCTGTCCATTGGTTAAGCCAGCTGGGAATGGGTAAAAAACCACCTGGCCCAGAAACTTTGAACTTCATCTCAAGAGGTCCTTTTGGGGTCTGCTGGGTACATCCCAAGGACAATGAGGGAGTGGGGTCAGGGGATGGGAAGGAGGACACTCTAAGCAGTCTCTTCTCTTTTAGAGTTTGAGTGGTGTGTAAAATGGTTACCTTGTCCATTCCTGAAGTTCTCCTTGGTAATTGTCTCTGTGAGATGAGCATGCTAACATCCTCCCAGGTGTTTCCAACTACATGTGTGAGACAGCCTTAAAAACTAAAGCCAGCTTGCTGTCACCCATCCCTGCCCCTGCCAACAGCACATCCATTATACAAAGTCCCCGGACACTCAGGACACTTAGCACCCATGTTCCCTTTTCAGTAGTAGAAAGAGAAGGCAGAACAAAGGAACAGAAGCAGACTCAGTCAGACCTGGCCACTATCAAATGTTTGTCTCCTGGATTCACTCGAACTGCAGAGCAGGGAAATCCTTACCCCATGGTTGCTGTGAAGGTAGCAGCAGTTCTCTGGGTTCTCACAAGGACAGGCTCCTCAGAATCCTGTCTTCTAACTCTGCTGTCTTGTGGACTCTCAGAGAAGGGCTGGGAGACAGCTCTGTGAGCTGTGGTGTCTGTGTGTGCTTTTATAGTCACAGTAAGAACCTGAAACTAGAAAGTGAATCAAAAGCCTGCAAGTTTCTCCTCAGGGAAACTGAAACTGGAAAGTGAAACTAAAGCCTGCAGGTTTCTCCTTGGGGAAACAGAGCAAACCGGGATTGGCCTTCTGCTCTCTCCTCTGAACCAATGGAGAGAAGGCTCTGGAAGAGACTGACATGTGAGTTCCATTCTGCTCTCCAGAGAGACATCTGTGGTACCAGGACATGCTGTTAGGCAGGGGTTGATGGAGGTGATGTGAACATGAAGACACAGACTGGCATCTCCACAAACACCATTGTTCCTCAGTAAAAAGAACTGCAGTTCTGCACTGTCTGCTTGGAACTGAGACCACACTCATGCATTTGATGGCAAAGGGGAAGTTTGGGGATGGAGGAGTTGATCTGCAGGTTAGTTTTGTGCAGTCTAAAAGGGGTACATCCCAGCTGGTTTGGTGTGTGGCTGTCCTCAGGAGCTACTGCAGGTGTGATCATTCAAGTCCCCTTCCCTCTGCAGAGCTTCCCAGTCTCCCTGAGGCTTTAGTAGTTTACCCTTCATTAACTAGGCCAATTTCCCAGAGCCTACAGTCATGGAGTCTTGCTTTCTGTTACTTTCTCCTGAGGTGTCTGTTTATTAAGGACTCTTGCTAACAGTCACAGCCACATAAACAAGAGCCAAGCATAGAATCTCTAGAGAATGCTGTATTCACAGCCTTGATGCTATCCTATGCTAAAGGCTGAGACCAGTGTAGGAAACTGCAGAAGGTGGGGCTCAGATGGGTCCAGGCCGAGGTCAAGTCCCTTAGTTTGTTGTCTTGCGCACTTGGTAACATACTTTCACAGCCCTATTGAATGGTTGTTTACCCTGGCCATTCATTGCTTTGTCCCCAATTAGATCTCATCCTTCACTCCTCTAAATATTAAAAAAAATCATTAAAGGTACTGAAATGTCTAACTCCATCTCCTTGATAGAATGATAAACTCTCCTGAAAATTTCCCTGACCAGAGAGTTTTATCCCTAAAATTCAATCAGCTGTCAATAGCAGTTGATAGGGGCTCCTTGACCACTTTCCCATTGAAATTTAATTATGAAGAAGATGGAGGTATGTTTCTATGTGGTGTTAGGTGTGTGACACAGAGTTTAAATGCTTTTTATAAAGTCCTCCTTAGGATCAGTCACCAGAATCCTTGGTGTACAGAGAATAAAATTTAGAGGGTTGTACTGTGACCTTCACAATATGTCATGACATATTAGCTGAGTGACATGGCAATATATGACAGGTGACAACTAGTGTTTGACAAGTCAACCCACCAGATATTTATGTCCCTAATGGGGAGTCTTACCAGGAAAAGCCGTGGGTTCACTGGCAATTGAAACCAGTTCCTTTCTGTTTGTAACTTTCACAATTCCACGGGTATTCATCCCTAATAAGAACAGCTGTGCGGTGCTTTCCATGGTGCTTTGATAGTGTGTTTTACATTTCTGCACACACATTTAGCTGTGGACCTGTTTAAGCTGTATACCTCTGATGAACTGAAATATTACCAGAGTATTTTTCTCTATTGACACAGGAAAGTAACAATGCTCTGTATCCATGACAGTTTTTAACTCATGGTGCCAGACCTTAGAACAAGTCCAAAATAGACTAAGCTGCCCCTATGGAGAATACACAAAGACAAATTCCCAGTGTCGATTATTGCTACATCAAGGCCATGATGTTTACATCAATACATAGTCTGTACCCTGATCACACACGCTGTAGCCAATGGTTTAATATCTGAGACCCCTCACCAACTTAGAGCTGCGTTTATGGGTCAATGTGACATTACTATCCTAAGAGAAGCTACGAGAATTATTTGTGTTGTGAGAATGGGTGGGGCCCTGAAAATGTAACTAATACTTGTCCAGAATTTGGTTGTGGAGAGGCAGCAGCGATGTAGTGAAAGATGACCCTGTAGAGCTATTTGACAACTGCTGCAGAATGTGAGTGAAGTGTGTGTGTGTGTGTGTGTGTGTGTGTGTGTGTGTGTGTGTGTGTGTGTGCTGAGTGAGAGTGATGAACATTCATGAGAAAAGTGTGAGACAATGAATGGGAGAAAGAGTGAGTGAATAACCTGTCAGAAGTTTGTGTGTGAGTGAGTGTGAGAGAGAGCTGTGTGAAGGAGCTGCTGCTATGTAGAGGAGCTGTGCCTAGGAACTGTGTAAAGGGCTGTCTGGGGAGAGAGCTGTGTAAATGAGATGTTCAGCTGTGGCTGTGTGGAGATTTGTAACTTGTGGAGACAAGGAAGATGAAGCTGTGTAGAAAAGAAATGTGTGAAATGTGAGATGAGTAGCCATGTGAAACATGTATGTATGTAAAGACATGTGGCTGTGTGCGGTATTGTGGAGATATGTAGCAGTGTGGAGACAGAAAGGGTCAGAGACCATTTCTTAAGAAGAAGTAAAAGAGAAAGATATCATCAGAAGGCATGTGTGTTTCCTTATTTCACCAGTCATAGATATATTAAAATTTATTCCTATTTACCCTCAGATTTTAAAAAAAGTTTTCTATCCATCACTACAGTGAGGCATTCCTTTTGTTTGTGTTTTTTGAGACAGGGTTTGTCTGTGTAGCTTTGCATTTTTCCTGGATCTCACGCTGTAGACCAGGCTGGCCTTGAACTCACAAAGATCTGCCTGCCTCTGCCTCCCAGTGCTGGGATTAAAGGCTAGTGCCACCAAAGCCTGGAAGAGGCATGCCTTTTATTATGCTGAGAGGTTTGGGGAAGCTGGTCTTTAGTGGGTAGGTGTTTCAGCTTTGACCTAGAAGCACTACCCCTAGTGAGGCTTCTAGGTAACTACAACTCCTACCTATGACCTGTCCCTGAGTCGAGCTGAGATGGGAGCCCTTAAGACTGAAGATTCATATAGACTTACCCTTTTAGTTCCTCATGATCCTGGATTTTGGAAGTCAGAGTTCTCAAAAAAACCCTATTGGGCTATACCTCACCTCTCCCACATCCTGTAACCAACCCTTTTACTGGCTGAAAGTTACCCCCAAATAAACCTCCTTTTAACTACATGGAGTTGCCTTGTTAAATCCCCACAATACTGGTCTCTCACAGTCAATGATACACATTGGTACCCCCCCCCAATCACAAACGTTCACAAGCCTGTTACATACCTCAAAAATTAACGGGAACAATACATTTGAAAAGCATGGGATTGAAAGGACCAAGGTGAATAAGAGTCTTTACTCAAACTTGGCTTCTCTGAACTTTGAGTTTGTCTCTCTTAGAGCCTTAGCTGAGTGTGAAACTGACTGTGAGAACTGTCTGCTCATCCAGTTACAAGACAACTGAGGGAAATCCAGAGAGTCCACATACAGCTCCTTTGAATAGCCCTGTAACTGCCCTGCATAGAGCTCCTTAAACTGACCTTCAAGTGCATGGGAGTTACTATGGTGGTCTTTCATTTGTACTGAAATGTGATTTTATTTGTATGTTAGTAAATAAAGTTGCTTACAGGCCAGAATTAATAGCAAGCCATAGCAGTGCTGGGGGGTTCGTGGTGCACACCTTTAATCCCAGCACTTGGTAAAAGAGGTAGGTAGATCACTGTGTAGTCAAGGATACAGTCAGCATTGGAGACACACGCCTTTAATCTCAATACCATAGAAGACCTGGAGGACTGTACGTACAGGTAGGTACGACGAGGCAGTCATGTGTTTGGTTTTAAAACCAATGAGAAGGCAGAATAGAAAGACTACATAAAGACAAACTCACAGGAAGTAGGCCCCTTTCGGAGAGGTCTCTTGGCTTAAGAGGCTAGCTGCAGCAGGCAGTAAGGCTCTTAGTTCTGATCTCTTGTCTTTCTTCTTTGCATTGGTTCTGTGTTTCTTATTTAATAAGATGGTTGGTTACATTTACAAGGTACTCCGGCCTCTGCCTTACAGGCAGCTTCTCAGAAGCATGTTGAGCTCAGGACATGTTCTATTTCCTCTAAGCTACTCCATGTTGTAGGTTTTTCAGGCTGTCCATTGCTAAAGGAGACTCCATTTTATAAGGCAGTCTAGATTCCATTTTGAGGAGATCTCACCAATCTTTGATCCACAGGACCGAGCCCATAAGTGTACAAAAAATGATTCTTTAACAGTTCTGTGCTGTATTTTCAAAAAGGTGAAACAGAAAAGAACAGGAAGGTTTTCATTTTTCAATCCTTAGCATCATAGAGTGAATGTTGTCTGCTCACAGTCTACTACTAATTATCCTTGATATCATTTCAGCTCCACAGAATTATGCCACAGTGGGTAGATGCTGCTTGTCGGGAAACATTCCTAGTAACTAGGTCAGCTTCTAAAACATCATTGACTCATGATTGGAGTAAAAGACAATGCTCTGTGTACATGCATGTGAAAGCCCATCATGTTTGAGCACAATACTTCCATGGAAATATATTGGACTATTTCATTTTTCAAATCACTAGAGTCCATGGCAAGCAGAGGACCAAAAGAGATTCTTCCCCTACTCCTCTAATGTGACATTGGTGACACTGCTGTGCGGTTCAAGAACAGGCTGGTATTTCACCTCTTCCCCCTTGTCTCTGTAATAAACAGAACCATTTATGATGCTGGCCAAAGAGTTTTAGGAAGAGAAGAAACAAATAGCTAACTGTATGTGGTGCATCTGCCTACAACCATGTATTTTTGATTACGTGTGTGTGTGTGTGTGTGTGTGTGTGTGTGTGTGTGTGTGTGTATGTGTATGTGTGTGTGTGTGTGTGTTTGTGTGTGTGTGTGGAGGAGTGTATGTTGTTTATGTTTGTAGAAAGTACAAAGAAGAGAAAAATGGGAATGGGAAAATAAAGAAACCTTCAGGAAATGATGTGTTAGCATAGGCCATCACACCCATTCCAGTTACCCAAAGCAACTGCATGAGACTGAACTTTTGTGAAAGGCCATGTCTCCTCTGCTAGCTGCAATATTCCTGGCTCATTAGTGAGTGATTGGAATGGGCTGGCAGATTTAAAAATACTCACTGCATGTTAGAATCATTAGAGAACATCTAAATGAATTGTGCTCAGGCTCTTGGATAGCCCAAATGAACACACCCCAGAATGAGATTTAAAATCAGTTTTAAAACAATCAATCAAGCCAGGTGGTGGTGGCACATGCCTTTGAACACAGAACTTAAGAGGCAGAGGCAGGCAGATCTCTGTGAGTTTGAGGCCAGCCTGCTCTACAGAGTGAGTTGCAGGACAGCCAGGACTGCTTCACAAAGAAATACTGTCTGAGAAAAATCAATCAATCAAACAAACAAACAAATCAGGATTCTCGGGTGATTATGAATTATACCTCGGTTTGAACCAGGGGCCAAAGGTTCCTAGGCATCCTCTATCAAGATGAAATTGCTTGGCTTTTGATCTGAGACTCAGCTGAGGGTCCAGGCCATTTTTCATGGGTATGGTGAGGGGCCCCAGGTGCAGTATCCTTTTTACATTGTACCTATTGTTCTTGCTGACTCTCTAGAGAAGAAGATGGCCAGTGTCTTCCTAATGCACAGGAAGACATGGGAAAAGAATGTGATTATGTGTGCTCTATTCACAGGAGGGTGCAGACAGATGTTAACACATGTCTCCTGACATGGTATAAATATGCAGCATTATGGAAGGTGTTCCATACAAAATACCTATGACTTGTTCAAAGCCATCACTTTTCTTTAAAAATCTGTTATCTTAAACCTACACAGAGTAGGTCTTAGTGACCTGGCTGCCTATCACTTTAGGAACAAATCCAGTAGCTGGAGGTCACTGTCCACTCCATCCCCAGCTTGATATCAGTGTTCTGGTACTTCTGTTATATTAGCATGCAGTGGAGAAATTGCTGTGCCACTTGGGGAAATTATAGTTGAAAGAAAGCATGGCAGTGACTGTGGGTGATCCCAGGATGCTTTCCTACTAAGGCCATACCAAGCATGGACACAAAATAGGCCACTGATCCACATTCACTACCTGCTTCTCCATCTTTGCTATGGAGTTTTCAATGTTAGTCCACAGAAAGTCAGGTTTGTAGACATTTGTCCTACATTTGACCTCAAGTTCACCATAGAACATTTGGAACAGTAGTGGTAACTAAGCACACACAATCTACATTTAATTAATAATAGGGACCTTATTAGTTGTAGCTTGATACTCGAAAACATAATGCAAAATGATTTTCTTTATTTAACTTTATTTGTAATGTTTTTCACATGTAATTGTTTTGTGGGCTCTTCTCTCTCTCTCTCTCTCTCTCTCTCTCTCTCTCTCTCTCTCTCTCTCTCTCTCTCTCTCGTGTCACCCATTCTTGTTCATTGCACAGCTGTGGAGGCCTCACCTCATCTTGTTGTAGTTTCATCCATGCAGTTGTGTGAATGGGAAGACTAGGATAACAAAAGGAGACTATACTCAGAGGGGATAAGGAAGAGCAAGGAAAACCCAAAAGAGCTGACAGGACAGCTAAACAGCAGGAACAAGGAGAGAGGAGATGCAGAGGATGGGGAAGTGCTCCTGAGCATGGGCAGTGTGGGTCAGCAGACACAGAGCACATGGGTGCATGCTGGGCTTGCTGAGGCCAGGACCTAGGAACCACAGGGTACTTTAATCAAGGGGAGAATTTTCACCATTTATGTTCTCTAGTTTAGACCCTCCAGACTACAACTCTCATGGAGGTAAGTGAAGAGGACAAAACTTAGTGACAACAGGACACCCAGGTGTCTGAAACATCCAGGGTCTGACCCACATATCATCCCTTGAAAAACCTTGTAAAGATGTCTTACCTTGGGCAAGTGTGAAAATGCTCTCCTGGAAGAGAAGATTCTGCCAAGTTCCCAGACCTTGGCTCATGAATCAAACTGCATGCCCTCTTGCTGTCTCCCAATCTTTCTCTCTCCCATGTGCTTACCTTTCCAATCAGTTACTCTTCTTCTGCATTGACTGAGACTATTAGGGAGTAGTATTATGATTCCTGTGAGTTTTCACTACACTTTAACTTTGCTTGAATATAATAAAAATGTTTTTGGCTTATCAAAAATAGAAACATGTATTAAAAATATCAGCTATATGTTCCCAGGTGTCAGGTAAATGAACCCTAAACCCATCCTGAGCCACATAATCCACAATGATAAACAACAGCTGTCAGTTAGAGTGGCAGCATCAGTCACCCTTACTATACCATTATGTGGAGGATGAAATATAGCCTTCATACTTTCACAAACCCCTTGCAGGTTTTATATGCAGAATTTTCTTTCCTGCCTGCCACTAGACTTCTGTTAGTTGATTCTGCTTTCCCAAGCCTTCTTGAGGACAATGAAAGGATATCCTTTCCATTCTATCAACAAATTACACTGGAAGACTTTGTGATTCAAGGAAATTTACTGAATATATTTTAGTTGAGGGAAAAGCATCACATATAAGACAATATCAATAGCACAGAAAAAGTGCACAAATCTCCTCATATCATCTTCTGTCTGTAAGGTCCCGGCAAGTTTCTTCTGCTTGGCTTTCCCCAAACTTAAGACTCTTATTAGCCAAGAATGATTCTGCAGTAAGGGGAGACATCTCAGCTTTCAAACTCTCCCCTTTGCTCACTTGGTTTTCTCCGACACTGCACTATACTAAGAGTATCTGCTGACCTAAAGTAAGAGCTTCCTTGGAAAAGACCTCTTTGTCCAGGACACTGGCAGGCAGAGGATGGATGACTTTTATTCCCAAGAAACAGACATTAAAAAAAAAGATGTCCTAGGATCCCACAGCTCAAGGGATTGCAGATCAGCAGGGGTCAGTCCTGGTCAGTAAGTGAGAAGATGCAGTGGGGTGCAAGTTCCTTCTGGACAGGATAATGAGGAGTGAGAAATGGTGGCAACAGCACATGCACTGAGCTACTTGGCATTCCAGCAAGCCATGCAGTTGAAGAAAGAAACCGGGAAGGAGGCCGGGAACACTCAGTAATGAGTACATTTACTTCACAGATGTGAGCTGCATTCAGAACTCAGGGTTCACTCCCCCAGTGAGCCTCAGAGCCCTCTCATAGCACTTCAGGGCCTCTTCCTTGTCCCCGTTCAGTTTGTGGACTAACCCAAGCAAGCTTGTGCTCTCCATCAGTTGAACATTCTGGTGAATACGTTTTGTGGCCACTTTCTCCAAAGCTGTGAGTAGTTTTCTCCAGACAAAGGACTTTTCTTCTATTTTCAAACCTTTTAAGTAGTGGGTGATTGCCTTAT
This sequence comes from Peromyscus maniculatus bairdii, assembly GCF_049852395.1. NCBI lineage: Eukaryota > Metazoa > Chordata > Mammalia > Rodentia > Cricetidae > Peromyscus > Peromyscus maniculatus. The sequence goes on along the minus strand of NC_134852.1, from coordinate 186,518,415 downwards.
CAACTGATTTCTGATGAAATTGTTGGTAATGGCCATAGCGGAAATGAATATCCTGCTCTATGTGACACTCAAGATTCTTCATGTTCAGCGCCTTCTGGAAATTTCCCTCTGCTTCTTCATATTGGCCAATTTCTGCCTGCACTTCTGCCATGCAAACATAAGCCATCTCAAATGTGGGCCTGAGTTTCACAGCCTCTTGAAATTCACAAATGGCCTGTTGTGCCAATTTCTGCACATTGCCCTGCCTTCTTGCCTGGTCATTACTGGATTTCTTCAGTTGGATCACCTGTTGCTTGTAGCAGAGCCCCAGTTGGTAATGCAGGTAGCCAGAGGCAGGTGATGCCTTCAAGGCCTTGAGAAGCAGATTGCGAGCCTTGCCTAGGCAGCCTTTCCTTCGGTAATACTTGGCTGTATAGCGAAAGACATATTGTTGGCAGGAAGTGCTACTGAGGGCTTCTTCAATGTGTGTTTCTGCTTCAGCTGCTTCTTTTACATCCTGAAGTTTCAACGCAAGAAGAACTTTGATATATGGATTTTCTGGATTTAACCTGACAGCCTTCCTTAGGGGTTCTAGAGAAGTATTATTGCCACCACAGTCTTGGCGATAGGCTACAATAGCATAACCAGTGTTGTATTCAGGGTCTTCAGGCTCCACTTCCAGAGCCTTTGCAAAGCAGGCCATGGCTCGTTTATAATTCTGTCCTCCACACTTCAGCAAGGCCCAGCCTTGCTCACAGTCCATCTCAGCACACTCCATCCTATAGCGAAAGGGACTGCCCAATTCCCTGCAAGTGTTCTCCACCTTGTTCAGGTAGGTCTGGGCTTCTGCCAGGCTGCCCATGTAGTAATGCACCCAGGCACAGTTGCTCCAGGTCACCAGGCTTCTCTTGCCCAACTGCTCTCCCTGGATCAAGGCTTCTGCTTCTTTCAAACTCTGAAGGGCTTCCTCATGCTGGCCTTTCAGGTGTCTCACATAGGCCTGGAGGTTGAGCATCCCCACTGTGTTCTTGATGTCTAGGAACTCAAGCTGCTCAGAGATTCTCATTTCCAGATCAGGTATGTCAATGTCTTCCAACAGCAGTTCCCATGTGAAGTGACATCTCAGCTGAATCAGATTCTCCTTGACCTGATCACTGCCAGCATTCTCTCTGTGTGAAGGAAGCAGGTGATTTGTTAAGTGAGAAATGTCCAGAAAGTGACATTGACTCCATTCAAAGCACTTTTACAACATTCTTGCTCATTTCTTTCATGTCTGACATCTTGTTCCTTTACAATTTCTTGACTGTTTTTTTTTTTTTTTACATCAACTCCTCAACTCCATTTATTGGACCTGCCAGAGACTCTTTGTACTTGTATTTACAATCTTGGGTTGTAAGCTAATCCCTTCAGTTAAGACTGAACATTGCCACACAGATACAAGCACATAAACATACATGTCAGTGTCCTTATATGAGGTTTAGAACTCTAAAATTCTATTCCCCCTTTTCTTATGTCTTCAAGGACTATGCATAGAAGTACATGCCACCTGAGCTGACATAAATAAGACTTGCCCATGGGCACAACACTAACTGTTGAAGAAAAGTCATTGCCTACTCTGCCCCTCTCATCTCTAACACAGATAACATCACTGGTATGATGTTCTCCAATAGACTGATTCAGAACAAAGAACATGCTCTCTGCCTTGGGACACTGGGGAGATGACTCTTCTCTGGGCCTTTCATCTTTGGGTGATTCAGGTGAGGACTTCCATAGAGAGACTCAATATAAATCTTTTCTGGTCTTAGATAATCCTTCTGTGTACTGTGTATGTGTGCTGCTCTCATGGGCATATAATAAAGCAGTTTTGTCCTATGGCAAGGCAGGCAAAGTTAGGCAGAAAAACCAAAATAAGGAGAAGAATAGGGCAGGGTCAGGAGATCTGTGAGCCAGCTGCCCAAGAAGCAAAATGCTAAAGGAATGGAAAGCCATGGGCCTCTGGCAATGTATTGATTAAAAAGAAATGGGTTAATTTAAATACAAAAGCTAATTTGTAATAAGCCTGGTCTCTCAGCCAAGCATTTATACTTAATATAAGCCTCTGTGTACTAATTTGGGTAGCAGCTGCTGGGTATTTTGTAAGGGTCACAAAACAGCTTGACCACACAGCTGCCATGACAGGCTTCGAGGCCCTGACACAGATTCTGGCAGAAAACACCTGGACGAATGGAAGAACCATGAGCTGAAGCCACCCAGTAGGGTCTGCATCTAAGAGAAAATACCTGACATTCCAAACATCCCCTATAACCCAGACAAATGTCAGCCCATCAGGGTCCTGAACCTTGAAATCCCCTCACACCAACCTCTGCCTGTGCCCTGAGCTCTCTGCTCTCACTGATGCCTCAGACAGACAGAAAGATCAAGCTCACAGATTGATGATAATAAAGGCTCTTTGCTTTTACTTGCCTGATTCGGTCTACATGATGGTCTTTTAGTGTCCCCCGAGACCTGGGCATAACAATTTGAGAAAAGGGAGGTGGTAGAAAAGCCTCTATTTAAAATCCTCTCCAACAGTTACAAGGAATCCACGCATTTTAAAGATGCCTTTACAATCTCAATGCATTTTCTCATCTCTGCAGAAAGTAGTAGCACTTGCAAGTGTCTATCACTTCATGCCTCACTATCACACTATACCCATCTCTGAAATGGGAATGAAATTAGTATTTCCCATTCCTCATCTTTCGGGAGATTAATGAGGCTATCAATATAATCCATGGATATAGCATAAACTCCATAAGAATTTCCTACTTTTCTGTTACTTTGGAGAACAAGACGTTACATGTAGTCACTAAGGTTCTGGGTAGGTTCCCCAAAGCAAGCAGCTTTGAATCTTAACCTTTAAAAACTGAGCTTGCAGAGGGGTGGGCAGCTCTCCAGCCTCCACTGTGTTGGAAAGTTTGATGGGGTCCATGCCTAAGCCAGTATTGCTTCCCAATAAAGACTTTCTTTTGCATTCTGGTAAGCTTGTCTTTGGTGGTCTCACCGGGGTCGAGATCTGGGCACAACAACTATAACCTAAAATAATCAATGCACTATGGTGCTAGAATGAATAGCCCTGAAAGAGAGAAAGGACATCCAAACAATGGAGGATAGGGATAACAAAAATACCCAGCAAATAAAACACTGAACACATGACTGAGCCCTTCTGCCTAGGCTGCCATAGGAACCACCTAAGGACCCAGACCCTGGCACAACACGACATCTCTGTTTATCTGTAACTTAGCAATTTATAAATGTCAGATCATATAGCCTGCCTGTATAACATCTCACTGAGCAGTGGTTTCTTCCTGACTTGCAGAGGGCCACATTCCCACTCCACCTTCATGCAGTCTTTCCTGTCTGTGCCAGGGACTCGGAGAACTCTGCTTTTCTTCCTCTTCTTGAAGGAAAACCTCCCAGTCCTGTAGCAGAAGAGCCTGCCCTTGTGTCTGCAGCTAACTTTAATCACTTTCCTCTACCTTTATGGGTGTATAAGTACTATTCTCGAGGCTAATTAGGAAGGGGAAACAGTTTGGACATGAGTATAGCCAAATGATTTTGACTGAGTGATTTAGCATCTCTGAGTTGAGCATCTGAGGAAAGCAGGTTGTTTTGGGCAGATTTTAAGTCTTTTATATGACTGGATGTAAGAATAGAGTAGGAGGAAAACTCTAGGATAGTGTAGTTCCATTTTAAGTTGGAAAAAGTACCCACAGGAAATGTAGCACACGAGGTCTAAATCTTAGTATCTGTTTAGCAGCAGCAGTTGGGCACAAAACAAACAGAAAGCTATGCTTTCTGAGTTAGAGACAATCCTACAATCAGCTGTGGAAGGATTCTGAGAATCAGAGTGTGGGGGGCGGGGGGAGAGACAGAGACAGAGAGAGCAGAGAGACACAGAGAGACACAGAGAGAGACTGCCCAGAGTGTCAGTGCACTGATGTCACATTAAGGGTTGAAAACAGAGCCTACTTCCTGGAGTCCTTCAGACCAAGACTAAGCCCTGGTTTGAATTCCCCACTTTTCTCCCTGTGTTACAGTCTTCCTAGAGTTTATGGTCTGTGTTCTTTCTGTGGTGTGTGCTTGAGCAGCCTGTCCCTGTCATTTGTCTGATGGATACATAGCCTTAAATGCTCTCAGGGCAGATTATTTCCTCGGTTTCAATCCTGGCTAAAGCTCTGTCTCTTTGGATATTAGAGTATTTTCAGAAAAAGATATTAGCTGTGTGTCAAGGCATTCTCATGGGCATCTGAAAAAGAGAGGTAGAAAAAAAAAGAAAAAGTGACGATTTCTCAGCAAAAGTGGGGAGCCTTCAACGTGAGAAACTGGAGATAACTACTTTGAAACAGGGGCTTTGGGTTAGAGAAGTACATATCTTATTAAGGGGACAGATGGATAGATGTTCCTTCCATTTGGGGAATCTTACAATCCTTTAATTAGTTTTAAATGCCATTTCTTTATGAAAGACCAGAGACAGAATTCATCTCCAACTCTTTTGAAAACTTTACCAATATGAGTGACCAAATTTGAGCTGACCAGGGATGATATCTGTGAGCAGGAAACATGGAGAAAAGGTCACGAAGCCTCAAATATACAAGAAGCACAATGAACAACCAATTCATTGGTTGGTAGGGAGGTAGGGAGGTGGTGTTCCCCAGGGAAGAACACAGCCATTGGTTGTCCAGCACCAGGTGTACAACCCTGATAGCATGCATACGTGAAACATTATAAGCACTGGACACCTCATACTTAGGAATATATGTGTATGTACAAACAGACACACGCACATATATGTGTATATATGTGCATACAATAACAATTAATGGAAAAAGGAGGCCATGGATTTGAAGCAGAGCAGAGAGGGTAATATGTGAGGGGTTTGAAAGAGGAAAGGAAAGGGAGGAGTAGGGAGAAATGTAAATTAGATTCTAATCTCAAAAATTAAAAATCATGTGGAAGGACACCTTAAAGAAAATTAAGGAGGAGTGAAACCAAATTTTCAAAACAGTCATCATGATCAGGAAATAATTTCTTCTAGGGACTTCTTCTAAGCTTCTTGTCTGCACATGCCTCCTTTTCACATGGCATTTAAATTGTGTGTGTTGGGGGGAAGGTTGCTAATGTCATATGAAGGCAGGCAAATGAAGGTCAGAGGACAGAGTCAGGCAATGGTCTCCACCTGTTTGTGTTTTGAGAGAGGAAAGCCAAGTGGTTCCTCCCTTCTCTCAGCACAAACACTGAGATTGCAATCCTCATGCTTGCTTGGCAAGCCCTTGACCCACTCAGCCATTTGTCCAGCACCATGTAAGCACCTAGGGGAGCAATTGTGATGCTGAGTCCCTCCTTTCTTATGGCATTTCAGATCTTATGGAGAGTGACTTGAGACTGGGGACCACAGACAGAGCAGCAGCATGACCAAGAAGGAAGCCAGTTTGCAGAGAACTCCTGAGGCCCTTCCTTCCATAGGCTTCAAGTATTGGGCAGAGGACGCTCAAAATGCCCTGGATGTACCAACCTGGAGAAGAGACAGGGCTCTTTGTTCATGCCATGTGAGTGGTCATGAGTCTCATGGCCCAGTGCTTTTGGGGCTTATCCCTCTGCTCTCAATCCTAATTTTCCAGAGTGCTGTTTTGTAATGAAATGTCTCTATTCCTGTTGCTAATCATGTGTCCTGGTCCAGTTCATTGATGTTGGACACAAATACTTGCATATTTCAAAAGTGCCCCAGGGAAGGTTTAGCAATTGTGCCTGAACTCATATCTTTACCAGTAACATTTGTTGAGCCAGGCTAGAAAGAGACAAAGGCATAAGAAGTTTCTGTCCTCTCAGTCTCTGTCTCTGCCTGTTTCTTTCTGTCTCTCTCCGAAATAACCAAATGCGTGCTTATTCCTTCTTTTACAGAGCACTTAGAAATGATGGAGAGATTTCTGTAGGAAGATTAATCATGACCCGGAGCATCAGATTCAATCCTCCTTTTCTTTGCTTTCCCTGCCTACAACAGTGCACAGTGAATTAGAGATTGTGCCCACACCTTATGAGAAATAAAGGCATTGGCAGGGCAGCTAAAATCACCTGAAATCTGAACACCAGCTGTCCAGGAAGATCTGCCTAGTTGGGAGGCTCACAAGGATCCTGCTGAGGACCTGTGCCCCAAGGAGGAGGCACATGCACTTGTGCATAACTCCTTGAAGCAGGAAAGCTGAGCTGTACAGGGGCAACAACATTTGTGTGGACATCCTGGACAGAGAGCAGCCAGGATCCCACTGCCCATGTAGATGCTCAGGATCCCCTGTGCAGTCAGAATTCTTCAGCCTTTCTCACACTGCAGGCAATCATTTGCAAACCATAGCCCTAGGCACCTGCTAGAATGATAGGAACTGTAGACCCAGGCAGAGCTTGGTCACTGACCCTATGACCATGACTGTCACCTGACAGGTCCTACAGCCTTCTCCCTTTACTTACTCTGGCTCCATATTTTTCTACCAGTGTGAACTCTGTATTCTATTTCATCATTCCCTAACAGCTCTCAGCCTCCTCCATATTCATGTACCAGAGATGGTCCTATGTATAAAGACAGAAGAATAATCCTCCAAGTCAAGAGATGCTCACTGTAGCAAAGAGTCAGCGCAAACACCTCCACTGACTTGTACTTTCAATGTGAACAGCAATTTCAAAAATAAAAACCTGGGGCCATTTACATAAATAAGACTTCACTGGGCACCTAGTATTTCATATGTGTGTGTGTGTGTGTGTGTGTGTGTGTGTGTGTGTGCGCGCGCGCGCGCGCGCGCGCTCGCGTGTGTGTACATATATTGCATATGCATTGAGTATATATGTTATATGTACACATAGTTGCAAATAAATATGTGACCATGTATATTGAGTTTATTGCAGGAGGGTGGGAACTTAAATACCACTTGTCAGAAGGACATGCATGTCTGTATTTTTGTTTCTTAATCATGGGTGGATGAAATAAAAGTGTGCTGTCCATTGGTTAAGCCAGCTAGGAATGGGTAAAAAACCACCTGGCCCAGAAACTTTGAACTTCATCTCAAGAGGTCCTTTTGGGGTCTGCTGGGTACATCCCAAGGACAATGAGGGAGTGGGGTCAGGGGATGGGAAGGAGGACACTCTAAGCAGTCTCTTCTCTTTTAGAGTTTGAGTGGTGTGTAAAATGGTTACCTTGTCCATTCCTGAAGTTCTCCTTGGTAATTGTCTCTGTGAGATGAGCATGCTAACATCCTCCCAGGTGTTTCCAACTACATGTGTAAGACAGCCTTAAAAACTAAAGCCACCCAGCTGGATCAGGCCCTCTGAATAGGTGAGACAGTTGAATGTCCTGATCTGTTTGGGAGGCAACTAGGCAGTGGGACCAAGTCCTGTGCTCATTGCAAGAGTTGGCTGTTTGAAACCTGGAGCTTATGCAGGGACACTTGGCTCAGTCTGGGAGGAAGGGCCTGGACCTGCCTGGACTGAGTCTACCAGGTTGATTGCAGTCCTCGGGTAGGATTTGCCCTGGAGGAGGTGGGAATGGGGGGTAGGCAGGGGGTAGGGGTAGGGGGTGGGAGGGGGGAGAATAGGGGAACCCGTGGCTGATATGTAGAACTGAATGGTATTGTAAAATTAAATTAAATTAAATTAAAAAAAAAAAAACTAAAGCCAGCTTGCTGTCACCCATCCCTGCCCCTGCCAACAGCACTCCAATTATACAAAGTCCCCAGACACTCAGGACACTTAGCACCCATGTTCCCTTTTCACTAGTAGAAAGAGAAGGCAGAAGATAGAACAAAGGAATAGAAGCAGACTCACTCAGACCTGGCCACTATCAAATGTTTGTCTCCTGGATTCACTCAAACTGCAGAGCAGGGAAATCCTTACCCCATGGTTGCTGTGAAGGTGGCAGCAGTTCTCTGGGTTCTCACCAGGACAGGCTCCTCAGAATCCTGTCTTCTAACTCTGCTGTCTTGTGGACTTGCACACCAACTGGACTCTCAGAGAAGGGCTGGGAGACAGCTCTGTGAGCTGTGGTGTGTGTGTGTGTGCTTTTATAGTCACAGTAGGAAGCTGAAAGAGAAAGTGAAACTAAAGCCTGCAGGTTTCTCCTCCTGGAAACTGAAACTGGAAAGTGAAACTAAAGCCTGCAGGTTTCTCCTTGGGGAAAAAGAGCAAACGGGGATTGGCCTTCTGCTTTCTCCTCTGAACCAATGGAGAGAAGGCTCTGGAAGAGACTGACATGTGAGTTCCATTCTGCTCTCCAGAGAGACATCTGTGGTACCAGGACATGCTGTTAGGCAGGGGTTGATGGAGGTGATGTGGACATGAAGACACAGACTGGCATCTCCACAAGCACCATTGTTCCTCAGTCAAAAGAACTGCAGTTCTGCACTGTCTGCTTGGAACTGAGACCACACTCATGCATTTGATGGCAAAGGGGAAGTTTGGGGATGGAGGAGTCGATCTGCAGGTTAGTTTTGTGCAGTCTAGAAGGGGTATACTCCAGCTGGTGTGGTGTGTGGCTGTCCTCAGGAGCTACTGCAGGTGTGATTATTCAAGTCCCCTTCCCTCTGCAGAGCTTCCCAGTCTCCCTGAGGCTTTAGTAGTTTACCCTTCATTAACTAGGCCAATTTCCCAGAGCCTACAGTCATGGAGTCTTGCTTTCTGTTACCATCTCCTGAGGTGTCTGTTTATTAAGGACTCTTGCTAACAGTCACAGCCACATAAACAAGAGCCAAGCATGGAATCTCTAGAGAATGCTGTATTCACAGCCTTGATGCTATCCTATGCGAAAGGCTGAGACCAGTGTAGGAATGTGTCTGTGTGGTAGTTAGGTGTGTGACACAGTTTAAATGCTTTTTATAAAGCCTGCCTCCTGGGATCAGTCACCAGAACCCTTAGTGGTGGAGAGAATTAAATCTAAAAGGTTATACTGTGACCTTGACAATAGAAGGTGGGGCTCAGATTGGTCCAGGCGGAGGTCAAGTCTCTTGGTCTCTTGTCTTGGTTCCTTGGTAACCTACTTTCACAGCCCTATTGTCTGCTTGCTTAGCCTGGCCGTCCATTGCTGTGTCCCTAAATATAGCTCTTTCTTCACTCCTCCAAATATAAAAAAAAAATCATTGAAAGGGACTTAAATATCTAACTCCATCTCCTTGATAGATTGATAAACTCTCCTGAAAGTTTCCCTGACCAGAGAGTTTTATCCCTAAACCTCAATCAGCTGACACCAACAGGAGTTTGAGGCTTCTTGGCCACTTTCCCAGTGAAGTTTAATTATGAAGAAGATGGAGGTATGTGTCTGTGTGGTAGTTAGGTGTGTGACACAGTTTAAATGCTTTTTATAAAGCCTGCCTCCTGGGATCAGTCACCAGAATCCTTAGTGGTGGAGAGAATTAAATCTAGAAGGTTATACTGTGACCTTGACAATATGTCATGGCACATTTGCTGAGGGCCGAGGCTGTATATGACAGGTGACAACTAATGTTTGACAGGTTGACCCACCAGATGTTTAACTCCCTGATGGGGAGCCCCCCTAATATTAACAGCTTTGGGGTGCTTTCTACAGCCTTTTGGTAGTGTGTTTTACATCTCTCGGCACACATTTAGCTGTGGATTTCTGTTTAAGCTGTATATGTCTGATGAACAGAAATATTACCTGTGTCGTCTTTACTGACACAGGAAAGTAACAGTGTTCTGTATCCATGACAGCTTTTAACTCATTTTATGAAGACCTTAGAACAAGTCCAAAACAGATTAATCTACCCCTACAGAAAATATACAAAGATTAATTCCCAGTGTTGTTAACTGCTAAACAAGTCCAAGCTATTTACATCAAGACAGAGTCTTGTGGTAGCTCCCTTTCTTCATGTCCCCTGACCACACAGGCTTCAACCAATGGTTTAATGTCTGGGACCCCTCACCAACTTAGAGCTGCATGCATGGAACAGCGTGACATTACTATCCTAAGAGAAGCTACATGACTTATCTTGTGTTTTGAGAATGGGTAGGGCTCTGAAAATATAACTTAAAATTGTCCAGATTTGGCTGTGGAGCAGCAGGTGTGTGTGTGTGTGTGTGTGTGTGTGTGTATTATGTCACCCATGCTTGTTTCTTGCACAGCTGTGGAGGGCACACCTCAACTTGCTATAGTTCCATCTATGTGTTGGTTATTCACAGCACTCTTACCCTGCGAGGAAACGTCACAAAACAACAGAATCCACTAAGAAGAGTTTTATTAAGATAAGGTAAAGAGACAGAGGTGCACAGGCCTGTGGAAAGACTCGTGAGTAAAGATGGAGCCAGGAATCATGGCGCAGGCTTATGAAGGCTGGGCCGTGCCTGCGCACTCAGGCCCATGTGGCTATTCCACGCATGCGTGTAGATCACATGGTTGCGCTGTGCACTTTACGCAACCAGGCAAAGCCACGGGGTCCTGGTCATGCGAGACATTTTGACCCAGAAATGGCTAAATAGAAATGACTAGGTCCGCCAGGCATGCGCGACTATGCCCAACCATGGGGGTGTGTTGTGAATCCATATCATCCCAGACTCTTGTTTTTTTTTTAGAAAAAAAAAAAAAGAAAATAATGGCAGATGAGTGGGTATGGGGTGTTGTTTCTCTCAAAGACTGCTTCCAGCTGAATGGTGGGCGTCGGCTGGCTCTGGGGGAAATGGGTAGGGTAACTTCTGAAGTCCAGGGTTGATGGTGGGAGTCCTGGAATGAAGTTCTGATATCTCTTGTTCTGCAGCTCTCCATCCTTCGTGGTGTGGCTGGGAACCTTTTGTCTGACAAGATACTGGTGACATAGAAAAAGCTTAGAGAGAAAAGAATCACTATTATTTTATTTTTTGGAGTTGACATTTATCTGAGGTAGATCTGGCCTGTCCAGATGGAGACATGTTAAAAAGGTGGCTGTGAGAGAATTAATGATTATTATTGTGTTTTAGTACTCTGCTTAATTTTTACCTGAGACAAGCTTTATTAGAGGTAGTTTATTTAAGGTGCCTATTTCCTAAACTAATAAGTTTAGCATTCAGGAAATGCACGTGATCAGTTGCTGAATATTTAACAATGATAGACTGTTACATTACATTTTCCCTTACCACCTGGATATTTCTGATGGTCCTTTTGCCTCCAGCTCTGTGTGGCCCTAGTTGGGAAAGGAAAGGAATCGGTGACAAGGCAGTGGATCCTGATGTCCTCTGGAGCTTGAGAGAACAAGGCCCTGTTTGTTTCACTGTATATGAAGAGAGATTCTGGGATGGAGGTGAGATAAAAGGTTTTAGATGAGACAGGTGGACCCAGTGAAGAAAGCCCTAGAGTTTAGCATCTGTAAGAGTCACAAGAATTACCTTGAAGGGTCCCTGCCACTTAGGGGAAGGGGGTGAAGTGTGCTGGCCTGGAGGAAAGAGAAGAACCTGATCCCTGATGTGGATTGGGGGTGAGCAAGGACTGTCACATTGCTGAGGTAAGGAATGGTCTGTGAAGTTCCACAGGATAGACCCTAGGCAACATAGCAGGGGGGTTAACAGGCTATCTGGAACAGTTGGAGGGTTGGATACAAGATCTGGTATTAGAACTGGCCTTCCATACATTAGTTCAAATGGAAAGATTGAAATAGGCTTTTTAGGAAGAGCCTTGAGCCTGAGAAGAGCTAGAGGCAATAATCTTACCCAGTCAAGGTGAAGTTCCTGTGACATCTTAGTAAGAATAGTTTTTAAAGACTGGTTGGTACACTCCACCTTTCCTGAGGATTGAGGATGGTATGGGATATAAAAATCCCAAGGAATATTAAGAGCCTTAGCTAGTGTCTGGGAAATATGAGAGGTAAACTCTGGGCCATTGTCAGACTGAAGGGAAGCAGGAACCCCAAACCGAGGAATAATTTCTTGGAGAAGGAGGTCTGCAACTGTCTGAGCCCACTTATTAGAAACCGGGTATGCCTTCACCTATTCTGAAAATGAGTCCACCATCATGAGGAGATATTTAACTTTCCTGACAGTGGGCATATGGGTAAAATTGAGCTGCCAGTCAGTCCCTGGAAGGGAACCTCTAGCCTGGTGGGTGGGAAAAGGCTGACTCCTGTACTTGGTATTGGGGTCTGTTTTTTGGCAGATCTCACAAGAGGCAGTAATAGTTCTTAAGAACTGTAAGTCCTCAGCAGTGGGCTGCAAGTGAGCTTTTACGAATTGAGACAGAGCAAGACTATTAGGATGAAAGAACTGGTGTAGATAGGAAAGAATTTGCCTAGTGTCAGGAGTTCCCTGTGGGGGTGTAAGCTGTACTGTATGGATTCTCTGTGGTGGGTGAGGTGAGACTTGGCCCTGGAGGGCTGCTGTCCTGGCTGCCTGGTCATCCCAGTTGTTTCCCTTAGAGATGATAGAGCTATCAGTCTGATGAGATCGGCAGTGGACAATTTCTATAGCCTTGGGGAGGTGGGAAGCCTCCAGCATGGCCATTATTTGGCCTGAGTTAGATATGGATCCCCCTTTTGTTGTGAGAAGGCCATGCTCCCTCCAAATAGCAGCGTGGGACAGCAGGATATGAAAAGCATATTTGGAGTCTGTGTAAACATTTAGAGATTGTCCCTGTGCCAACTGGAAGGCACGGGTGAGAGCTATCAGCTCAGCCTGTTGGTTAGTGGTGTGTGGGGGTAATGCCTATGCCTCCATTATCTAAGTATCTGATACTATGGCATAACTCGCTTTACAGGTCCCTTCATATAAAAAGGAGCTGCCATCTGTGTACCAGGTATAAGTAGCCTGAGGCAATGTGTCCTCCTGTATGTGTGAAGGGTGAGGTAACTGTAGATGTAACCAACCATCTTATTAAATAAGAAACACAGAACCAATGTAAAAGAGAAAGCCAAGAGGTCAGAGGTCAGAGCTAAAATCTCACCCTTCCTCCTGCGGTGCTCCTACCTCTCCGAAAGAGACCTACTTCCTGTGTGTATGTCTTTACATAGTCTTTCTGTTCTGCCTTCTCATTGGTTGTAAACCCAGACATGTGGCTGCCTCGTCACTGCCTGTATGTACAGCCCTCCAGGTCTTAAAGGCGTGTCTCCAATGCTGGCTGTATCCCTGAACACAGAGATCTTCCTAGCTCTTCTACCAAGTGCTGGGATTAAAGGCGTGCGCTGCTGCTGCTGCTGCTGCTGCTGCTGCTGCCGCCGCCGCCGCCGCCGCCGCCGCCGCCGCCGCCGCCGCCGCCGCCGCCGCCACCACCACCACCACTACACTCTTGCTATGGCTCTAATAGCTCTGACCCCCAGGCAACTTTATTTATTAACATACAATTAAAATCACATTTCAATACAAATAAAATACCACCATAGGTAACAGTTCCTCTAAGATTTCAGTGCAGGAATGAGGAGAATAGTCAGCATTAGGTTGAGGGAGGAGGCTTGAAATATTAAGAGGTGGACAGGTCCGGAAAGAAAGTGTGGCATCCTCTAATAGTGCCACCTAGAGAGAAAGAACCTGGGAAGGAGGTAAAGTTTGTAAGCCTTTATAAGCTAAGAGGTGGGACAGGTTGTGGTGAGAGACAACAGTAATAGGTGACCCAAAGCTTAGCTTCTTTGATTCCTGAATAAGGAGCTCTGCAGCTGCTAAGGCATGGATAAAAGGTGCCCAGCCCTGACTGGTAAGGTCTAACTTCTTTGACAGATAGGCTATTGTCAGGGATAAGGGCAGAATCTCTAGTTAGTGGAAAAATACAGACCCAGCCGGGCGGTGGTGGCGCACACCTTTAATCCCAGCACTCGAGAGGCAGGCGGATCTCTGTGAGTTCGAGGCCAGCCTGGTCTATCAAGTGAGTTCCAGGAAAGGCACAAAGCTACACAAGAGAAACCCTGTCTCGGAAAACCAAAAAAAAAAAAAAAAAAAACAGACCCTGATAAGACAGGGAACTAGTTCATCTTACAATCAGGTTGCCTAGCAACAGGACATTGAGTCAGAGCCCTTGACCCTTTCACCCTGTAAACATCCTATACAAACATCCTGTTAGCTTGCCCCACCTTATGCAGATGACAGCTTCTTGCTCCCCCGACCCTGCAGGAACTATATAAACCCTTCTGGAGAAAAATAAAGTTGCACCTTGATCAGAATCTAGACTTGGTGTATTTCCTTTGTATCTCCTGTCCCTACATTCCCTCCTTAGGGTGGTCGAGTACACGTTGTAGCCCTGCAGGTGGGGCAACTGGCACCCAACATGGATGAAATCACCTCTTGAGGATTCAGAACGTCGTCTCCCGAAGGAAGACCAAGGTCTTGGTGAAGTTGTTGGATCCCCCTGAAAACGCCCAGTTCAGGACGCAATCCCGGAGGAGAGTGGAGACGATGCAGGTAAGAAAGTGATGAGCCATGGGACAGGCAACATAGTCACAAGATTTATTCCTTTCTGGCCTAAAAGAGGCCCTCAAGATACGAGGAACTAGGGTAAAGAAAAAAGATCTTAAAGCCCTTTTTGATTATATTATAGACATATGTCCTTGGTTCCCCCAAGGAGGAACCATAGATGAAAAAAGTTGGGCATGCCTTGGAGAATGTGTAGATGATTTCTACAGGACTTTTGGACTAGAGAAGGTTCCCATCACCACATTTTCTTACTGGAAGCTTATTAATGACATTCTTAGGGTCTATAAATATTCCCCTGACATAGAAGAGCTTATTAATATAGGAGAAAAATCTTAAAAGAAGCCTTTCACTCCCCCTGTACCTGCCCTAAGATCCCTGAGTATCTGTCCCTCGGATCATGACCTGCGCTCTATGGAAGAGGGAACGCTCACGACTTTTAAACCTAACAATTCCCAGGAGTCCGCTCCTGCCCATCTTTATCCCTCTGCTAATAAGTTTACCTATAAATTCCCTCCAGACCCCACCGAGGAGGCTTCCCTAGAGAACGAGACGGCCCACTACCATAATCCAGAATGGCCCCCCTGCAAAAATCTCCCCTTAAAACAAGAGTCCTTGGGGCCCTTTTATACCACCTCAAAAATCTCCGGTAGTTCCCCCTTCTGCAATGCCCTCTCCCTATGTTTCTCCATCTTCCCACTTTTGCGGGCCCATTCTTGATGAGTTGGCTCCCCCTGTCCCAGATCTCGGCTCACTTCAACAGGCCCTCCAGGCTGGCAGGGAACATGTTGAGCTTTTAAGGGAATTGAAAACTCTTGACAAAGAACTTAAAGATCTTGCCCTTGAAGTGGTGGCTCCCGGCCCGCTAAAACCCATCTCAAAAATCTAGTAAATCAAAAAGTAAGCCTCAGCCTGTCCTGGCAATTCCTGTTACCCGGAGCCAGACCTCTGGGGACTCATCCAAGGCGGCTGCCCAGAGCAGCCCCTCAGGGGGGTTGGAAGATCAAAATGAGGAGGGGGAAGAAGGGGAAGAAGGGGAAGAGGAAGAGGAGCCGGAGCCGTCTTCAGAGGATTCCCCGCCAGGACAGACTTATCACAAATTAAATTTCTGCCTTGTTGAAAAGCTGAAATCTGCCTGTGCTCATTATGGGCCTACAGCCCCTTTTACGTTAGCCTTGGTGGAAAACCAGAGCGAACATTGGTTAACTCCTAATGACTGGTATTTTCTTGCCCACGCGGCTCTTTCTGGGGGTGACTTTGTCCTCTGGAAAACAGAATTTACAAAAAATTGTCGAAAAGTTGCTCAAAAATATTAAACAGCCGTCCTCAAAAACTTGGACACTAAAGAAACTCCTCGGCAACCACCCCCCCCCCTTATGATACAAATGCAACACAAGCAAAATTCCCTCCTGGCCTCCTGGCCCAGATTCAAAATGCGGGGGTCAGGGCATAAAAACGCCTGCCCCAAAAGGGTTCGGCTACCACCTCATTAGCAAAGATTCGGCAGGGGCCTGATAAATCTTTCAGTGATTTTGTTTCTCGCTTAAATGATGCAGCTGAGAGACTTTTTGGGCCAAACGAACACGAAAGCACCTTTGTTAAACACTTGGCCTTTGAAAATGCAAACCCCGCCTTCCACTCTCTTCCCCCCCCCCCCTGCAACGAGGGCTGTCATTGGGCTACAGAATGCAGGTCAAAAACCAATTATCTCAGTCAGCCTTTTCCTCCGCGAAACTTCCAAAGAGGCCAGCCCCTGGCCCCAATGCCTCCAAGAGCATACCCTGGGGCCTTGAGGTCCGCTCACCTCCTGCCTCCCCAGCCTCAACAAATTCTTCCGCCCCAGTTCTATTCTCCTCCCTCAGGAGAGCAACTCCAGGCAATGCCGGATTGGACTTGTGTGCCACCGCCGAAACAGTATTAAACTCCCTTGAAGGGGCTCAGGTCATCCCTACAGGGGTGACAGGGCCCTTACCTCCTGATGTTTGGCGCTTGTCCTTGGCCTTGCTTCTGTGGCCCTCTGAGGGGTCCAGGTCTACCCTGGCATAATAGATAGTCATTATACAAGTGAAATTAAGATTCTGGCCACTGCTGTAAACGGCATAGTCACGATTCCTCAAGGTACGCTCCTGGCACAGCTAGTTCCTCTACCCTCATCTGTTTGTGATAATCCCTCAGTTACAAACACCGCTCAGGGGGTCAGCTGGATTGGGCTCCTCGGATGCCTACTGGGTCCAGCCTGTTACTCAGGATTGCTCTACTCTCACCCTTACTATAGAGGGAAAGAAGTTTCAGGGGATCTTGGATACAGGGGCAGATACCACAGTCATTTCCCAGTCTCACTGCCCGTCTGCTTGGCCACTGGTTCCATCCCTCACCGATTTAAAAGGAATCGGTCAGTCTAATAATCCTTTAATTAGTTCAAGGACACTTTCCTGGAAGGACAAAAAGGAAGGAAACCAGGGGACCGTCACTCCTTTTGTGGTTCTGGGCCTGCCTGTTAATCTTTGCGGAAGGGACATACTTTCACAAATGCAAGTATTCTTATATAGCCCAAACTCTACAGTCACACAACAAATGCTACGGATGAATTATGTCCCTGGCACAGGCTTGGGCAAGGCAGCTCAGGGGAGAGTCCAACCAATTCATCCCGTTCCCAAGGAGGATAGACATGGGCTGGGATATTCGGGTTTTTAGTAGTGGCCACTGACCCTCCTGTACCCCATGCAGACAAAATTACCTGGATGACCCAGACCCCTGTCTGGGTGGATCAGTGGCCCCTTACTCAAGAAAAGTGACAGGCCACCACTATGCTTGTACAGGAGCAGCTTATGGCTGGCCACATTGAGCCCTCCAACTCCCCTTGGAATACACCTATATTTGTTATCAAAAAGAAGTCAGGAAAATGGAGGCTCCTTCAAGACTTAAGGGCAGTAAATAAGGTAATGAGGCCTATGGGGGGCACTTCTTCAGCCTGGATTGCCTTCGCCTGTGGCCATTCCTGATAAATTTTACAAGATGGTCATTGACCTTAAATATTGTTTCTTTACTATTCCCTTGCACCCCGAGGACAGAGCCTATTTTGCATTCAGCCTTCCCTGCCCCAATTTTCAGGGACCCATGCTTCGATACCAATGGAAGGTATTACCCCAGGGCATGTCCAACAGCCCTATTCTCTGCCAGAAATTTGTGGCTCAGGCTGTGGACCCTGTTAGACTTAATTGGCCCCAGATATATATCTTACATTACATGGATGACCTTCTCCTCGCTGCACCTGACCCCATCTCCCTTGAGCAATGTTTTTCAGAACTCAGTAGAGCCCTTAATGGATTGGGACTACAGATTGCTCCAGATAAGGTCCAAACCCAGGACCCTTTCAATTACCTGGGGTTGAAACTCCATTCAAACCAGGTCCTTGTTCCTGATGTCCAGTTACGCACTGACCATCTCCATATTCTAAATGATTTCCAACAATTGCTCGGCCATATCCAATGGCTTAGGCCTTATCTTAAACTTCCTACGGACTCTCTCCTTCCCCTCTATGAGATCCTCCGGGGCGACCTTGACCCCACATCACCCTGTGTGCTTTCCCCTGCAGCCAACGAGGCTTTGATTCAGATAGCCGTTGCCAGTAACCAACGGTCTTGTTTTCAGATTTCCTATGCCATACCTCTATATTTTATAGTTCTGCCCACACCACACACCCCCACAGGAGTCTTTTGGCAACATGCTCAGGAACCAAAACTTAAAGGCAAGATACTCCTCTGGGTCCACATGCCCACTGCCCTTTTGAGAGTCATTTCTGTCTACCCCGAACAGGTGGCCTCACTCATTATGAAAGGACGACAGACCTCTCGCCAATATTTTGGTAAGGACCCTGATATACTCGCACCCTATTCCAAGGATCAAACCCAGTTTTTATTACAAACCTTAGATAAGTGGGGGGATGCCTTGGCAGGGTTTATGGGGACCTTGGATAATCACCTCCCAGATGACCCCTTGCTCCATTTTGCCTGGCTACATTCCTTCATCTTTCCAAAAATTACAAAAACCGGTCCCATTTCTCATGCACTTACAGTCTTTACTGATGGTTCCACTAATGGTGTTGCAGCCTTCGTGGCCCAAGGCTGCCCTACCTCCTTCCTAACACCTTTCCTGTCAGTGCAGTTGGTTGAACTTTCAGCAATTTTAAAGGTTTTTCAGACCTATTCTGATCAACCTATTAATATCTATACAGATAGTGCCTATATTGCCTTTTCCATCCCCTTGTTAGAAACCTCTCCAGCCATAAGGCCTACCTCCAACGCCACCCCACTTTTCTCCCAGATTCAACAGCTTGTCCTGACTCACCAACACCCATTTTTTATAGGCCATATTAGAGCCCATAGTGATCTTCCTGGACCGTTAACCCATGGCAATGCACAGGCCGATGCCGCCACCAGGCTAACTTTCCCTGTCATGGTTGGCTCAGTCCTACAGGCCCAAACTGCCCATAAGATCCACCATTTAAATTCTCAGACCCTCCGTCTTCTTTTTAAGATTTCTAAACAACAGGCCCGAGAAATTGTCAAACAATGTCCCTCTTGTGTTGTTTCTCACTCTGCCCCACACTTGGGAGTCAACCCTCAAGGCCTCCTTCCCAACCAAATCTGGCAGATGGATGTTACTCATTGCCCCGAATTTGGCAAACAAAAATTTATCCATGTCTCTATAGATAACTTTAGTGGCTTTATATTTGCCTTTCCTCATGCTGGGGAAACCACAAAGGATGTTCTTTCTCACCTGATTCTTGCCTTTTCTGCCTTGGGAAAACCAGCTAAGGTAAAGACAGACAATGGCCCCACTTATACCAGCACAGGCTTCAAAAAATTTAGTGATAGTCTACAAATTATTCATACCACAGGGATACCTTACAATCCCCAGGGACAGGGCATAATAGAACGAGCCCACCAGACCCTAAAGACCTGGTTGGCTCACCTCAAGTCTTCTAACCTTCATTTTACCTCCCCCAGAGATCAATTGAACCATGCTCGGTTTGTTCTCAACTTCCTCACCTTAAATGCTGCAGGGCACTCTGCCGCTGACAGGCACTGGCACCCTTCTCCAGATGCCACCCGGCCACTAGCCATGTGGCGAGATCCCCTCACGGGGCGTTGGAAGGGCCCCGACCTGGTCCTTATATGGGAACAAGGTTCGGCCTGCATTCTTGACCAGATACACTCTGCTCCCAGATGGTTACCAGAATGCCTGGTTAGAGCTGTAAATATACCTGGTCTGCCCAGGAGAGATAGCCCCTCTCCTGAGGAAACTTCTTCTGTTTTAAATGCTGTCCCTCCGGCAAGCAATCCAGGCTATTGTCCTCACCCACAGCAAACCCCACCAGCCCTTTAGCTCTGTTATCACTCTGCTCAGAGTTCCTGTGGGGGGACAGTGGGAACTTTACAGCAAACTGTGTTTGAGACCTTCACACAGTATACAAGTCCCATAGTCAATCATGTTCTGGGCTGAGCAGGGACACTGCTTGTCACAAATCCAGTCTGACAGCAGGGGTCATGTTTCCAAGGGCAGTGCTGAATTTTTATCCAAAGTGTCAGAAAGGCTTGTTGGACTTGCTGGCCTTGGTGTCACAGGTGGTCATAGCCATGTTGGGCCAGCTTGGCACAGCCTGTGGCTGGCAGGTAGCACAGCAAACAGGGTAGCACCAGAAATGCCACTCAGGGTACTTAGGTCCCTTCCACCTAGACTAACCTATTATTCCTCAGATCAATTCCTAGATCTCTAGGAAGAGAAGCTGCGCTGAGACGACTGCCTTGACGGGAGCCTGTTACTGCCATCACCTTAGCAGTCCTTCTGGGGGTTGGAGCAGCGGGAACAGGCACAGGAATTGCCTCTCTGGTCCTGTTCAACCAACATTACTCTGAGCTTCACCTGTCCATAGATGAGGATATTGCCCAATTTGAACAGGGAATTTCTGCCCTCGAGTCATCCCTTTCCTCCCTAGCTGAGGTAGTTTTACAGAACAGGAGAGGCCTGGATCTCCTCTTTTACAACAGGGTGGCCTTTGCACTGTGCTCAAAGAGGAATGTTGCTTCTTTACAGACCACACTGGGGTAGTCAGAGATAGTATAGTAAAGGTTAGAAAAGGACTAGAAAAAGAAAAAGAAAAGGAGAGCAAGAGCTTGGGTGGTTCCAGAATTAGTTTTCCAAACTCCCCTTGGCTAACAACCCTTCTTTCCTCCCTCCTAGGACCTGTTGTAGCCCTGCTCCTGGTCCTTGTCTTTGGGCCATGGGCACTTTCCTGGCTCACTCGGTTCATCCGAAGCCAAATAACAGACCTGTGGGCCAGGCAGATCCAGGTTTGGCGCCCAACGTGGGACAAGAGTTTCCACCTAAAACCTGAAAAAAAAAAAAAGATTCTAAAACGGAGCTAAAAACAGTTCCTAATTGTCTCTCTCAAATGAGCGGCAGCTGCCGGTTTGAGTTACTGGCGGGTTCCTGGCGTGTGCGCTTAACCTGCAGTAAGGCGGAAATGAGGCCTCTGCAAGTGGCACATTAAGCTGCGTGGTGGATTTAGCCTTTGCTAGTTACAAAACAAAAAAGGTTTCTGGGCTACACGCTGCTTGGATAAAAGCATAGGCGGTAAACGTACCACCGCCATGTTGGGAAGCTGAGGTGGGCGGAGCCAGCAGCCATAGAGCTGTTTCAGTCTTACAAATGCTGCAGTTTAAAGCAATAGATTCACAATAAGACAGATTCAGATGGAACAAGACTTTAAATGCTTTACAATGTGTGTAAAAATGTACATAGGCTTGGAAGAGAGAGGAAAAGGAACATAGACAGTTATATAAAGAAATAGAAAGTTTTAAAATAATAAAGTCTTTAAAGAGAAAGTAAAAGTAATATAAAAAATAAGCCATGTAAAGATGGATATCACACAAAGAGTCTGGATTATATTGTATTTGGGATTTTTAACTGCAGAAAGACATTTGATTGTAAAGACTGCTCAGTTAAATCAATGTGTATATTTTAAAGATATTTCAATTTTGAAATTTATGTCTAAGGATGTTTTGCTTTGGAAAGGAGACTCTGCTTTTGTTTCTACAGAAAGCCAGAGGCTATGGATTTGTTCCAGATTAAGATACATCAGGTTTGACCAGCCAAGACCACCTGAAAGGTCTCTGATGACACCATGGCCCAGATGATTCAACATCCAGAATTGTTTCAAGGCAACTGGCTCAGACGATACAGCCTCATGGACTACTCCATGATCCTTAAATATTCTTTGTGTCCCCATAAGATACAGCGTCCCCCTCCAGCAGGAAGTAGTAAGAGAAGCTACGCCCAAATTCCCAAATATACCAAGCTGGCTTTGGAGATGTGTAAAAGTTAAAACCTTCCTTTTTAAAAAAAAAGAAAAGGGGAAGTGCTGTGGGATGTTAATGTATGTCCTGTGGGAGCCCTTCTTGGGTTCCTTGTGGCGTTACCCAGCAGGTTTGCATAGAGGATGATTAGGACCATGGGCCTGAGTGCAGGTGTCTGAGATGGTCTGCACTTGGCTGTACTGGGGGATGGTCTGTATGTCAAGTTGCTCTGATTGGTCAATAAATAAAACCTGATTGGTTGTGGCTAGGCAGGAAGTATAGGCGGGACTAACAGAGGAGAAATAAAAGAACAGGAAGGCAGAAGGAGACGCTGCCAGCCACTGCCAGGACAAGCAGCATGTGAAGATGCTGGTAAACCACGAGCCACGTGGCAAAGTATAGATTTGTAGAAATGCGTTAATTTAAGATATAAGAACAGTTAACAAGAAGCCTGCCACGGCCATACAGTTTGTAAGCAATATAAGTCTCTGTGTTTACTTGGTTGGGTCTGAGTGGCTGTGGGACTGGCGGGTGACAGAGATTTGTCCTGACTGTGGGCAAGGCAGGAAAACTCTAGCTACACAGGTTCATTACCACTGCTTTGATATGCAGGACTCCAGGGTTGAAATTTCCCCTGACTAGAGATGCTCCACACAGACCCCTTCACTGGGGGAAGGCTGCACCTGTGTGTGGGAAAAAGGCTCACTCAAGGCATGATTGGAGTGCAGCTGGGACTGCACAGGCTGGGGACCATGGCACCCCCAAATCCCGAGAGCCTGGATTATATGCCCTGTTGCATAGCAGTTGTGCAGTAACAGCCTTGTGCTTACCCATTTCTGCTCCCTCAGAAAACTGCACGGTCCACTGATTCCTGCACAATGGGGACGCCTGTGGTGCTTGAATCTGGAGAGACATTCCCTCTCGCACCTTTTTTCACAACTTTTAGAGGGATAGGGCCTCTGTAATCCTCCATGCAAAGCCTCTTTCAGAGCCCTCCTTTTAGACCATTTGAACCTGGTTTATGTTGGCCCTTAGATTAATTCCTAAGAAGGGAGAGATGTCAGGGACAAAGACAGAATCTCTAGTTAGTGGAAAAATACAGACTATTGGGGAAAATTATAAAGGCCACTCCACGTAGTTAAAAGGAAGATTTATTTAGTGGATGACTTACAAATGAAGGAATGGATAGGTCGCGGGGGGTCTGGGGAAGGCGTATAGCAATCCAGCGGTGTTCTCTGGAGCTCTGCACAATCAATCTCCACCATCCAGGGTCCAGGCGCAGAGAGCGCGCCCAGAGCGAGCGCTTGCCCATCCAGCTCTCAGGTTTCCAGCACCTCCCCTCGCCCCGCCTCGTAGGCGTGACAGTTGCCAGAGTCTCAATGGGGGTTGAAGCTTCCAGATCCAAGCTGGAATGGCTACCCACTACATCTCCCCCTTTTTGTCTAAATAAGAAGGTTCTAAACTAATACAAGACTATATACAAAGGAATGGTTATCAAATATTGTCCAGAAATAATGAGGGATAATGACCTAGATAAGATGTAACTACAACCAATGCAAACAATATCAAGCAAGAAACACATTCTAAAATCCAGAGAAGTATAGAGCATAGGTAAACGGCATGTTATAAAGATCATTCAAAGGTGTCCTATCCTAAAGAACCTGAATCTAATACTTAATATGTTCTATCTAAGATATTATATATACTAAGTTGTAACTATAACTGCTAGTCTTCAATCCCATCAAAGACCTGAAAAGGAACATAATGGTACTTGAGAAATGGTAGATGGATGCAAGCAACTTCGGGAGTCTTGCAAGAGTAGACCAAGACAGCTGGCAGCCTGAACAGTCACCTAATGTTTCTCAGCATTGTTGGTGCATTCAAATTGGCTACAGGCCTAGAGTATCTGACAGACCATTTTCAGAAGCAGGATTTCTGAAAGACCATCTTACCCTGTCTTGGCAGAGTACAGTGGTCACTTTCCTTGTGTCCCGCTTGTCCAGAAAGGACAGCATTGCATTTGTACTGTCAGCCATCAAGGCAAGGGCAGTTCTTTGCCCCGTAGGCCATTTTGTGCCAAAAAGACAAACTTCCAAATGGAAATGTCTTAGAAGCCCAACATTCTCTCGGGATCAATTGGTGCAGCCAGGAGCAATTGTGCCTCACGTCAACAGAATTCTAAGTTATTTAAATGCCATATTCTCTAGGTCTATGAAGTATTTGAAGATTACCTGTCCATCTGACCTATGTATCTGTAAATCTGGATAACCTAACTAACGTAACTATAGAGATGACAGGCATAGGCGACTATAAATCTATAAATCCTATCTACCGAAATAACCTAAGGACTAAGGCTTCACGTAAATAAGGTAAACAGTCTATAAGCAAATGTATGGTGAAGAACGATGACTTCAAAATTGTGACAATACACAAGATATTTATAACAGAGGTAGGAATATATAGTGCGATATGCAATATGACAATAATCTTAAATATATATCAATATACCAAATATCCTAACAGAAGTAGAACATATATAAAGTATGACAGATATAAATTTACATTTGTATCAATATAAAAATGTTTCAAATAAGAGTAGAAATATATGTACATTATAACAAATATAGTTCTGTATTTGTATCAATATACAAATTATCTTAAACAGGAGTATAAAAATAGTTTACATTTGTATCAACATATAAGAATCTGTAACAGTACAAATTACAGTGGAAATTGTCTAAGGTTGCTATTTTACCAAGTTTGTTTACTAGTATATACAATGATTTACCGTCATATCTTATACCTATCCGTTCCATTTCTTCCGCCCCCCCTTTTTTTTTTACAATACTGAGTTAATATTTTCTTCCACCCCCAACCCCTACAACCGTCATCCATAACCCTGAGAATTATGAAACCTAAGGGAGAAGGGGCGTCGTTTTCTTAGAATTGCTTCCTGCCATTTAGGGGGTGATGTTATCTCTGTTGGGTACTGTGAGAAAGCTCAGATAGTTAAATCTCAGTTAGACTAACTGTAGGTTCTGCAGCAAGTTTTAGAGTAATGGGTAAGATTGTCTGAAATTCTGGCAAGAAGTGTAGTATGATGATGATTACCATGGCATCATTCTGGATTGGGTAGAGTTGTTGTTGTTGGGGCCCCATCTTCCTTCTGGAGACTTCTGAGATTGCTATTGGAAAAACTTATTTGTTATCAAAAATGGGAGGTTTGGATTTAAAGAGGACATAGCATGTAAGAAAGGATTCTGAGAAATCAAGAGTAAGCATGGAGAGAATTAGAATTTAGAAGATAATGGTCCCTTTTTATTGGTTTCCTTCTGTCTCACACCAGAGGGCTCTTCTGATATGGGACCGAAGAATCTCTTAAACTTTTCTTTTAGCAATATGCTTGGGTTTAGAGAAGGAGTGAGCCAATTCCATCTCCAAAGCCAGCTTGGCTATAATTGAATTGGAACCACAACTTTTCTAGATTGATAGAGAGAAAGATGTTAGACAGTGAGATTTTACCATGTGTAAATTGGTACCAATAGATTCTTCCTTTCTGCTGTAAACATCCGGATATCCAAGGCCTTATGAGTTTTGGAAGATGGGTATTTCCATTATCCTGGAAAGACAAAAACAGAACCCTACCCCACCCTTTGATTGTTAAATTTTTCTTACAACTTGTAGAGATGTCACATTGGTGGATGATCTTTTACTTCTCTTCATCAAGGGGTTTTTCCTGTTCGAATCGGATTTTTATTAATTTTGTTGGTATCCATAGCTTTTCTTCTCCTGCAGAAACAAAGGCAAAACCCCTTCCCCAACATAGAACATATCCAGGTTTCCATTCTGAGGTCAGCACATCCTTGAAATAAACTGGTTGGTTTAGCTCAGGAGTTTTGTCTATCGTCCAATGTCTCTCCGCAGCTGTTGTTCCTTTCTCATTAGCATTGAGAAAATTCAAGGTTAATAAAGCACTATGCAGTCTATTTCTAGGAGTCATTGTTACCTGTTGCTGTTTATTTAGCATATCCTTTAAAGTTCGATTGGATCTCTCTATGACTGCTTGGCCTGTGGGATTATGTGGTATACCTGTAACATGCTTTATATTATAATAAGCAAAGAACTGTCTCATTTTATTGGAGACATATGCTGGGGCATTGTCTGTCTTAATTTGTACAGGTATTCCCATGATGGCCATAACTTCTAATAGGTGTGTAATCACAGAATCAGCCTTTTCAGAACTCATAGGAGTTGCCCATTGAAATCCTGAATAGGTGTCAATGGTATGATGTACATACTTTAATCTTCCAAATTCTGCAAAATGAAACACATCCATCTGCCAAATTTCATTTCTTTGTATACCTTTTGGATTACTCCCTGCAGGTAATGGAGTTTGGTTATAGATGGAACAAGTAGAACATTTTTTCACAATATCCTTAGCCTGTTGCCAAGTGATGGAGAAATCCTTCTTCAAACCTTTGCTATTTACATGGTGTTTCTTATGACATTCTGAAGCTTCTAGCACATTACCTATTAGTAACTGATCAATCTCATCATTACCTTGTGCTAAAGGTCCTGGTAGACCTGTATGGGATCTGATATGTGTTATATATATAGGATGTTCCCTTTTTCTGATGATTTTCTGCAATTGTATGAATAATGAAGTTAATTCTGTATTATCAGGAATAAATTCAGCAGTTTCAATATGTAAAACAACTCTCTCTGCATATTGAGAGTCAGTGACTATATTGAGGGGTTCTGTGAAGTCCATCAGTACCATAAGAATGGCATACAGTTCTGCCTTTTGTACAGAGCTATATGGACTTTGTACCACTTTACTTAAGTCTCCTGATTTATATCCTGCTTTCCCTGATTTATTTGCATCAGTGTAGAATGTGAGGACTCCAGAGATTGGCTTTTGTCGTACAATGTGAGGAAGGACCCATTCACTCTTCTTTATGAATTCTATTCTCTTGCTTTTGGGATAGTGGTTGTTAATCTCTCCCAAAAAGTTACTGCAGGCTCTCTGCCAGTATTCATTATCTTTCCATAGTGATGAAATTTCCTCATTAGTTAATGGTACTACAATTTCTGCTGGGTCCATTCCTGTCAACTGGCGAAGTCTTAATTTACCCTTTTGAATCAAATCAGAGATCTTTTCTATATAAGTCTTTAATTTCTTATTTGGTTTACGTGGTAGGAATATCCATTCCAATATAATATCTTCCCTCTGCATCAAAATACCTGTTGGGGAATGTCTGGAAGGGAATATGACAAGAATGCATTTAAGTTCTGGATCCACACGATCCACATGTGCTTCTCGAATTGTCTTTTCTACTAGAGCCAATTCCTTCTCAGCTTCGGCTGATAATTCTCTTGGACTATTTAATTCTTTGTCCCCTTCTAGAGTATTAGCCAAATTTTGTAGTCCATCTTTGGGTATTCCCATGATACCCAGTAAGTTGGAAATGCTTCATAATAACTTTTGAAAATCATTAAGAGTCTTCAATCTAGCCGGGCGGTGGTGGCGCACGCCTTTAATCCCAGCACTCGGGAGGCAGAGGCAGGCGGATCTCTGTGAGTTCGAGGCCAGCCTGGTCTACCAAGTGAGTTCCAGGAAAGGCGCAAAGCTACACAGAGAAACCCTGTCTCGAAAAACCAAAAAAAAAAAAAAAAAAAAAAAAAGAGTCTTCAATCTATCTCTTCTTAGTTGTACCTTTTGGGGTCTAATTTTTTGTAGCTCTATCTTATATCCTAAGTAATTAATAGAATCTCCTCTTTGTATTTTTTCAGGAGCAATTTGCAGTCCCCAGCGAGGCAAAACTTTTTTTACTTCTTCAAACATGCTTTCTAATGTATCTAACTTTGGATCAGCTAATAGGATATCATCCATATAGTGATAAATTATGGATTGTGGAAACTTTACACGAATTATCTCTAATGGTTTCTGCACAAAGTATTGACACAAAGTAGGGCTGTTTAACATTCCCTGTGGGAGGACCTTCCATTGATATCTCTTGACTGGCTGAGAATTATTATAATTAGGTACTGTGAAGGCAAATTTTTCTTTATCATTTTCCTGTAAGGGTATGGTAAAGAAACAGTCTTTTAAGTCAATAACTATTATAGGCCATTCTTTTGGTAGCATAGAGGGCAAGGGGATCCCAGTCTGTAGGGAGCCCATTGGCTGAATTACTTTATTATTAGCTCTCAGATCTGTCAGCATTCTCCAATTACCAGATTTTTTTTAATAACAAATACAGGAGAATTCCAAGGGCTGGTAGATTCTTCAATGTGTTGAGCATTTAACTGCTCTTGAACCAGCTGTTCTAAAGCTTGTAGCTTCTCTTTTGTCAAAGGCCATTGTCCAACCCAGACAGGTTTATTAGTTAGCCATTTTAAAGGTAAGGCAGTTGGTACTTCTGAGATTTCAACAACAGTTGTGCTCTGTTTGTGAACAGCCTGAATGGTTGGTGACTGATTTTTATAGCATGTTATGATATTATTCCTAGAAACATGCATTGGTCTGTATTCCTTTTCTGAAAGTGTAGGAATTTTAATCTGGGTATTCCACTGTTGTAACAGATCTCGGCCCCAAAGATTTACTGCTACATTTGCTACATATGGCTTCAGCCTTCCTCTCTGTCCTTCTGGCCCTATGCATTCAACCCATCTCGAACTCTGTTTTATCTGAGATAGGGTGCCAATCCCTAACAGTTGGACATCTACCTCTTGAAGAGGCCAATTCGGATGCCATGATTTTGGTGTAATTATAGTCACATCTGCACCTGTGTCTACCAGGCCCTCCAGAACCAGGCCATTAATTCGAATTCTAAGCTTTGATCTTTGTTCATTTATGGAAGTCTGCCAAAATATTTGTTTTACAGTGTTCTTTGTAAACTGTGATCCATCTATCAAAGCTGTTTTATCATCCATTGCAGTATCGGTTTTTACATTAAGCATTGGTTTATTCAGTTGTCCTGGAGAGGAATTTCTTCCACAGTGGCTGGGAATGTTCATACTACATTTGATTTGGGGGCCTGCAAGAGGCCCCCTGAGGCGTTTCCCGCCAGTAAAGGGTTGCCTCGTATATCTATTTTTGATCTGCACTCATTGGTCCAATGTTGGCCTTTGCCACACCTTCTACATAATCCAGGAGGTGGTTGGGGTCTCCTGTTTAGGCTATTCCTAGAAGGAGTATTACTTCTAGGAGTACCCCATGTACAGTTTTTACTTATATGCCCTGGTGTACCACACTTAAAACATTTGGTAACACGGGGCCTTCTTTCACCTCTGGGATTTGTCTCTCCTATCCAAGCCTCATTACTGTAGTTAAGAGACTGAACACCATTAGTGTACTGAATCCATTCTTCCAAAGGAGCTGATCTGATCTTTAGTGGTGTAAGTATTCTTCTGCATTCTGCATTAGCATTGTCGAATGCCAAGGACTCAGTTAATACTTTTCTTAATTCTTTATCTGATATAGCTTTTGTTATAGCTGTGTTCAGCCTTTGTAAAAAATCAGTGAAAGATTCATGTGGTCCCTGAAATATCTTTGTGTATACCTCAGTTGGTTTTCCAGGTTCTGGATTTTTTTCCCAAGCATTTAGAGCTGCTGTACGGCATAGGGATATTGTATGCTCATCATAAGTGGCTTGTACATTCCTGTCAGCAAAACATCCCTCACCAAGTATTTGATCTTGGGAGATCACAAAACCTCTGAGTTTACCTTGTTGTTCTAAATTTTTTGCCTCTTCTCTCAACCAGCTCTTCCACTGTAGCTGCTGGCTATATTCTAGAACAGCTGAAATTAACTGATGCCAGTCATCTGGGATGATTCTATGTGAGGTAGACCATGAATTTAACATCTGTTTTACGTATGTGGAATGTATCCCATATGTAACTACTGCTTCCTTTATATTTTTAAAGTCCCTTGTTGAAATTGGTTGTAATGTATATGTCATATATGGCTCGGGGTGTGTGTCATCTGCTGGCTTCTCATGGACGATAACAGGATAAGCCATTGTATGAGAGCTGTTTGGAGATGTTACAACCTCTATGGTCTTGACCTTCTGCTTATTAGTTCCCTTGTCACGTTTACTGAGAGTTTCTTCTAGGGCTTGCAAACGAGCACCTAGGGTCTGTTCTAGGGAGTGAACCTCCTCTCTTGCAAGGGACTCCAGATTTCTCATGGAATCATAGACATTTTTATTTTCCTCAGAAGCACATGATTCCATAGACCTTATCTTATCAATTAATGATAATCTTTCTTCCTTATGCAATGTCTGAGTAGCCATAACTTCACTCTGGAGAGTTAGTGTTCTATCCATTAGATATTCATATTTATTATCAATAAAATCAATTTTGGGTACAAGCCTGTTTTGTAAATCCTGATTAGCAGATTCTAGAGAAAGAATCTTTTCCTGTAAGCCTTCATTACTATCTTTTAAAGCAGATTCCAGAAAGAGAATCTTTTTCTGTAAGCCTTCATTGCTATCTTTGAAAGCAGATTCTAGAAAGAGATTCTTTCTCTGTAAGTCTTCATTGCTATCTCTTAAAGCAGATTCCAGAAAGAGAATCTTTTTCTGTAAGCCTTCATTGCTATCTTTGAAAGCAGATTCCAGAAAGAGAATCTCTTTCTGTAAGTCTTCCTTGCCATCTCTTAAAGCAGATTCCAGAAAGAGAATCTTTCTCTGTAAGCCCTCACTGCTATCTTTGAAGGCAGATTCCAGAAAGAGATTCTTCTTCTGTAAGTCTTCATTGCCATCTCTTAAAGCAGATTCCAGAAAGAGAATCTTTTTCTGTAAGCCCTCACTGCTATCTTTGAAGGCAGATTCCAGAAAGAGACTCTTTTTCTGTAAGTCTTCATTGCTATCTTTTAAAGCAGATTCCAAAAAGAGAATCTCTTTCTGTAAGCCTTCATTGCTATCTTTGAAGGCAGATTCCAGGAAGAGAATCTTTTTCTGTAAGCCCTCATTGCTATCTTTGAAGGCAGATTCCAGAAAGAGATTCTTTCTCTGTAAGCCTTCATTGCTATCTTTTAAAGCAGATTCCAGAAAGAGAATCTTTTTCTGTAAGCCTTCATTGCTATCTTTGAAAGCAGATTCCAGAAAGAGATTCTTTTTCTGTAAGTCTTCATTGCTATCTTTTAAAGCAGACTCCAGAAAGAGAATCCTTTTCTGTAAGCCTTCATTGCTATCTTTGAAAGCAGATTCCAGAAAGAGATTCTTTTTCTGTAAGTCTTCATTGCTATCTTTTAAAGCCTGTATCAGTCCCAATAATGACTCATCTTTGTTCTTATTATTAAAGCAGTGTTTGAACACTGTGTGAATTATTACGATGAATGCCAAAATGGTACAGGCCAAATATGCCTGAGGAAGGTCATATATTTCCAGGAGAATGTCATTCATCATACAGGCAAAAAGGTTTTTAAATTCTTGTGAGGTAATGTTGTCAGCCATATTACAAGAATTACTCAAAATTTGTTAGTCAATTTTAAGATGTAAAATTATCAAGTACTTTTACTTGAAATAAAATGCTGGTTTGCTTATCTTACCTTTCTGTGGTATGGGGGGTGTAGTAGCGCTTTTCAACCAGCAGGCGGTGCTGGTACAGCTCCAAAGCAGGGCCTGCTGGCGACCTTGGCTGGCGGCAGCTGGAGGCAGATGGCGGGATGGCTGGGAGCCGGGTGCGGATACCTCACTCGCAGCGGTTTTTCACTGGTCTCGGGGCTAAGCTAGGGAGCTGAGACCGGACTAGCTGCTCCCCTTTTCGGGAATGGACTGGTTATATGGAACTTTGCAGGCGGGTTTAGGTACCCGCCAGCCGGGGAACAGGCTGAGGGCAGGAGCCGCCCAGACCTTTGGAATTTGACCCACGTGGGCTCCAGATATTGGGGAAAATTATAAAGGCCACTCCACGTAGTTAAAAGGAAGATTTATTTAGTGGATGACTTACAAATGAAGGAATGGATAGGTCGCGGGGGTCTGGGGAAGGCGTATAGCAATCCAGCAGTGTTCTCTGGAGCTCTGCACAATCAATCTCCACCATCCAGGGTCCAGGCGCAGAGAGCGCGCCCAGAGCGAGCGCTTGCCCATCCAGCTCTCAGGTTTCCAGCACCTCCCCTCGCCCCGCCTCGTAGGCGTGACAGTTGCCAGAGTCTCAATGGGGGTTGAAGCTTCCAGATCCAAGCTGGAATGGCTACCCACTACAACAGACCCCCGATACAGGGAACTAGATCAGCTTACAATCAGGTTGCCTAGCAACAGGACATTGAGTCAGAGCCCTTGACCCTCTCACCCTGTAAACATCCTATACAAACATCCTGTTAGCTTGCCCCACCTTATGCAGATGACAGCTTCTTGCTCCCCCCACCCTGCAGGAACTATATAAACCCTTCTGGAGAAAAATAAAGTTGCACTTTGATCAGAATCTAGACTTGGTGTATTTCCTTTGTATCTCCTGTCCCTACATTCCCTTCTTAGGGTGATCGAGTACCCGTTGTAGCCCTGCAGGCGGGGCAGGCTATAGGTGCAAAGGAGGGTCCCAGCTGATGTCCTGGAGTTCCCAGGGCAAATCCCTCCTTCTCTGCTACATAGAGGGAGAAGGGACGGGTTAAGTTTAGAAGGTGAAGCACTGGGGCCTGAAGAAGAGCCTGTTGAAGCTTCTGGAAAGGCTTAGTGTCAGAATGGAGGAGGGGCTCATGTGGTGAGCCCTGAGCTGCCTCATATAAGGGGCAAGCAAGGAGAGAAAAAGATGGAACCCAAGACTGTAGGAAGCCAGCTATTCTTAGGAAGGACAGAATCTCCTGTTTAGTAGAAGGGACTGTAAGAGACTGGATTAGATGCTTTCTGTCTACAGTAATAGCCTTGTGGGTTGGAGTAATAGTTAAACCCAAATAGGTGACCTGGGGAGTTGACAGCTGAACTTTAGAAGGAGATACCCTGTAACCTCGGCTGGATAAGAAATTTAGGAGAGCAGAGGTGTTAGTTTGGCTAACCTGTAAGGATGGGCTACAGAGTAAAATATCATCTACATACTGCATTAGTTTAGAGCCGGGGAGAGACAGAAAAAGCAGGTCAGAGGCCAGAGCCTGACCAAATGGGTGTAGACTGTCTCTGAATCCCTGTGGCAGAACAGTCCAGGTCAGCTGTGTGGACAGGTGAGTGTCAGGGTCAGTCCAGGTAAAAGCAAAGATATTTTGAGACTGAGGACTGAGAGGGATAGAAAAGAAGGCGTCTTTGAGATCTAGAACTGAGAAGTGAGAGGTTCCTGAAGGGATAGTGGACAGCAGAGTATAAGGGTTAGGCACTACAGGATGGAGGGGGACCACTGCAGAGTTAATGAGCCGGAGGTCTTGAATCAGGTGGTAAGTTCCATTAGACTTTTTAACTGCAAGTATGAGAGTGTTAAAAGCTGAAGAGGTTGGGTGGAGCAGCTTTTTCCTGAGAAGGTCAGAAAGGATAGGCTTAAGTCCTCTTAAGCTCTGGAGTGAGAGAGGGTACTGAGCTTGGGTGATACATCTGGTAGGATCCTGTAGCTGGATAGTAATAGGCTGATGGTGCCTAGCGATAGAAGGGTTCTGGGTATCCCAGACTTTTGGGTCTACCTGAGAGGCTGGCAAGGGAAAATATCTGTTAGAGTCAGTAGAGTGAGTGGATAGAAGAAGGAGACAAGCTGCTGACGCATCTGGGGTGAGGCGAATGTGCGGAGCGAAAGAAATGGACACTCCTACCTTGGCTAGAACATCCCTTCCCATTAAAGGTACCAGGCAGCTTGGCACCACTAAGAATGTGTGTGTGAGAGGGATGCCTCTGAAAATGCAATTGAGTGGTAGTGTCTGATGAGGTAGATAAGGCTTTCCCCCAACCCCAACAATAGGGAGGTGAGAAGGAGAGGTAGGCCCCCAAAACTCTCTCAGGACAGAGTAGGTGGCTCCGGTGTCCAAAAGGAACGAGATGGGGTGCCCATTTACTTTTATTACTACCCTAGGTTCCCTGTGTGAGATGGGAGTGGCCGGGGCAGAAACTGAGCAGTGTCAGTCATCACTGTAGACCATGCCCAGAAAGTCAGCCAGAGGGTGGTCTTCATCTGGCGTTCCTATGTCACTTGGGACATAGGACAGTCAGTTGACCAGTGACCCTTTTGGCAACATTTTGGACAAGGCCCTGTCTGTGCCCTTCATGGGACGGTGATGCAAGCCTGGGCCCAGTGGCCTTCTTTCCCGCACTTGAAACAGGGACCAAATGGCTTTCAGGGAGCAGGTCGGATGGTGTTTGCCAGCATCTGGCAGTTCCTTTTCTGGGCCTTCTCATCTCTCCCATGGTACACCTTAAATGCTGTCGCCAGCACATCTGCCTGTGGGGTCAGAGGGCCGTTCTCTAAACGTTTAAGTTTAGCCCTAATGTTGGGGAAGCTCTGTGAGACAAAGTGGGTCATTAGGAGCTGTCTGTCCTCAGGGCTTTCTGGGTGTAAGTAGAGCCTTTATTAAAATAAGGTAAAGAGAGAGAGGTACACAGGCCTGTGGAAAGACTCGTGAATAAAGATGGAGCCGGGAATCATGGCGCCGGCTTATGAAGGCTGGGCCGCGCCTGCACACACAGGCCCAATGTGGCTATTCCACGCATGCGTGCAGATCACATGGTTGCGCTGTGCGCTTTACGCAACCAGGCAAAACCATGGGGTCCTAGTCATACTAGGTGTTTTGACCCGGAAATGGCTAGGCGGAAGTGACTAGGTCTGCCGGGCATGTGCAACCATGCATGCACAACCATGGGGGTATGTTGTGAATCCATATCACCATGCACTTGTGTGAATGAGAAGACTGGGATAACAAAAGGGTGGTTATACTAAGAGGGGATAAGGAAGAGCAAAGAAAACCCAAAAGAGCTGACAGGACAGCTAAACAGCAGGAACAAGGAGAGAGGAGATGCAGAGGATGGGGAAGTGCTCCTGAGCATGGGCAGTGTGGGTCAGCAGACACAGAGCACATGGGTGCATGCTGGGCTTGCTGAGCCCAGGACCTAGGAACCACAGGACACTTTAATCAAGGGGAGAAAATTAAATGTTTATGTTCTCTAGTTTAGACCCTATAGACTACAACTCTCATGGAGGTAAGTGAAGGGGATAAGGCTTAGTCACAACAGGACACCCAGGTGTTGAAACATCCAGTGTCTGACCCACATATCATCCCTTGAAAAACCTTGTAAAGGTGTGTCCCTTGGGCAAGTGTGAAAATGCTCTCCTGGAAGAGAAAAGTCTGCCAAGTTCCCAGACCCTGGATTGTGAACCAAACTGCATGACCTCCTGCTGTCTCCCAATATTTCCCTCTCCTGTCTACTTTTCTTCCCCACCACCATGACAAGCAGCATGTGAAGATGCTGGTAAGTTACGAGCCACATGGCAAGGTATAGATTTATAAAAATGGGTCAATTTAAGATATAAGAACAGTTAGCAAGAAGCCTGCCACAGCCATACAGTTTGTGTTTATTTTATATGTGGGTTGTGGGACTGCAGGGCTTGATGGGGCCTGGAGAGAAGCTCTCCAGCAACACCCATCAGTTACTTTCCTCTGCATTGATTGAGAGAATTAGGGTGCAGCATTATGAATCTTGAGAGTTTTCACTACATTTTTCTTTTGCTTGAATGTAATAAACATGTTTTTGGCTTATCAAAGAAACATCTATTAAAAATATCAGCTGTATGTTCCCAAGTGTCAGATAAATGAACTCTGAGCCCATCTCTAGCAACATAATTTACAATGACAAACAGCAGCTGTCAGGTAACAAGGCAGCATCAGTCACCCTTACTATCCTATTATGTGGAGAATGAAATAACCTTCATCTTTACACAGACCCCTTACAGGGGTTTATATGCACAACTTTCTTTCCTTCCTGCCACTAGACTTCTGTTAGTTGATTCTGCTATCCCAAGCCTTCTTGAGGACACTGAAGGGATACCCTTTCCATTCTATCAACAAATTACACTGGAAGACTTTGTGATTCAAGGAATTTTACTGAATATATTTTAGCTGAGGGGGAAACATCACATATAACACACTATTAATAGCACAGAAAAACTGGACAAAGCTCCTCATATTGTGAGACCAAAATGAGCCATCCTAGAAGTAAGACCAAAATGCTTTCACCCAAAAACTAAGGCCTAAGATTTCTCCTTCTAGGAATGGGCCAATAGTTACTGAAACAAGTCAGTCCAGATTCCAGAAACCAGGAAGTGTAAAAGTACAGAGTCACAAGGTAGTCACAAGGTAATGACTGCTGGACTACAGAATGTTCCAACCCTGGTTTCTAGGGTAACTGACTATAAAAATGCCCCCACCTGAGGGCAGCCAATGAGCAATGGTGGCGGGCCACCACTCCCTTAAAAGTAAGATTAAGCCATGATTTCTAGAAATCCCCTAGAAGCGAGCCAGTCAGAATTGTACCCGCACTAGCACCCCTAAATGATGCAACCTTGTGATTTTTCCCTTTAAAAACTGAGCTTACAGACAGGCGGGCACTTCCTCCAGCCTCCACTGCGTTGAATGTATTGGACGAAGTCCCTGCCTAGGCTTGTATATCCAGAATTAAACCTTGCTTTTGCATTCCGGCATGCTCGTCTTTGGTGGTCTCTCTGGGGGTCACGATCTGGGCACAACAATATCATCTTCTGTCTGTAAGGTCCTGGCAAGTTTCCTTTGCTTGACTTTCCCCAAACTTAAGACTCTTATTAGCTGTGAACAATTCTGCAGTAAAGTGAGACCTCTCATTTTTTTAAACTCTCCCTTTGCTCATATTCTTTGCTCTGAGATTGTATCGTACAAGACAAAGAAGAGTTTCTCGTGACCTAAAGTGAAAGCTTCCTTGCAGAAGACTTCTCTGTCCAGGACACTGGCAGGCAGAGGATGGAAGATTTTTGTTCTCAAGACACAGACATAAGAAAAAGAGTTCCTGTGATTCCACAGTTCAAAAGAGGGCAGAGAGCTGGGGTCTGTCATGGTCACTAAGTATGCCGGTACAGTGGGGATGGAAGTTTCTTCAGACAGTACAGTGACAGTGAGGGACAACCAAGCGGTGGCAGGAGCAAATGCTTTGTGCTACTTGGCTATCAGAAATTTTGAGTTCCAGCCTGTTAGGTTTTTGTCTGCGTTGTGTTCTTACCCTGTGCAAGGAAACGTCACGAAACACGACAGAATCCGCTTATAGAGTTTAATCAGAAACAAAGGACAGAAAGTGCAGGCCTGTGGGAAAGACACGTGCGTGGAGAAGAGAGATGGGGGATATCGCGCCGGACTTTTAAAACCGGCTGGGGGCGTGGCCAGGTCACGTCGCTACATGGTCATGTTGCGCGCTTACATCACCATGCAATGGCACGGGACTCTGATCACGCGAGACCCCTTGGCCCGGAACTTGCTAGGCGGAGATATCCGGGACAACAGGGTATCCTAGCTACGGAAGACGCTTTTTTGATGCGGAAATGGCTAGGCGGAAGTGTCCGCCCAGTAAATGTAGCCGCGTTGTGAACCCTTCATTCCCGACTCTTTTACTTTTAAAAAAAGAAAAATTGTGGTTGACTGGGTGTGGGGGCGACGTTTCTCTCAAAGACTGCTTCCAGCTGAATAGTGGGCGTCGGTTGGCTCTTGGGGGGGGGGTGTGAAGGGTATCTTGTGAAGTCCGGGAATGATGATGGGGGTCCTGGAACGACGTTCTGTCTTCTCCTGGTTCCGCGGCTGTCCATCCGTGCTGGTGCTGGGGAGCTCCTGTGTCGTGGCTGGGGGCCTCCCATTTAACAAGATACTGTTGACATAGAGAGAGCTTAGAGAGAAAGAATCATTATTATTTTGTTTTGGAGTTGGCATTTGTCTGAGGTAGATTTGGCCTGCCCAGATAGAGGCATGTGACATTTACCTGAGGTAGATCTGGTCTTAGTACTCTGCTTAATTCCTATCTGAGACAAGCCTCATTAGAGGTAATTCTTTTAAGGCACCTGCTTTGGTAGTTTACTTAAGACACCTGTTCTCCTTATTAGGTTAACACTTGGGAAACACAGGTGATCAGTTGCTGAGTATTGAACAATGATAAATTATTGTATTACATTATTCCTTACCGCCTGGATATTTTTGATGGTCCTTTTTGCCTCCGGCTCTGTGTGGCCCTGGTTGGAAAAGGAAGGGGTGGTACCTTATTCCTCTGGAATTGGCGGCAAAGCAGGGGATCCTGATGTCCTCTGGAGCTTGAGAGTGAGAGGCCCTGTTTGTTTCACTGTATATGAAGAGAGATTCTTCTGGGATGGAGGTGAGATAAAAGGTTTTAGGTGAGACAGGTGGACCCAGTGAGGAAAGCCCTCGAGTTTAGCAGCTGTAGGGGTTACAAGAATTACTTTGAAGGGTCCCTGCCACTTAGGGGAAAGGGGTGTAGGACGCTGACCCGGAGGGGAAAGAAGAACCTGATCCCCAATGTGTATTGGAGATGGGCAAGGATTGTCACATGGCTGAGGCAGTGAACAGTCCATAGACCTTAGATGACATAAAAGAGGGGTTAACAGACTGTCTGGAACAGCTGGAGGCTTGGAAAAAAAAGACCTGGTGTTAGAACTGGTCTGAGGAGATATTTAACTTTTCCTGCTGCATGGTCATTATATGGCCTGAGACATGGATCCTCCTTTTGCTGTGAGAAGTCCATGCTCCCTCCAAATAGCAGCGTGGGACAGGAGGATATGAAAAGCATATTTGGAGTCTGTAGAGTTAGTGGCTAGGAGGAGGAGGAGGGGAGCCACTGGCGCGTCTGGGATGAGGCACATGTGTGGGGCGAAAGAAATGGACGCCCCTATCTTAGCTAGGAGATCCCTCCCCATTAAAGGTACAGGGCAGCTTGGCACCACTAAGAATGTGTGTGTGAGAGGGATGCCTCTGAAAATACAATTAAGTGGCGGTGTCTGTTGAGGCAGATAAGGCTGTCCCCCAACCCCGACAATAGGGAGACGAGAAGGAGAGGTGGGCCCCCAAAACTCTCTCAGGACAGAGTAGGTAGCTCCGGTGTCCAAAAGGAACGAGATGGGGTGCCCATTAACTTTGATCACTACCCTTGGTTCCCTGTGTGAGATGGGAGTGGCTGTAGGCCACGCCTACAAAGTCAGCCGGAGGGTCGTTGTCACATTCATCCTCATCTGGCGTTCCTGTGTCGCTTGGGACATCAGGACAGTCAGCTGACCAGTGACCCCTCTTGTGGCATTTCGGACAAGGCTTTGCTGGTGCCTTTCGTGTGCCGTTGGTGCACGCCCGTGCCCAGTGGCCTTCTCTCCCGCACTTGTAACAGGAACCAGACGGCTTTCGGGGAGCCGGTCGGACAGTGCTTGCCAGCATCTGGCAGCTCCTTCTATGGGCTTTTTCATCTCTACCATGGTACACCTTAAAAGCTACCGCCAGCATGTCCGCTTGTGGAGTCAGTGGGCCATTCTCCAAACGTTTAAGTTTGTCTCTAATGTCGGGGAAGCTCTGAGAGACAAAGTGGGTCATTAACAGCTGCCTGCCCTCAGGGCTCTCCGGGTCTAAGCTGGTGAACTGAAGTAGAGCCTTGGTGGGCCGCTCTGAATTTCGTTTGCGTGGGTCCTAGCCTGCTCTCTGCGTTGTGTCCTAGCCTGTCCCCATACCCG
Organism: Peromyscus maniculatus bairdii; assembly: GCF_049852395.1. Taxonomy (NCBI): domain Eukaryota; kingdom Metazoa; phylum Chordata; class Mammalia; order Rodentia; family Cricetidae; genus Peromyscus; species Peromyscus maniculatus. Next base: position 186,479,044 of record NC_134852.1, on the reverse strand, counting down.
CCTGCGCTCCTCCGGGAGTAAATTATTAGAAAGTATCATGAAAGGTGAGACTATAAGATTGAGTTATATATTGAAATTGTTTAATGAAGGAAGCAGAATTAGACGTATAAGAACCCAGCTTACTTTTTATCTGAGAGAGTGGATGGAACATGAATTTTAATTATTGGTTCCTTAGCAAGATCTAGAGTCAGAAATTTCGGAGTCAGAGAATCCTCTGGTTTACGTATAGCTAGGAGCATATGAGCAGGAGAGAAGGAGACGAGAAGAGACAGTTTAGCGTTGAGAGAGAAGAAAGCAACTCTTTCCATTTGCCTGAACGCTGACAGTAATTGGATAGCTCCCGCAAAACATCGGGATCTAAGGAGCCGCTTAGCGGCCCTTTTTTATTTTTTTAAAGCATACTTTGGCCACCTCATTTTTTTTTTTTTTAACATAAACGAGTTAGGTTAGAAATCTTTATGTGAGGCATTAAACTGAGAGGTTTTAAAGCTTCAACAAGACAGCCCAATGGAGAGGAAGGAGTAACAGAGTTGGAAGCCTTGTTTCCCATGTCTGTAGTAGAGGCAGAAAAATAAAAAAAATAAAAATGAATATAAAAATAAAAATAAAAATAAACGTAATCCGGAGCCAAGACCTCAGGCGTCCCCAGAGTCTAGGACAGATTTCAGGCACAGGCTGCTCCTAGGCTCGTCAGCCAAAGAAGCAGGGGCCCCCTCCACGGTGAGGAAAGGACTCCCCGGGAGTCCAGACAACGTTTGTTCCTCCGTCAAGGAGATGGACGTGTCCACTCACGTAGATTTACAGGGGCGCACCCGACGGTGGCCCCCAACGCGAAAAATATCTCAGGCTGCAGGCGTGGGAGACGGCTGGAAAAGTTGGGCCAGTTGGCCAGCGATAGGGGCCGACCGCAGCCAATGAAGACCGTGGTCGGGGGTTCCCCCGGTCTCAAGAACACGTGTGAGGCGCCGAACACACAGGTGTAGGAAACCGTTTACGCTGGCCGAAAGCGGGGGCACTCACCAATCCGGTCGGTGTTGGATGGGACTCGGATGCGATTCAGGCTAATGGAGAGCGGTCTGTCGCGTAAGGAGCAGATTCCCGGGTTTCGGCACCAGAATGTTAGGTTTTTGTCTGCGTTGTGTTCTTACCCTTTGCAAGGAAACGTCATGAAACACGACAGAATCCGCTTATAGAGTTTAATCAGAAACAAAGGACAGAAAGTGCAGGCCTGTGGGAAAGACACGTGCGTGGAGAAGAGAGATGGGGGATATCGCGCCGGACTTTTAAAACCGGCTGGGGGCGTGGCCAGGTCACGTCGCTACATGGTCATGTTGCGCGCTTACATCACCATGCAATGGCACGGGACTCTGATCACGCGAGACCCCTTGGCCCGGAACTTGCTAGGCGGAGATATCCGGGACAACAGGGTATCCTAGCTATGGAAGACGCTTTTTTGATGCGGAAATGGCTAGGCGGAAGTGTCCGCCCAGTAAATGTAGCCGCGTTGTGAACCCTTCACAGCCTCTTTAATTTCCTTCCCAGGGGCCCAGAAGAGACGCTACTAAGGGCGGGAAATGAATTGAAATACATGGAGCTCTTTTGTCCAGCTGGTTTATTCATCTGCCACCATAATGCTGCCTGGTTCACTTGGGGGCACCAGTCTATATCTCCCTAAAAACAGCAACACCTCATGTTTACAACACGATAGAAGAATTGCAAGGTCCCCGCCCGAAATCTCCTGGTTAACTTCCCTTGCAACACAAAGTGGCAGTGAATAAAGGTGGAGTTAGATAAGGGCTGGAATAAATCAGAAAAGGAATTTATGTGCTAGAAATATATCCTCATATATGGTTGGGTGAAAACATTACAAGTCTATCATAAATGTGCTCAAACTACAAACTTACAGGTGTTTGGGTAAAAACATCTATAAGTCACTAAAATAAAACTGCCTCTATTTTCCTATGTCAGTTTTTCTGACAAGGCAGGGGAAGAGTACTGATAGACAGTCAATCTGCATCACAGCTTGAAGCACCTGGTAAGAAGAAAACCTTTTGTTCTAAGAAGTTGTTCTAGGGCTGTAGGAGGAGGGGAGATCTTAGCTTGATTTGCACAAGAAGCAAAGCTATGCACCTAGGAGCCAGGAATTGGCTTAGAGGCTAGGCTCTGTCTCCAAAAGGATGCTTCACCTTAATTCAGGGGCTTCGGGTTTCCAGCTATTCCTCTCTTGTTCTTGGATGCTTTGTTGGGAGCTGGCCCTATCTTTGGATGTAGCTAAAGGAGATGTTTGCAAAAGGCAGATACCTAGTTCAAATGCTAAAAAGGGAGCAGGAAGTCTGGAGGCAGAAAGCCTTGTCTATGTGACCTTATCCAAGTGCTTTGAGCATATATGTCCATACATACTGTTCTTGGGGAAAATATGAGCACAAGAAATTCATAGCAAGAAAGAGCTGAATATTAAAAACTGATAACACCAAATATTCCCCAATAAATGAATTCCCTCTTGAAGGATTTCTTGACCCTTCAAGGTATAGCTTTATTACATATAGCTGGAATTCTACTTCATATTCCTGTGGACCATGTGTTAGTTATTTGTAGCAGTCTTACCCTATGAGGAAATGTCACGAAACACGACAGAATCCACTAACAAGAGTTTTATTAAGATAAGATAAGAGAGAGAGAGAGAGAGAGAGAGAGAGAGAGAGAGAGAGAGAGAGAGATAGATGTGCTCAGGCCTGTGGGAAAGACACATGAATAAAGAGAGATGGAGCCGGGAATATGGTGCCAGCTTATAAAGGCTGGCCCGCTCCTGCACACACAGGGCCATGTGGCTACTCCACACATGCACATAGATCACATGGTTGTGATGCGTGCTTTACGCAACCATGCAAAACTACCAGGTCCTGGTCATGTGAGACATTTTGACCTGGAAATAGCTATTTTGACCCAGAAATGGCTAGGTGGAAGTGTCTAGGTACGCCGGACATGGGGGTGTATTGTGAATCTCTATCACCATGACACTTGGCATTTTAGCAAGCCATGCAATTCTGGAGAAAGAAATCAGGAAGGAGGCTGGGAACCCTCAGTTACAAGTACATTCACTTCACACAGGTGAGCTGCATTCAGAACTCAGGGTTCACTCCCCCAGTGAGCCTCAGAGCCTTCTCATAGAACTGCAGGGCCTCCTCCTTGTCCCCCTTCAGTTTGTGGACTAACCCGAGCAAGCTCATGCTCTCCTTCAGTTGAACATTCTGGTGAACACGTCTTGTGGCCACTTTCTCCAAAGCTGTGAGTAGTTTCCTCCAGACAAAGGTCTTTTCTTCTATTTTCAAACCTTTTAAGTAGTGGGTGATCGCCCTGTCTTCTGATTTCTGATGAAATTGTTGGTAACGGCCATAGCGGAAATGAATATCCTGCTCTATTATCTGCTCAAGATTCTTCATGTTCAGCACCTTCTGGAAATTTGCCTCTGCTTCTTCATGTTGGCCGATTTCTGCCTGAACTTCTGCCATGCAAACATAAGCCATCTCAAATGTGGGCCTGAGTTGCACAGTCTCTTGAAATTCACAAATGGCCTGTTGTGCCAATTCCTGCACATCACTCTGACTTCTGGGCTGCTTGTTTCTAGATGCCAGCAATGGAATCATTTGTTGCTTGTAGCAGAGCCCTAGTTGGTAATGCAGGTAGCCAGAGGCAGGTGATGCCTGCAAGGCCCTGTGTAGCAGAGGGAGAGCCTTGTCTATGCAGCCTTTCCTTCAGTAATACTTGGCTATAGATCGAAATGTATAGTGTTGGCAGGAAGTGCTACTGCGGGCTTCTTCAATGTGTGTTTCTGCTTCAGCTGCTTCTCCTAAGACCTGAAGCTTCAGCGCAAGATAAACTTTAATAAATGGATCTTCTGGATTTAACCTGACAGCCTTCCTTAGGGGTGCTAGAGATATATTATTGTCATCACAGTCTTGGCGATAGGCTACAATAGCATAGCCAATGTTGTATTCAGGGTTTTCAGGCTCCAATTCCAGAGCCTTTGCAAAGCAGGCCATGGCTCGTTTATAATTCTGTCTTCCACACTTCAGCAAGGCCCAGCCTTGCTCACAGTCCATCTCAGCACACTCTATACTATAGCGGAAGGGACTGCCCAATTCCTTGCATGTGTTCTCCACCTTGTCCAGGTAGGTCTGGGCTTCTGCCAGGCTGCCCATGTGGTAATGCACCCAGGCACAGTTGCCCCAGGTCACCAGGCTTCTCTTGTCCAACTGCTCTCTCTGGATCAAGGCTTCTGCTTCTTTCAAGCTGTGCAGGGCTTCCTCATGCTGGCCTTTCAGGTGTCTCACATAGGCCCGGAGGTTGAACATTCCTAATGTGTCCTTGATGTCTAGGAACGCAACCTCATCTGAGATCCTCATTTCCAAATCAGGTATGTCAATGTCTTCAAACAGCAGCCCCCATGTGAAGTGACAACTCAGCTGAATCAGATTCTCCTTGATCTGATCACCACCAGCATTCTCTCTGTGAGAAGGAAGCAGGTGATTTGTTATGTGAAAAATGAACAGAAATTGACACGAAGCAAAACACATTTCACGACATTCTTGCTTATTTCTTTGAAGTGTGACATCTCATTCCTTTAAAATTTCTTGACTTGTTTTTATATCAAACCCCCAGCTCCATTTATTTGAACTGCCAGAGACTCTTTGTACATGCATGTACATGTACTTGTACTTACACTCTTAGGTTGTAAGTTAATCCTTTCAGTTAAGACTGGACATGCCACACAGATACAGGCACACAAACATACGTGCCAGACTTTTTCCCTGAGGTTGGGAACTCTAAAAAACTGTTCCCCATTCCTTATATCTTTGGACTATGTGTACAAGTACATGCCACCTAAGCTGACATAAATGGGACCTGTCTTTGTGGTAAACACTCACTGTTGAGCAAAAGTCATTGCAGGGTCTGCCCTTCTCATCTCTGACACAAACAAGGAACTGGTATCATGTTCTCCTCTAGGCTGACTCAAAAGAAATGATCATGCTCTTTGCCTTGTGACACTAGACACATGAGTGTTCTCTGGACCTTTTATTCTTGTCTATTTAGGTGAGGGGCTTCTAGATAATGACTCAACTTCACTCTCCCTTACTATGGTTACAAGGAATCCCTGCATTTTAAAGACACTTATACAAACTTCATGCATTTTCTTGTTTCCCTATAGAGCAGTACAAGTGCTTCCCATGTCTGTCTCACACATGCCTGAGTATCACACTGTATCCATCAGTGATATTGGAATAACCTTAGTATTTTCTATACAAGACTATGAGAATATAGTGAGCCTATAAATGTGTAGCATGTGGTATGTGTTAAAAACTCTATTAGAGCTTCCTACTTTCCTATCAGTATTGAGAACAACCTATAGATTCTAGTCACTCAGGTTTAGGGTAGGGACCCGAAAACAAGAAGCTTTGAGATTTATCAGAGCTCAGAAGGCAAAAAGGCCCTTGGTCCTGTTGGTAAGTGTCTCTTCCAGAAACTCGAGATGCCATCGTGCTTAAAGCAGCTGTCTTTGTTTTTCACCTGGCCATGCCAAGAATAGAAGAATACAGGTATGCTGTCCTCTTAGGTCTTACCCATAACTGAGCACACTGGCATTGTGCCCATAAGGGTAGGCTAATGGAAACAAACAGCCATCTAGATACGTCATGGATCAGTCAATTGGTCAGGTTAGCTCACCTATACCTCATGCCTACATTCATGAATGTTATGAACAATGCAATAGCGACCATTGATGGACTCTCTCTTCCAGGTCCCAATTTTACTAGACCATAGTAGTTGTCAACCTTCGTAATGCTGCAGCCCTTTAATACAGGTAAGCAACTTGTGGTGACTGCCAAACTTGAAATTATTTCATTGCCATTTCATAACTGTAATTTTGCTACTGTTCTGAATCATAATATAAATATCTGATATGTGTCTCCCAGATGGATGGTGGCACATAATTGAGAACTGCTGTACAAAAGGAACTTTGTCTTCTTTCTTTCAGTGAAGTTCCCACTTACAATCCCACAATAAATCTTTTGGAAACCTCCTTCTGTGGAGCATTAACATCAGTTTTTCAATACTGTAAGATCGGAACATAAAACCACCATTGACTCAATGGAAGTTTTGTGTGACTGTGAGCTTTGGCACACTGAGTCCTGAATTAAAATTCACCTTAGTCTAGAAACCTTCTGTCCAACTCAAATCCTCTTTCTTTTCATTTGACAAGTTTTCAATGCAGAACTTATCTAAACCTTATTGACTGGAGGATCATGTAGTGCATGCAACAGGAAAAGGACCATGACTGAAATGATGTGATGTTTGGTCAGAATAGTGTTTTCCTCCTTTACCTCTAAAGAGTATAGATTCATGGAAAGCTTCCCAGTCAGTGCAAAACTCAGCTTTCTCCTTCACCGGGTTTTTCACTATGTACATCTTATACAAGTACAGTAGGAGAACAAGTGAGGAAACTGAGGTGGTTGCAACAACACATGGACAACTGTCATTCTTCCCCTTAATGATCTAAGCACTGGAACTGACATTCATCAGCTGATGAAGGCTCCTTCATCACCACTGCCTCCAGTTCCTGCTACTCTGGACAGGCACACCTGTAGCCTTAAGCTCCACATGTTTTTAGCCTTTGGCAACTGTAAACTTTGTCTCTATCTCTTTAATTAGTCATTAAAGGATGTAATGTAGGTGGAAAAATGACACACAAAAGGTTGCTGAATCTGTGGAATCAGGCACTGCAACAGAGAATATAGGAGAAAGTTGGAGAAGGGTCAATTTTGCCAAAGTAATGGATAAAAGTTGTACATACCCAATGAACATTAAACTCTGTAATGTTCTTTAAAAGAAATTAAAATTAAAAGTAATGGAATGATAACTTGTATTAATGAGGCAGGGCAGCATTCACATGGTTCACTCAAGAAAGGTCCATGAAGGAAAAACTGTCACCTACTATGGGAGAAGATCTACCACTAGGTGGAGACCTGCCCATGTTCCTCCATTAAGAGCTATTCATGTTGGGGAGGTCCTTGTTCTGGCTAATGATCTGCCTTGGAAAGTCAAGTTTACCTTCATCCACATTGAAGAGATAGGAGGAATACTTCTCCCTTCAATGAGGTAATGAATTTTCTTTCCCAGAGTGTCTTTTCCCAGCAGTGCAATGCCTAACATCTGTCATGAATTTGGGCTGAGCCTGTCTGCCTTCTGAACCCTGACCTGGAAGGTAGGACTATTCTGTCCATCCCCCCATACTTGTCCTTTCTTTCTCCTCTAAAGCTCCCCTCCCAGCCATGTGTTTGCTTGTATAACCTGTTGCTGTCCGTCAAGAAGGCTCAACACAATATACATGCATATCCCTTCCCCCATTTCTTCTCCATTTTCCTTTTGGGGGTGTAGGGCCCTGGCCCCCCATTTTGGGCAGCTGCCACCTTGACCAGATGTCCTCCCTATGCTGATTCCCTGCTGGTTTCCTTCTTTGTTCGAGTATCCTGCATTTGGTGTAAACAGTTTAGAATGAAGAACCTGAGGTAGGGAACTTCTGCCCTCCAGGGATCCTCCATTGTGCTGTAAGCCTGTATTTAAGCTTTCCTTCCTCTTTCAATACATGGCATTGGCATTTCGCATTCTGCTGGAGCGAATGACCTGCTGTTTCTTTTGTTTTTTGAGACAGGGTTTCTCTGTGTAGCTTTGTGCCTTTCCTGGAGCTCACTTGGTAGCCCAGGCTGGCCTCAAACTCACAGAGATCCGCCTGCCTCTGCCTCCTGAGTGCTGGGATTAAAGGCGTGCACCACCAATGCCCGGCTGATGTTTCTTGTCTCTATTTTTTAATTCACAGCCCCTTGCTCAGACATGGTGAATGGGTGGTGGTAACGCGGGCACTACTGCAACATGGGGGCTGCTACTGAGATTGACAACTTGTTTGCCCTGGAGCTTTCCATTTAAATTGCAATAAATTATCCTGGAACCCCCTTTTCAGTCCATTACTAAATTCTTTCAAAATGAGACTAAGTACCCTAAGAGAGTACCCTGTTTTCAGCTTATCAGTAAGAGGATACAACTACGCAAAGAACCACAGATTCAATGCAATCCATATAGGCACATGACATTTTCGAAATGAAGTCTTTAACCCCAAAATTTTATGTTATGTTTAAGAACCTTCCAGTGATAAAACCAAAATTAAAAACACAATTTGACTCATTACAGCCTAAAATAATCAACACATTATGGTGTAAGCATAACTACCCTGTCAGAAAAAGACACAGATACCACGGAGGATGGGGTTACAAAAAGACTCAAGAGACTAAACACTGCTTGAATGCCTGAGGCCTTCTGCCTAGGGTGTCACTAGGGACCCACTGGCTTACACAAGCGAAACTTTATTTTTTTTTAATCTAGCAAGTTATAAATGTCAGATCAAAAAGCCTGCCTATATAGCCCTCCACCTAGGAGGTGTTTCTTCCTGACTTGCAGAGGGCCACATTCCTGCTTTATTGTCATGCAGTCTTTCCTGTCTGTGCCAGGAACTGTGTGTGTGTGTGTGTGTGTGTGTGTGTGTGTGTGTGTGTGTGTGTGTGTGTGTGTGCGTGTTGTGTCTCTGTGTGTACATGTGTACAATTGATTGCAATATGAATTTATTTTTAAAAAGGCATGGCTTTTAAACAGAATTAAAAGAGCAATATGTGGGGATTTCAAAGAGAAAGATAAAAGGGAAGGGAGGAAAATTTTAATCATAATCTCAAAAATGTAATTAAGTTATACTCTCAAAGATAAAAAAAGTTATTTGCAAGAATACATCAAAGAGGATTAAGGGGAAGCAAAAACAAACATACAAAGAAGTCATATTTACCAATAATTAACTGTGTTCTTTCCTCAGTCTTTGTTCTCATGTGACATTTAAAGTGTGTGGTGTGATGTGGTGTGTGTGTGTGTGTGTCTGTCTGTCTGTCTGTCTGTGTAGGGGGTGCTAATGCCAAGGCAAGCATATGAAGGTCAGAGAACAGCATCAGGCACTGGTCTCCACCTGTTTATGTTTTGAGAAGGAAAGCCAAGTGGTTCCCTCTCTTCTGTCAGCAGAAACTCTGAGATTATAATCCTCTTGCTTGCTTGGCAAGCCCTTGACCCACTGAAGCATCTGACCTGCACCATTTTATGCCTCCTATGGAAGGAAGCAATTGTCATGCTTCCTCCTTCCTTTTACATGACAGTTCAGACCTTATGGAGAGTGGCTTGAGATTAGGGACCACAAAGAGAGCAGCATCATTGACCACAAAGGAAGCCAGTTTGCAGAGAAACACCTGCAGCCCTTCCTTCCCTTGGCCTCAAGTAATGGACAGAGGATGCTCAAAAAGCCCTTGATGTACCAACCTGGAGAAAGAGACAAGGCTCTTGGTTCATTCCATGTAAGTGGTCATGAGCCTCATGGCCCAATGCTCCCTTATCTCACTCGTCCATTTTAATTTCCAGAGTGCTTTTTCTTTTCTAAGAATATGTTTCTATTTCTGTTTTTAATCATGTGGCTCTGGTCCAATTTCACTGATGTTGGACACAAATATTTGGATATTTCAAAAGAGCCCCCAGGGAATGTTTGGCAAATGTGCCTGGACTCAGTTCTTTACCTCTAACATTTGATGAGCCAGGCTAGAAAAAGACAAAAGCTTAAGACGTTTCTAGTCTCTCAGTCTTGGTCTCTGCCTCTTTCTCTCTGTCTCTGTCTCTCTCCGAAATAACCAAATGCATGATTATTCCTCCTTTTACAGAGCACTTAGAAATGATGGAGAGATATCTGTAGGCAGATTAATCATGACCTGGAGCATCAGATTCAACCCTTCTTTTCTTTGCTTTCCCTGCCTACAGCAGTGCACAGTGAATTAGAGATTGTGCCCACACCTTACGGGAAATAAAGGCATTGGCAGGGCAGCTAAAATCACCTGAAATCTGAACACCAGCTGTCCAGGAAGATCTGCCTGGTTGGGAGTTCACAAGGATCCTGCTGAGGACCTGTGCCCCAAGAAGGAGGCACATGCACTTGTGCATAACTCCTTGCAGCAGGAAAGCTGAGCAGGACAGAGGCAGCAGCTATCTGTATGGGCAACCGGGACAGAGAACAGCCAGGTGTGTGGTTGCTCAGATTCCCCTGTGCAGTTAGAGATCTCCAGCTTTTCTCACACTGTAGGAACCCATTTGCAAACCACAGTCCTAGGCACCTACTAGACGGTAGGAACTATAGACCCAGGCAAGCTCGATCACTGACCCTATGCTTAACTGTCCCCTGACAGGTCCTACAGCCTTCTGCCCTCTATTTACTTTGGCTCACAGTTTTCTACCACTATGATCTCTGTATTCTGTCTCATCATTTACTATAGATGGTTCTATATTTAAAGGCTAAAGAATAATTGCCAAAGCCAAGAGATACTCAAGGAAGCCCAGGAATTAATGCAAAACAATTGTTCTGACTGACACTTTAAACCTGGATGGCAATTTCAAACATAAAAAAAACCAGAGCCATTCACATAAATAAGACTCCACTCAGTGCCTAGTATTTCTTGAATATGTATACTATATATTGCATATGCATTGAATATATATGTCATATGTACATTTAGTTGCATATAAAATATATGACCATGTATATTGTGTTTCTTGGAAGGGGGCTGGTATCTTAAATCATTCTTGATAGAAGGACTTGCATGTCCATATTTTTGTTTGTTAATCATGGGTGGTTGAAATAAATGTGTGCTGTCCATTGGTTAAGCCAGCTGGGGATGGGTAACAAACCACCTGGCCCAGAAACTCATTTCAAGAGGCCCTTTGGGGGTCTGCTGGGTACATCCCAAGCACAATGAGGGAATGGGGTCAGGGGATGGGAAGGAGGACACTCTGAGCAGTCGCTCTCTTTTAGGGCTCTAAGTAGGTACGGGGATAACTTGTCCATTCCTGGAGTTACTATTGGTAACTGTCTTTCTATGTGAGATCAGCATGCTAAAGTCTCCCCAGGTGTTTCCAACGACATGTGAGAGACAGCCTTTAAAACTAAAGCCAGCTTGCTGTCACCCATCCATCCCCTACAAACAGCACACCCAATAAACAGAGTCCTTGGACACTCAGGGAAATTAGCATCCTTGTTCCCTTTACTGTAGTAGAAAGAGAAGGCAGAGAACAAAACAAATGAACAGAAGCAGACTCACTCAGACCTGGCAACAAGCAAATGTCTGTGTCCTGGGTTCACTCAAACTGCAGAGCAGGGAAATCCTTACCCCATGATTGCTGTGAAGGTGGCAGCAGTTCTCTGGGTTCTCACCAGGACTGGCTCCTCAGAATCCTGCCTTGACTCTCTGCTGTCTTGTGGACTTGCACACCAACTGGACTCTCAGAGAAGGGCTGGGAGACAGCTCTGTGAGCTGTGGTGTGTGTGTGTGCTTTTATAGTCACAATAGGAACCTGAAAGAGAAAGTGAAACTAATGCTTGCGGGATTCTCCTCAGGAAAACTGAACACAATCAGGGATGCGCCTTCTGCTCTCTCCTCTGATGCGCCTTCTGCTCTCTCCTCTAAACTGATGGGGAGAAGGATCTGGAACAGACTGACATGCCAGTTTCATTCAGCTCTCCAGAGAGAGAGATCCCTGGCACCAGGACATGCTGTTAGGATGTTGATGGAGGTGATGTGGAGATAAAGACCCAGCCTGGCATCTCCACAAGCACCACTGTTCTTCAGTCAAAAGAACTGCAGTTCTGCACTGTCTCCTTGAAACTGAGACCACACTCCTGGATTTGATGGCATGGCAGAGGAGAAGTTTGGGAATGGACGAGTCCATCTGCAGCTGAGTTCCCCCGCAGTCTGGAAGGGGAACATCCCAGCTGTTGTGGTGTGTGGCTGTCCTTAGGAACTGCTGCAGGTGTGATCATTCAAGTCCTCTTCCCTCCACAGAGTTTCTCAGTCTCCCTGAGGCTTTAGGAGTTTACCCTTTATTAACTAGTCCAATTGCCCAGAGCCTATAGTCATGGAGTCTTGCTTTCTGTTACCTTCTCCTGAGGTGTCTGTTTGTAAAGGGCTCTTGCCACCAGTTACAGCCATATAAGTAACAACCAAGCATGGAATCCATGAAGAATTCTGTATTCACAGCCTTGATGCTATCCTATGCTAATGCCAGTGTAGGAAACTGCAGAAGGTGGGGCTCAGATTGGTTCAGGCCGAGGTCAAGTCTGTTAGTTTGTTGTCTTGGTTTTCTTGGTTAACCTTCTCTCTTAGCACTGTTAGTGTCTAGTTCCTTAACCTAGTCATTTATTCCTGTCTCCTCTAATACATATCATCCTTCATCCCTCCAAATATAAAAAATTGTTGAAAAGGCTCCTCTCCAGGAACCCAAACCCCATTCTGTTCTGGAACTATCTGCTATCCCTGAGCCACAACTCCACCGCCTTAATAGAGATCTTTCTGAGTACAATCCAGAAGATATCAAGTCATATTATGACTTGAGAGCCACAGTGGATGATGGATCTTGCCTGGCAGAAGAATCTGCATGCCAAAGGTACTGGGCCAAAACTCACTAACTTCTTTGCATTGTTCCATGCACTCTTACCTAAGAAGATCTCAGAACTCATCTCCCCTCATGTCTGGCTACCTGGACACTGAGAAATACTTCAGAGCATTTCTGATGACTGTCTGACCTGTGTCCAGGTAGATGCAAAGATGCTTCCCCCAGGTCAATGGAGTCAAGGTACAATACCTGGAAGTCAAGCTGGACTGTATAGCTACAAATACTTGCTGGTCTTTACTGATACTGTTGCAGGCTGGGTAGAGGCCTTTATATCCCAAGAATAAATAGTTCAAGTGGTATCTAAAATATTAATGGAAAATTATTCCCAGATTTGGCTTCCCCGTGTCTCTGGGTTCTGATAATGGCCCAGCCTTCATAGCCAAGTTATCTCAATTGTTCTCTAAGGTTCTTAACATAAATTGGAAACTTCATTGTAATGTATCGTCCTCAGAGCTCAAGAAAGATAGAGAGGATACATAGAACTGTAATGGAGATTTTTAACTGAACGTATTCTTGAAACTGGAGTTAACTGGGTTGACCTCTTGCCTTAAGCCCCTCTCAGAGTCTGATGTACCTCCTACTGTGAAAAGTTCACCCCATACAAAATAGTCTTTGGGCAACCACCAACCATGATCCCTTGGGTACATGCTGAACTATTATCAGATTGCCGCACTCCAATTTCTGAGTCCTTAAAAGGATTGTAATTAACCTTGGATAAGATTTTCCCTCAGGTCCAGACTGCTCATCTGTTGGGTACTGCCCACCTGACCACCCATTCCAGCCTGGAAATGCTATATTAGTCCATTGCTTCAAAACTGACTGGCACCTGGGTGGTGGTGGTGCATGCCTTTAATCTCAGCACTCGAGGCAGAGCCAGGTGGATCTCTGTGAGTTCAAGGCCAGCCAGGTCTACAGAGCGAGATCCAGGACAGGCACCAAAACAACACAGAGAAACCACCCTATCTCAAAACAACAACAACAACAAAAAAAAAAAACCAACAACAACAACAAAAAACAAACAAACAAAAACTGTTCTTGAACCTACATGGAAAGGTTCAAGATGGACCTTACATCATGATTCTCTGGTTGCCTACTGCTCTTCAGATTGGTGGTATTTCTGCCTGGATTCATCACTGGCACCTTAAGGAGGCACCTGAGGAACCCTTGGAAGAGGAGTCCATCCTCCAGAGGTCAAAGTGTCTGAAACAAACTTCCTAAGGTATAACTGTCTAGTATAACTTTAAACATTGTGTTCTTGCTGTTGAAATTTTCATCATGATTATCCTATGGTTAAAAGTTTTATTGTTTTCAACTTATGCAAACAAAACTTAAATGCATCTTGACAGGGGAAATAAAAGGTACCCCTATCATAGGAAACACCCTGATATTGTCTTTCCATGAAAAGGATTGCTTTTATCCACCAGGGCCCATAGTTTGGACAAAAGAAGGGAAAAAATAGCTTTTAGCCAGATGGATGGAGGATACTTGTTATGGACTAATCTATTTATTTATTTATTTATTGGTTTTTCGAGACAGGGTTTCTCTGTGTAGCTTTGTGCCTTTCCTGGATCTCGCTCTGTAGACCAGGCTAGCCTCGAACTCATAAAGATCCTCCTGCCTCTGCCTCCCGAGTGCTGGGATTAAAGGCGTGTGCTACCACCACCCGGCTTATGGACTAATCTAACTGACTAATCCCAACACAATAATACAGATTTCAGCATAATCAATTATTCAAGGGGTTCTCATAGTATGAATTACAGGTGTGCTAAAGTAAGAAGGGGAAGGGAAGATTGATTAATCACTTTAATTGAGCTTAACATACCCAGAGTAATCCTGTATGTAATTAATAATGTGGACTATAATCTCTGGGTCCATGTAGCACTAAAAAGCCAATTAGAAAACTCCTTCTGTGTCAGAGGAGATTCCCTCTATTCCCAGGCTATTAAAAAGAAATGTATATGCAACAGGGGTTTCTTGAAAATTATACAAGGGTAACTTGGGACAAAAATGGAATATGTTCCCATTAGTGTTTTAAAAGCTGTGGCTGATATCCCTGTTGATAATGTCTTTTTCTTCGTTTGTCTATATTTTTATTTCACTAGTGTCCCTTCTTATTGTAGTTCCACCTCTTAATCACGCCTTTGTAAACAATTGGCTTTAGGATGGACTCTTTGTTTTCTGTGAAAATAATATTTATTCTGCACTCCCTGCAGGATATAAGGGTTTATCTAGGATAGAACATGTTACATCTGTTTTCTTCAGCAAATCTTTGCAATCCATTAACAGAATTGCAAGAGCTCTTCCTGAAAATTGCGACGATTCCTTACAACTACAAGACCCCACTCTAGCTGCTGCCACAGTCGTTCTGTCACCTACCTAGGACTTGTGGTTGGACTACAAAGAGAGGCTTCTAAAACAGTCTGTCCAATTTTAAAAACTACTACTACTACAGCAA
The DNA here is from genome assembly GCF_049852395.1 of Peromyscus maniculatus bairdii. Taxonomy (NCBI): domain Eukaryota; kingdom Metazoa; phylum Chordata; class Mammalia; order Rodentia; family Cricetidae; genus Peromyscus; species Peromyscus maniculatus. Next base: position 186,464,019 of record NC_134852.1, on the reverse strand, counting down.
AAATATTAGCTGAAATTAATCAAGAAATGCGAGAGCTGAAAACAGTTGTTCTACACATAGAGCTGCTATAGGTCACCTGCTACTTAAACGTAATCTTGGTTGTCAGCCATTTACTGAAATGTGCTGTTTCAATATCTCTGATTTCTCTCAGACTATTGACAACCAAATTGATGATCTACATAAAGAAATAAAATCTCTCAAACAAATTTTGACTGGCCAATATGGCTAAGATGGTTCTCCCCATTCATTGGCCCTCTAATTTGGGCCCTGTGTCTGCCAATGTGTTACTAATGTGACAACCTGTCAGACAAACAATTCTAGAATCATTTGTGCTCAACAACATTACTAAGACATTCCTTATCAAAGATTTGACAGGAAACACAAGTCAAGGGGGAAATGAGGAACATGCCTAACTCCCTTTGAAGACAGGACCCATTTTGCTGTATTGTTAAAAATAAGTTTCCATTTACTCTAAAAGAAGCTGAGATGCTATTTTTAAGTCTGTTTCCTGGAGCCTGACCTGCTTCAACCTTTGACTTTGACTTGTTTTTGAAAATACTCTCACCTCCCTGACCCTCCCTGACCCTCCCTGATGCTCTCTAGTCACCCTCCCTAGTCTCGTGGTGACCAGAGGCTGTGTTTTGAGATTTTTCTGCATTTCTGTATTGCCCCATTGTCTCTCTTCTGTAAACCTGCTTTGCAACCACTGGTGATTTTACTCCTTGAAAGGGGCCTGATAATTGGATGTGGGGCTGCTCTCTTTAACATGACTTAGAAGGTAGTCACTAGTTATCTCTTGGGTGTACCCCAATAAAATCAAGTTTCCTCCAAATTTGACTCAAATTGTGGTAGTGGTCTTATTCTCACCTGGGGGAATTAATGTCACTAATAATTTTTTTTTAAAGTGTGATTGAAAGAACCCCATTTAATAAGGTTTTTAACTCAAAATAGGCTTTTCCTTTGCCTTAAGTCTTCCCCTCTTTGAGCTATGGGTGGAGTATTTTTGGTGATGCAGCTGCCTCAATTCACTCAAATTTCTCTAAGTATCTCCAAAAAGTTGATTGACTCACCATATCACACTTGTATGGAATTTCTCTTGTCTGTCAGTATCCTCCATGTAGGGTACATAAGTCTTTCTATTCCCCCAGGAAAATGGTATAATCAAGGCCAGCCCTTGGAAATGAGTTACAAGCAATGTAGATTCTTCCCATTGTATCACATGGAATTTGCTTTCCTTTGTTTCTCTAAGTCCCTGTCTTAATTAGGGATTCCTTTGCTGTGAAGAGACACCATGACCACAGCAATTCTTATAAAGAAAAACATTTAATATGGGCTGGCTTACCGTTTCAGAAGTTTAGTCCATTATCATCATGGCAGGAATCAGGGCAGTGTACAGTCAGACATGGTGCTGGAGAAGCTAACAATTCTACATCTTGATCCATAGGCAGCAGAAGAGACCTGTGTCTCACACTGGATATAGCTTGAGCATCTGAGACCTCAAAGCCTGCCTCCACAGAGACATACTGTCTCTGACAAGGCCACACCTATTCCAACAAAGCCACCCCTCCCACCTCGATCGTGCCATTCCCTATAGACCAAGCATTCAAACACACGAGTCTATAGGAGTCATACCTATTCAAACCACCACAGTCTCTGTGCTCAAGCCTGTGGTGGTTTTGATAAAAATGGCCCCCAGAGGCCCAAAGGGAGTGCCACTATTAGGAAATGTGGCCTTGTTGGAGGAGGTGTGTCACTGGGGACAGGCTTTGAGGTCTCAGATGCTCAAGCCAGGGCCAGCGTGTCATTTTCTTCCTGTTGCCTGCTGATCCAGATGTAGAGCTCTCAGTTCCTTCCCCAGCACTGTGTCTGCCTGCAAACCAATATACTTCCCACCATCACAATAATGGGCCCAAGAAAAATAAATGTGTTTCAGTCAACAAAGCTGAAAGGAGTTGGCGATCTGAAGAGCACTCTGCCATCACACACGGAGATGCAGACTTTAGATTTTGCTCAGCTGGTTTTTGGTCTTGCTTTGGTTTAGTATTTCCTCACTATGCTCCCTTTTCTTTCTTTTGGAATGATAATGTATATCCTGTACATTGTATGTTGGAAGTATGTGATCTGCTTTTTCATTTTGATTTTACAAGGGATTACAGTTGAGAGACTGAATGAGTCTCAGAAGAGACTTTGAACTTTTAAACAAGTTTGAGATTGTTATAGACTATGGGGACTTTTGAGGTTGGGCTGAATATAGTTTTGCATTATGATATGGCTAGAAGGCTATGGGGGTCAGGGGAGTATAATGTGGTGGTTTGAATAAAAATGCCCCCCAGGGGCCCATAGGGAGTGCCACTATTAGGAGGTGTGGGCTTATTGGAGTAGGTGTGGCCTTGTTTGAGGAAATGTGTTACGGAGGGTGGGTTTTGAGGTCTCAGATGCTGGAGCCAGACTCAGGATGGCATTCTCTTCCTGCTGCCTGCCCATCTGATGTAGAACTCTCAGTTCTTTTCCAGCACCATGTCTTTCTCAAGCTGTCATGCTTCCTGCCATGACACCAAAGTACTAAACTTCTGAACTGTAAGCTGGCCCCAATTAAATGTTTTCTTTTGCCAGATGGTGGTTGTGCATGCCTTTAATCTCAGCACTCTGGGAGGCAGAGGCAGGCAGATCTCTGAGTTCGGGGCCAGCCTGAGCTACAGAGTGAGTTCCAGGAAAGGCACAAAGCAACACAGAGAAACCCTGTCTCGAAAAACCAAAACCAAAACAAAACAAAAAACAAATGTAACGTATCTTCAACTAATATTCCACAACACACCCTTATTGTAGTCTTTCAGAAAGTAATTCATAAATCCAGTCCATTGTCAGTTGGGACTACCAGAACAAATCTTTGATAAACATGTAAACTTTAAATATATTATTTGTTTAGTCTTTTATTTTTATGTGTATATACGTGTACCTGCATAAGTTTATGTGTACCACACACATGAAGGAGTCTATGGAGGCAAGAAAAGGGGATCCTTTGAAACTAGAGTTACATATGGTTGTGAGCTGTCATATGGGTGCTGGGAACTGAGCCAAACTCTCTGCAAGAGCAGCAGGGCTCTTAATCACTGAACCATCTCTCCATCCCAAACACACTAACCCTAATACTTAAAATGAAAGGCAAGTTGAATGTTTAAGTAGATATCAGAACCAGCACTTTAGAAAATCTGCTTTAGTATTCTGTAGCAATGTCTTGGCCAGAGAAGAGACAAATTTTAAAAAGGCCATTGAGTCCCCTTTTTGGTTACTATGCTATTGAAATCACAATCCTAAAACAATGGATGCAACAATTCATGGGTTGAAGAAGAGAAAGATTAAATAGCCTGAGTAGTGGAGCATCAGAGGAGGAACTTACCTCACAGTAAGAGGTTTCCGCAATGCTGGCAGTTTATTTCCTAGTTAAATTACACAAACCTTTGTCCAGGCTCCTGTCACTTCTTTTCTATAAATTCGTAACTCTGCTGCTGGGAAGGGGCGGAGAAAGTAGACGTCTTTCTCTTCCTGATTTGGCCAAACTGTAAATAAATAAACCTGTTTTCCCTTTCCAATTTCTGCTTCTTAGTTTCTCTTCATTAGATGAAGGAGTGGGTTTATAGACACAGGTTCCTGTTAACAGTTTGCACACAGCCACAGAACACAGCACCTGGCTAAACTGATGCCTGTGATTAGAATGCAAGGAAATTTCCAGCTTTTCGGCATGGGATTCTGGTTCCCGGACTCCTAGGTGTCAGTTGCCTATGAAGGTCTATTGGTAAAGAGAAAAGAATTTTTGATTTTTTAAAACTCATTCTCCCTTGTGAAAATCACTCTTAGCTGTTTAGCTTTATAATTTGTGCAATTCATGATGAACTCTTGCAGTTTAGACCTTGGTTTGTTTTGTGCCCTAAATACCAAATTGTAAGGAAAGTGCATTTGAATTGTCCCTCAGTGTGAAGGCTCAGTTGAGTCAGTGGCTGAGTTTGGCTGTGAGTGACTGATTGTTTGGCTGTGTGACTGGAAACCTTAGTCTCTTTTGGAGAGTGCTCATTTGGATTTGCAGGAGAGCCTGGTATGATATCTGTGTATTTAGATTTTGGTTTAATCCTACCTCCGTGTTTGAGGTGTTACAGTCACTTGAATTCACCTTTGCAGTACCAGCTGATGTGAGCTAAATTATCTCCCATGTGTGACCTTCAATAAAATTGAGGTTTGACTGTCATGATGTACAAGCTCAGAAGGCTAAGATTTGTAGGAAACTTGTTTCTTCCATTTGAGTTTCAATTCATTTCTGAGGCATCTGTATTATAATTTGTGTAGGTATGGGAAATAACTAAATGTAACATGTCTTGATGGCCTTTACTGAACATCCTAGCTGATTAATTTTCTATGAGCTAAGAGAATATTGATTCAATGTAACTGTTGTGTCTATGACAATTGACTTGATGAAGGCAGAAATGTTGGTGGCTGAGGCAACTGTTCCATTAAAGGTCTATCTGCACGAGGGTCCTGTGGACTCCAAAGAGATAATTTATGGCTTACCTACTCTGTGCATTTAGCAGGAGAGGGCTTGTGAACACCACGGACACTGAGTCTTGCATTCTGTGTGAGTCAGCTGTTCACATGATGTGTTAGTTACTTTTCTCTTAAATATGTGACAAAAGGTGCTTAAGGGACAAGGGGCTCACTTCCGCTGACAGTTTGAGTGTTCAGAACACCGTGGGAGACTTCCCAGGTGCAGTTAGCAGAAAGGCTTGGGGATTTAATAACAAATAAGATGGTGTACATCTTTTCATTAGGGACTATGAAGCCCAGGCAGAATTATTAAACACATTGTATTTAAAACATACACACACTTCTCTTCTCTGCTTTGTTTTAAGCTAATACATTTCAAAAAACAGTTTCTTCTTCAATGTAAACAAGGCTTTAAAGAAATGTCTCCACTTTTCCATTTGTTGTAGAGCTGCTCACCAAAGGCGAGATATGGAGTTAGCCCATGTCCTAGCAAAGTGAATAAATAAAATAAAAATGGGGTTTTGTCCCAATAGCTCAGTTGCACTACTGCCCCTTTCCTTTACATCTTTCTTGTAGACGGTCTCCCTGACTGAGCTCCGACAAAGCCACTTGAGCTTCTTAATGACTGTTCACCGCACAGTGCTATTTGTCACACTACATACTCAAACAGAGTGAAGTGCCAAGACACTTAACTTGACCACACTTCTCCTCTCCCACAGAAATCCTGAAGTGCTCATGGACATGAGGGTGAAGCAAACCATTAGGTTGTCAGACAATTCCTCTTAAAGTTGGCCAGAGAAAGGGATTGCCTTCTCCTCTGTTGGCCCTCCCCATAGTTACCCTACTTTTCAGCTCTAGGCTTTCATCCAAACGAAAGAACAGCCCTTGGATGGCTAACCTGAGGCAGCTTTGAACCTTAAGGCCACAGCAGACACTGGCCACTGTTTTACTGTTCTTTCTCCCTGCTGCAATAGCTTTGATTCTCAATAGATTTTGTTTTCAAGGATAAATTTTACGTTTACAGAACTAATACATAGAGAGTAAGGAATTCTCATGCACCTCCCTGCAAGTTACATATCTTTCACGATTTCCCCTAACATTTTTATCTAGGGGTGTATGTGCATGTATGTGGAGGCCAGTGACCAATGTCAGGTGACTTCCTCAAAAATTCCCTTCATCGTAATCACCATCATCATCAGACACCATCATCAGTGTGTGTGTGTGTGTGTGTGTGTGTGTGTGTGTGTGTGTGTGTATTGCATGCACACATTGTGTATGTATGTTGTGGGCAGGACTACAGTGCATTTCAGAATATTGGAGGACAACTTTGTGTAGTGTTTCCTCCCACACACAAAATGGTGATGATGACTGATCGTGATGGTGATGATGATGATGAAGGGAATTGTTGAGGAAGCCCCCTGACATTGGTCACTGGGTTTTAAGTTCCTGGGCTTGAGCTCAGGTAGCCAGATTTGCTTGGCAAGCCCCTTTCCCCACTAGTCTTCCTTATTATTATTTTTAAAAAGAGGAAGTCTCTCACTGAACTGTCGAGTTCATTTGCTCAGCTAGATTGCAGAGCCAGCAAGCTGCAAGACTGTGCTCATCTTCACCTCTCCAGGGTTGGCTGGGGTTACAGGCAATGCAGAGCATGGCGTGGTGAAAAGACTTATGAGAGACGGTGTACCTGCCTTTTATAACGGGCTCATTTCCTGATAAATAACCCATTCCTTTGGTAACTCATAGTCCATTAATCAATCCACCAGCGGATGAAAGCATTCAAGAGGGCTCTGCCAAACTGCATTACAGACTCTCAACACTGCTAAATGTTAGGGACACATGAACTTGGGGAGGGGATCTAAATCATAGCAGTTCTTTAAATGAACTGCAATATAAAATAAGTGCATTATACATAATGGATCAGATGGATCACACTCTCCTGCCTAAATTGGGGGTCCAGAGTGTCTACTGGGTGTCCTTTTTAAGTAGATCTTGGAAAAGAAATCACTAGTCTGAGAAAACCAGACCACAAGCCAAATCTTCCCTCTGCAAATCTCTTGACTTCGTACCTGTTGGACTGTGCCTATTCTACTAGACAACGGTCTTTTCATCTCAGGCAGTCAGGGAAACGATGACAGAAGGCAGCCAAGACATTGGAGTCCTCCCAAGCATCAGAACCAGGCCACTGATTCAAGTTCAGAAAGCTACTTTGTTAAAAATTACCTTTGATAGGAAACTTCAAAATGTCGAGCATAGTGGCACAGGCCTGTAATCCCAGCACTTGGGAGGCAGAGGCAGGCAGATCTCTGAATTTGAGGCTAGCCTGGTCTACAAAGTGAGTTCCAGGACATTCAGGGCTACAAAGAGAAACACTGCCTCAAAAAAGCCAAAAAAGAAAAAAAAAAGACATAAAAAAATTAATGATATTTGCTTGCAGGAGAATAAAATGAGATCCTCATCTTTCATCTTGCACAAAAACTAATCTGCAGTGGACCTAAGACCTTAATTTAAGCACGAAATACTGAAACTCCTATGGAAGTCACAGGGGGTCCTCATCAAGACTTTAGGGTAGACAAGAACTTTCTGAACAGAACTCCAGTAGCACAGGAATGAGTCCCAAGCATCAACAGATGGGACTTCATGGAATTTAAAAGCTTCTGCACAGCAAAGGAAACCATTAGCAGAGCACACAGGCAGCCCACACAGTGGAAGGATTTTTTTACTGGCCATACTTCAGACCTGGGGCCAATATCCAGAATTTACAAAGGGTTACAGAGATTAAATACAAAGACAACAAAACCACTCACGAACAACTGGGTTAATGAAGTGAAAGGTGGTTTACAAAAGAAGTACAAAAAGCCAATAGCTATTTTTAAAAATGAGCAGCATCCTTAGTCATCAAAAACTGCATCTGAAAACTGCCTTGTGATACCACCTCAAACCAGTCGGGAGGACTAGCATCCAGAAATCTGACAACAAATGCTGGAGAGGAGGAGAGGGGAGAGGAACACTTATTCACTACTGGCGGGGCTGTGAATTAAAACAACTGATACAGAAATCAGTTTGTGGGTGCCTCGAAAAGAATTAAAAACAGAACTACCATATAACCTTGAGAATATACCCAGGGAATTCCATATCCTACTTTAGAGATATTTGCACATCCGTGTTTATTGCTGCTGTAATATATACAGCAAAGAAATGGAAACAACCTAGATAACATGAGCAGATTAGTGGATAATGAAAATGCAGCACCTATATAAAATAGAATATTGTAGAGCTGCAAAGAAAGATGAAATCATGAAAGTCGTAGAAACAAATGAATGGACTTAGAAAGTATGTGTATATACATATATACATGTATGTAACAGCAATTATCGGATAAAGAGGCCATGAATTTGAAAGAGAACAGGGAGGGGTAGATGGGAAGACTTAGAGAAAGGAAATGGAAGAAATGATGTAGTTATAGCATAATATAACTCAAAAATTAGAGATAAGTTTTTTAAGATGCATTCTCTTTCTCATATTCGGATACAACCTATAACATGTGTGTGTGTGCGCGAGCGCACGCGTGCGTGCGTGCATGCGTGCGTGTGTGTGTGTGTGTGTGTGTGTGTGTGTGTGTGTGTGTGTTCATGTAAACAGCTGTAAGGAGACTAAGAAAGGGTAATGGGGTGATGAGGAAGGACAGAATGCAGGTAGAAGGACACATGAGTCATGAAAGAGATTATAAAGCTAATTGTTTTTCATTTCAACTCTTTCAAAGCTTTTTTTCTTCTCTCTCTCTTTTTTTTTTTTTTGGTAGACAAATACATAACAAGGTAACTGATAAATTAAGTGTAAAACCCTAAGTGAAGCTCCCTGGCTTCAGAATGGCCACCCTAACTGTTTAGACGTTCACTGGAATGCATAGAGTTTGAGAATGGAGAAGTGGACAAGTGTTTGAGCGGCTTCCTTAAACACGCTGTATCGTGCTTTTATTTGTGAGCTCATTACAATAAAGTGATTTTTTTTTATAGTTGAAAAAAAAAAAAAGAAAACATTTGAAGGAGGAGGACTGTCCAGCTGTTAGAGCATGTGTGGTGGAGAACAGAAGGGCTTTCCGTGAAATCGTGTCAAGGGTTTCCTAAGTGGAAAACCTACGCTCTTAGCTGCCATCTGCTACTTTGGGACACATTCTCCACTGAATATAACTTCCTAAGAAGGCACAAGCACACAGAGCTTTTCTTAAAGGAGAGACTCCTCAGGATATGTGGATGGATGGAGTGGCGGGGAGAAAGGCAGAGCTGCAGAGAACGTTCCCAGTCTTCAGAAGTAAGCCTCTCTCCAGTTCCCATTGTTCTTTTCGTCTTAAGAGCAACACAGGTGCACGTCTGTTTGCACCCACATGTGCTCATCACACACTCTGTTGGTTTCTTCTTCCAAGGACTGCTGTCTCCACTGTGTGCTTTGTGAATCTGTTTATGCCAAAGACACACTGGGCAAGGTTCTGAAGACCTGATCTGCTGACTCAGAGTCTCACGGAACCTGGACCATTGCCAAATTCATGGTACCACATGATACACACTTGTTCTGTTTCCCTAACAGTTACCAAGCACAAATTTCAAAGTCACACTGATCTCTATGTAAGCTGCTTCCCTAGGATTCATTTCAGCATTTGCTCATGTTTCTGTTTCTTCTTTCTAAAGCTGGGCAAAGGCAAGTTTGAAGAAACTACCTTGAAGAAAATATTTACACCTCAAAGCTCATTTGTCTTTATCGATGTGCCCTTTTAAATAAAGAACTAGAAGAAAAGAGCTGGGAGAAAGTAGCCCCCCTTTCAAAAATCTCTTCTCACCCCAGCTCTGCCATCGTTGGGATGGGCTGAGTAGTGGTACTGAAGAAGCATTATAGATACTGTGTTTGGCTGTGTCTAGGACTTTTAAATGAGCCAGAAAGTGGAAATGTCTACACTGCCTCAGCTTCAAGCTCAGAACCGAAGTTTAGCATCTGCAGGGATGCCCCCTGAGGCACTCTTCTCAATGTCTGATGGTGGGGGCTGCAATTGCAGTGAGGAAGGCTTCTACCTGATGCTCAGCACAGATTGAACTGATAGGGAGACTAGGCCTACAGTGAAAACAATTCTCACAATTACTGAACATTCTTAATCATCTGGCACTGAATCCCTCTGGATCTCACCATAACCTCATAAGGAAAGTCCTATTACTATTCGGATTAACAGGAGAGTAAATCTGGCTTAGAAATGCCAACCAAAGAAGCCAACATGACATATTAAATTAGCAGCAAAGTTCAGTAAGGACCCTGGGTCCAGTGTCTCCAAGTGGTCCTTTGCCTCTGTTCAGTCAGGTATGCATACAGGAAAATGAAAGGAAAACACATTAATACCCGTCATGTGTCAGCTTGGGAGAAAAGAGGAAGTCCTTAGGAAAAGATGTCTCCAACTGATCCAAACGGGTTCATGACCACACCTTACTACTAAAGAGCCTGGAGAACACAGTCTAGCTAAAGGCCAATGAAGCATCTGCACATTGGTGCACAGCAGTTTACTGTAGACCACATGGAAGTCAATAACCTTATCTTGAAATACACAGCTGTAAACTGCTCTTGGTCCTTGACTCTTTGCTTATCTGACTGTGCTGTTGCCTACTAAAGCAAGATACGGAAATTAACCAGACAGCTCAGGAACACCCCACAAGAGAGCTTCAGAACCACGGCTTTTCAACATTTCCTCTTCCTCTACTAGTTGGATGTATAATTACACCAGCCTTGGTCTCAGAAAATTTTGATTAAACAAGTAAGTTGTGTTTGATGGACACTGTGTGTGTGTGTGTGTGTGTGTGTGTGTGTGTGTGTGAGCGCACATGGGGTTGTGACTCCATAGCAGGGCACTGTTAATCCCACTGATCGAGAATAAGACTACTACCACAGTTTAAAGCCAAATTTGAACTAGGCTTTAATTAAATACTGATCAGGTGGATGGCTTCTAGCCTGTTCCAGACCCAGGTTCCCAGGAAATGGCCCCAAGTCACAGTTTGCAGCGGCTTAAGAAGGAAAACCCATAACTTATTACATTTCCCATCAGAAATTCATTGCATTTCGCATCGGGTCCAATCAGAAGCAAGCATATATCCTGGCATACCCCCCAGCAACATCCAATCAGGGGCAAGCGTACATCCTGACCTATTCCTAGCATGTGAGCCTCCCACCCACATGTGATCAAGCACATCTGGTGCAGATGGGTCGAGCAAACTTGTTTAGGGGAGTGAAAACATGTGCCTTGTCATCTCCCATAAACAACAGCCTCCAGCATTTCAGGAACTGTCTGTCCTTAGGCAAGGGGCTTGCAGATCACAGACACTTTTATTTCATGGATCTCTAAGGCAGAGTAATTAAAACTTAAACTGTAACTTTGGCTCTCACAGGACCCAGTGGAACAGTTTAAAAACCATGAGGATAACTCCAAAGAACTGTGTGGATTTAGAATTAGTTGCTAACATCCACCTTCCCTGGATACTCTGGACTCCGGTTGCTCATCACAGGCTGGTTACTATACACCTTACTACTTACTAAGCTCGTGTTCTACTAGACCAATTCAAATAAGGTTGTTTGGACCCCTGATTAGGTCATGTCTGTAGTCTAAGAGGACAGGGGTAGGAATTCCACAGGAGGATATAAATGACATGGGCTTTGTTGTTTTCAGACCAATATCTTAAACACACACACACACACACACACACACACACACACACACACACACACACAGAAAAATCAACCATCTGTAATCTCCAGCATTCAATCATTCATAAACCATGGACTCTGAAATGCCTCTTTGGGTGTATGTGGTAGTAACAAACAGTCTGGCATGTTCCATAAAAATATTCATCCTTACCTCTGCTCTTTTTGTTTCAACACTGGGTGTAAAACATCAGTTATGTTCTGACACAAAGTCTACATGGAGCCCAACATGAACATGGCTTCTAACAAAAATCTTGTTAGCTTCCTAAATCAAGCATGTCTTTATTATCAAAGCAGAGATAATCTTCCTTAAGTTTCTTTTTCACTAAGCTGGAACCTCGTCAGTTTCACTTAGGTCATGAGGGGTGTCGAAAACTGCCTAGTAATCCTCATGTGTATAAATACCTTGCTTATCTGAGAATCCCTAGAACCTCACTGAAGTTGGAAGAGCCTCTCAGCCTGAATCGAAGTACTAAGGAGCTGTCTCCCAGCAAAATGAGGTAAAGGATTTCTCTGCTTCGCTCACCTTATTTCTGTAGATGTCGACATTGTAAAACTTCAAGCCTTAAATGACTGGTTCCCAGGTACACTTCCTCTGATGGAGCCATCCTGCTCAGGGTTCTGATGCTGACAGGTCTCCGTCTGGCCATTGGGGAAAGTTTTGGGTAGGAGGCTAACAACAGTGTTAGCATGGTAACCATAGGTCTTTGGGGGCAGTGGGAGGGAGATTCAGTAGGTCTGGAATGGTCCTTAGCTGTAGCTCTCAGAAGCAGCTTTCTCAGAGCCTTGGCAGAGAACTCAGCTGCCATCAATTTAAAGGCCAGCTTGCTGGAAGCTCACAAAAGAGGATCAAGACCCTCTCCTTTCCTGGCACCATAATTTCTGAGTGGGGCAACCAAATGACTGAAGCCAAAAGACAGTGAAAATATCAAAGAGATCTAGATAAAGAAGTCCGTCGGGTCAGCTTTCCCATGTGTGGGAGATAAGAATGGAGGGAAGAAGTGGTCCAGGAAGGCGAGGCGAGAATAACTGTAGAGATGAGTTTCCCTCCTGTAGCCTACTTGGTAAAGGTGGCATCGCTCTTCCAGGAATAAATAAGAAAGCCTTTTTTATTCCAAAGGAGCTACCGCTTGGTAGGACTTTCTACCACAGTGACAATTTCCCAAGGGGGCACTTACAGACTGCCCATGAAAGGACAGAGGTCTGAGCCTGAGCAAAGACTGGTGAGTGGACAGATGAGCATGGTGACTTCGGAGCAGAGGGAAAAGGAGAGGAAGCAGGTTTTGGTTGAATAATTTGATTGAATCCTGGTGGAAAGAAAAAGCTAATTTTAAAGGTGGACATTTTTTGTTGTTGTTTTTATTGATAGCCCAGTCAGAGGTTTTTAAAATATATATTTATTTATTTTAATTTATATGTGTTTGCCTGCATGACTTTATGTGTATCACATGCCTGCAGGTGCCCATAGAGGCCTGCAGAGGGCATCAGAGCCCTGGAACTGAGTTACAGGCAGTTGTGAGCCACCTGATGTAGGTGCTGGGAACTGAACCAGGTCCTTAGAAAGAACAATAAGTGTTACTAATTACTGAACCATCTCTCTAGTCCCCTAGGTCAGGGTTTCATGATTACAATAAAACTATGAAAATCTCATTACTCTGAAATTTATGTTTCACTACATTGGCTATGCTCAGATTAAGTTTATGTGGCTACCGGGGTCAGTATCAGCTGGATACTTACTGGAAACACAAATTCCCAGATTCCACCCCAGAACCGGTCACTCAGAAACTCTTGAATAGGCTTGGCAATCTGGATGTCTGTGACATTCAGTGCTACAACTGATAGACTCTAAGGCTTGAAAATTCAGCATCTTTGGCTTGGGATGCTCCAAGTCTAGGAAATACCCACCCCTTTCTTTCCTGGTTTGGTTAGAATGAGTAAACCACAGGACATAGTTTCACTCAAAGCCAATCTGGCTAGTTTTCTGAACCTATCTGATGTTGTAGTTGGTGGGAGAAAGAACTAACTAGTAAAATCGGCTCCTCACCAGGATTCCTCCTCCAGCAAAGATCTATACCTGGCTTGAGAAGAAATAACATATTAGTGACTGCAAAGAAAAGGAACTAGTTTTAGTCTAAGGCTATATATTGGCCACATAAAAATGCCCCCTGGTCCCAATGGTGCAGGGACAGAGGCAGAGCGAGCTCTCTGTTCATGCATTTTCCACTGATCAAAACAGCTGAGGGAAAGAAGCCAGCCTGACAATCGTGCCAAGCCCCAGCCACCACATGCAAAGCGGTAGGTATAGTCCTCACAGTGTGCTCCCAGCTAACAGAGGATGTGGCTCCTTAGCATTCCTGTTCTATAGAGTATGGACCCCTGTGATGACATTCTGCTCCATAGTTATGCCAGGGCCAAAGCCAAGAGAAAGGCAAGAGGTACCACAGCTATAAGCACCAAAGTAAAAAAGGAAAGCAATTTCCTTCTAGCAGGAGACAGAGGAGCCCAAGAGGTTCTTCACATGGTGCTCTTCAAGTTCCACAGTCTGGAGTAGGGCAAAAACCTGCTAAGCTTTCATGTTACAAACTGCCCTGATAAGATCACTTGAAGGGAGTCTCTGTTTCTCATTAATATACTAACTGGGTCAGAGATCAGGTGCCTGAGATTGGGCCACATATTTAGAGAGCATGGAAGATTCAGCCACAAACATTGTAGCAGCTCTAGAGTAACAGACATCTCCGTGGATGTCTTCCCTGGGTAGTTAGTGTCTGCTCTCATCATCATGGGCTGTCGTGAGCAGAAGTGAGGCATTTATGTCAAAAGCTTTCCCTAATGATATCTGCTTTAGGATGTAGGGGCAACTTTTTCAACTGTCAAAGAAATAATAATTAAAGAGAGAACATCATAGAAAGAAAAAATATTAGAACAGAAACTCTAGGTCACACAGATGCCTAATTATTGTGCTTCCCCCTGGGTGGTAGGAAATAATTACTATAGTTGTTGAGACTTTGATTACCCATCCTTCACTTAGCTACAGAATCACCCGACTTCAGCATCAAATGGATTATAAAAGTGAGGGTTACATTTGACCTTATACCATGTTAACGTTACTGTGGGGTTCTGTCTATTTGTTCAGATGCAGGAGGGCGGAGGCCCCACTACTTTCTCCACTCCAGCTTAGGCATTTAGGAAAGTCATCCACTGAAACCATTTCTGGTTCTCAGAGTTAACTCAGAAGCCTGCTTGGGAGGTGAGAGATAAAAGTGAACTTACATATTGGAAAGAAATACAGAAAGGAGTAAGAGACCACTTCTGTGAGTTACCCCTCCCAACTTCTTTTTCCTAAAAGAATCAGTGCTTAAACCATGAAGTTTGAAGGAAGCAGAAAGGGTGAGCATCTATAGTGTTAAACTAAAATTATATTAGTTAAATTATAATTTATTAATTACTTGAGATTGTTGTTGATCAAATTCACCCAATTCTTCTGTCTCCTCCCAGGTCCCTCCTACACTTCCTTACCCTTCAGCTCTGTGTCCTATTTTTTTTTTTTAATTTAATAACCCATGAACTCTAGTTTGTGCTGTCCATATACTTCTGGGTATGGGGCCGCCCACTGGAGCATGGTCAGCTTATCAGGAGCCACACCCTTAAAGAAGTAAAAATATTGACTGCTCTCCAGAAGCCGTTGACTTCTCTCAGGTCTTCAAGAGTGAGAGCTCATGAGCCCCACTCCCACTCCAGGTTAGACTGTTGACTGCCTTGATGGGGTGGAGATCTTGTTTGGGCAATTGGAGCAGTTCTTGAGCGCAGTGGTCCTGCCATATTCAGACATTGCTTTGCTCCAATCCTTCACAACCATTGGCTCATATCTTTTTACCCCCTCTTCTGAGATATCCCCTGAGTCTTTGGGGAGGGGCGTGATATAGATCTCTCAGTCATGACTGAACATTCCACTGATACTCATTCTTTGCACTTTGACCAGTTGCGAATTTCTGTGTCAGTAACTGTCCACCACACAAAGGAACTACTCTGATGAGGTCTTAGAGTTACACAAATCTATGGGCAGAGAGATATGAATTCAGAGGGCAGTTGGAGAACTGCCTGTAATTCCAGTTCCAAAGAATTTGACCCCTTCTTCACAACACCAGGCAAGCATGTGGCACACATAGATACATGCAGGCAAAACTAACATAAGCATAAAATAAAATAAATTATCAGAGGGCAGTTTGATGTTATGTCCATTCGGCAAAATACTTGTAGTAGGGCCACCCCTGGGGCCTGTAAGCTCCCCAGCCATGAATTCTTGGGCAGACTTTCAGTGCCAGGCATGTGTTTCCTCTCTTGACCTGGACCTCAGATCCAATCAGAGCATGGTTATTTGTTCCATAGCATTCATGCCACTATGGTATCAATGGCCATATCTTGCCACACTGGTCATTATTGCATTGCAATTCACAGGCCTCACAACTGGGTAAGACTATTGATAACTCCTTCACACCCAGTAGTCTGCACAGTACCTTCCAAGTAGTGTGAGAACTAGTCAGCAGGGGAGAAACCTCCGGGTCAGTACTGACTTGATTTTCCCATGTCTTGTGACTGATGTGTGGGGTGTCTTCAGCAATAGGGTCCTGTCATCAAGTAAAAGTGAACAATCAAGAATGATGGCAATATCCTGTATTATCTTGGGGGCCTCTAAAACACCTCTGACCAACAGCGTGAAGGGCAGTGTCTCCCTCCTGCCACATAGCTTTTTATTTGGCAATTTACGGCAACTGGTGTAAATATAATTCTCTTGTGTAGGGTGAATTCAATAAACACATATTCTCGTCTCTGTCTCTGTCTCTGTCTCTCTCTCATACACACACACACACACACACACACACACACACACACACACACACACACTACTGAATCCATTTATCGTTGGTGACCACTTTGGATTGGATAACCTATTAAGAGGCTTGTTTCTGGAGAAAACTGTTTCTCCCTCAGCAGCCATTGACTACTTGTATTTCTTCATCTAGGACTGGGGCCTTGTGAATTTATTTTCCCATTTCTGTAGTCATGTCAACTGATGCAATCATTATGCAAGTCATGTTTATGCAAGCATATTGTTTGTGCAAGATTGCATGGGCACAGCATCCTTGTCAAAACTAGAAGATACCCTCTCACAGCGGGCCTCCTGGTCCTCTGGCTCTTACAATCTTTCAGATCACGCTTTCTTTATAGTCTCTAAGCCTTAGGTATCATAGGTGTCTTAGTTAGGGTTTCTATTGCTGTGATAAAGACTATGGCAAAGAAAAAGCCAACTTGGTAGTGGGGAAAGAGTTTATTTCGTTTTATAGTTGTAGTCCATCATGAGGGTAAGTCAGAGGGAGAAATCAAGGTAGGAACTTGGAGGCAGGAACTGAAGCAGAAGCCATGGAGGAGTGCTGCTTACAGGCTTGCCCCTCATGGCTTGCTCAGTCTGATTGCTTATATATAACTGTCTGCCCAGGGATGGCACTACCCATAATAGGCTGGTCCCTCCCACATCAATCACCAACTAATAAAGGGCCTCACAGGCTTGCCTACTTGGCCAGTCTTAACAGAAGCATTTCTCAGTGGAGGACCCCCCTTCCTTAATGACTCTAGTTTTTGTGTCAAGATGGCATAAAACTAACCAACACAGGAATTAAATCCTACTGATATTAATGAAATTATTATTTTGATTAAATTGTAGATCTTTTGTAACCAAGTACTAGAATCATTAAATGAGCTGAATTTTTCAAATTGTTATGTAAAATTACTCCCCAAGATAAGAGAGATAAATACAGAGAAGGAATAAATACTGGCAGCAGGGATATTGGGAAGGGGGGTGTTTAGTGACTTAAAATACTGGTTTGATTTCCAGTACATAGAGTGTGTAAAAGGTGTCAGTAACTGGGGTCTGTTTTTACAGTGAAGAATCTCACAGAAATCTCATACGAGATAGCCTGATTCAGCTGAGATGTCACTTTACCTGGGAGCTGGTTATAGAAGATGTGGACATGCCTGACTTGGAAAAAAGAGTCTTTGATATTGAGTTCCCTGACACCAACCACAGCATGGGGATGCTCAACCTCCAGGCCTATGTGAAACACCTAAAAGGCCAGCATGAGGAAGCCCTGCACAGCTTGAAAGAAGCAGAAGCCTTGATCCAGGGAGAGCAGTTGGGCAAGAGAAGCCTGGTGACCTGGGGCAACTGTGCCTGGGTGTATTACCACATGGGCAGCCTGGCAGAAGCCCAGACCTACCTGGACAAGGTGGAGAACACATGCAAGGAATTGGGCAGTCCCTTCCGCTATAGTATAGAGTGTGCTGAGATGGACTGTGAGCAAGGCTGGGCCTTGCTGAAGTGTGGAAGACAGAATTATGAACGAGCCATGGCCTGCTTTGTAAAGGCTCTGGAAGTGGAGCCTGAAAACCCTGAATACAACATTGGTTATGCTATTGTAGCCTATCGCCAGGATTTCAGTGACAATGTTTTTTCTCTGGAACCCCTAAGGAAGGCTGTCAGGTTAAATCCAGATGATCCATACATTAAAGTTCTCCTTGCCCTAAAGCTTCAGGACGTGGGAATACATGCTGAAGCAAGAATGTACATTGAAGAAGCTCAGGCTAACATCTCCTCCCAGACCTATGTCTTCGGATATATGGCCAAATTTTACCGAAAGGAAGGTTTTCTGGAGAAAGCTCTCCACTTCCTTGCTATAGCCTTGCAGGCAAAACCTTTCTCCGCCTTCTTGCATCATCAGATTGGACTTTGCTACAGGAGACAACTGTTCAAAATAAAGGAAGCTACACACATGCATCCTAGAGGTCAGGACAGAGAAAGAGCAGACCAATCCACCCATCTGGCTATGTTGCACTTTCAAAAGACTTTAGAGCTGAAACCCACATTTGAGATGGCTTACGTGAATCTGGCTGAAATGTACATAGAAACTGGCCAATTTGGAAAGGCTGAAGACAATTTTCAGAAAGTGTTGAGCATGAGAAACCTTGATGCTGCTATACAGCAAGACATTCATCTCCGCTATGGCCATTTCCAACAGTATCATAGGAGATCAGAAGACAAAGCGATCACCCATTATATAAAGGGTCTGAAAATAGGAATAACTTCTTCCTATGTCAGAGACAAGCTTCTGGAGGCTTTGCAGAAGCTGGCTGAAAGACGCATTCGCCAGAATGTTCGTGTTGTGGAAAGCATCAGCCTCCTTGGGTTTGTCTACAGACTGAGAGGGGACATGAGTGAGGCGCTGCGATGCTATGAGAGGGCCCTGAGACTCACCGAAGCATTGAACCCCGAGTTTTGAAGCACGGCTCACCAAGTGACATATAAAGCATTCTCGTGGCTCATTATTCTGCTCTTCTTTTGGAGTTGTTACTTTAATTATGTGGAACCCAGTGAAGCAAGTTGAAGATGACTCCCTCTGTTTTCTGGCTTTCTATAGCCCTGGTTTTTGTTTTGTAGTTTGTTTGTTTGTTTGGCAGGGTTTTTTTTTGTTGTTGTTTGTTTCTTGAATACGTGTGTCTGTGACAGGAGCATTCATTCTCCTTTCACGCTTTGCTGTGTTCATTGACCATGGTTGATTCCTGCTGTTCTGGACATCTGTGAGCTGCAGAACCCACAAGAACCATTTTTCCTTATGAGTGCCTTTGGAGTGCATGACCCACTCCCTCAGTCTTGTAGGACCCTGATCAAAGGACACTTCACCAAAGAAGGCTTATTTTTTCATGCTTCAGGAGTCTCTGACCTTGAGCAATATGTGAGAGCAAATTAAATGAGCAAGGATGAGCACTGAGAAGGAGAGGAATTCAGGATTACCCTACAGTGTTCCAGTCCATAGTTCCATTTCCACAGGCCCTACTATAGCCATAACCTGCTGGTCAGTGAGCTCAGCCTTATAATCAGTGCAGCTTTTTATATCAAGTTTCTGACCTCAGACAATTGTGTTGGATGTATGTGTTCCAAATACACTGACATTTAATTACAGCTAAGAAGACTTTCAAAGTATTCTGGGAAGACAGAATAAAGGGGTGGCCTCTTTGGAATGTGCAAACTAAAAATGACATAAGTAATTTCATGACACTGCTTAGATGATTGAGAGTTGTGTGATATTATCTTGCTATTTTTCTAACCCTATAGTATTCAATAAAAATCTGCGAATATCACAGAATTTTGAATGTATTTTGTTTGTGAAATCCACATTCTGTGTTTGTATGGAATCAGAACACAGCAGAACCAGCCTACACAGGGTTAAAAGGGACAAAGCAAAGAGGCCTCGGGAATATAGATACTATTGAATCTTAAAGAATACGGGGGGGGGGGGGGAGGAGGGCAAAATATCAGGAGAATGTCTAAAAAACTCATAAAGTATCATGTTATTAACTATCTACCTACAATGCCTATAGTACATGTAAATCAATGTAACCTATAGAGTTTAAATGAAAATTTCCCATTTGGGCTGATGTCCCCCCCCAGTCCCCCCTCCCACCCCCCCACCCCCACCCCACAAGAGCCATAGACTAACAAAAACCCCAATACCAGACATGAGAAGCCCCCTTTTGAGTTGCTGGTCAGAGTTGTCTAAAAGACTCCCAAAACACTATAGGGCTATTGCTGCTGCTCTTGGTTGCCCCCTGAAGGTGGAAGGTAAATCTATATTGCTGAGGATATTATGCACTTTGGACTTAGGACCCAGCAGACCCCAGGTGGATCTGCCCTTAAAGCCTCTTATCTGTGGATGGGCTGTCGTGGTATCAGAAGGTGCCATGCCAGCTTCCAAAGGAGGGAAGCAACCAATAGTACTACCAAGCTATGATACTTATAAACCACAATAACAATCAGAACGGCACTAGCATAGTCCTAAGAATGTAATAGTGTATGTAATACCACATATACCTTGGTGGTAACCAATAGTTCTCTAATTAGACTGAAGACTTGCTCAACAAGAGGGAAATCGTGCCTGGTTCTGGAAACCTAGCCAACTGCCTGGTAAAGTCATGGATCTTAGAAGAGAGCCTACAACTGCCGCTTTACAAAACCAGCATCATCCCTAAAACACTGTCCTATACCCACAGATGAGTGCAGTATTTATACCTCATCAAGAAAATTCTCTTCATAACAGAGACCATTATAGAAGACCACAATCAATCAAAATACAGAGTTATGAAGCCAAGTCCCAACATACACTTCTATATCACAACTCCTGAACCTGAGGCTCAGGGGTCATTGCAGAAGAGAAGGTGGGAAAACATTGAAAAGCCAAAGGAACAGGAAGTTTGGTGTGAGATTGTGTCTGCTATAAATGTCAGAGGCACTGTGGCTATAAAGTCTCACCAACATAGCGGTCTAAACATGACCCGAGTAAGAAGGACACCAGTAGACCATGCTAAAGTAGAGGTGGGAAAGCTTAGGATGCCTCAACCCTATGCAAAAAACTAGAGGCAACTAAGGAGAATTGGGATGGGAGACATAGTCTTCCCCAGGAAGAGCACACCAATTAGTTATCCAATACCAATGGTCAGCCCTGAAAACATACACATGTAAGTAACATTATACAGATTGAGCACACACACCACATACACATGTGGACACACATACACACACACACACACACACACACACACACACAGAGTGAGGAGGGAAGGAGGGAGACAGACAGAGCAAGAGAGACCGTACAAAAAAGAGACTCCCAGAAAAACTGGTGGAAGAACTCTCAAGCTGAACGCTGCTGTCTTTTTAGTTCAGTTCTAAGCAAACAAAATGGCTCTTATTACATGCTGCAGATGCGAGATAGTTTGCTATATCTTGATAGATAACTGATAGATTATACTTTTACTTCCCTCTGCCCATATCTGTTATGGGGACATGACAATTACTGCTGTGTCTTCCTCAGCTACAGGAATGCCATACTAAGAAGGAAACTGTAGATGACAGTACGTTGAGCCCTATACTCTCATATGTGCAATCCCACCTTCTAAAATCATGCTTCTTTTTAAGTGGTTTCTAGTATTCTTCAATGAGAAAGGTTTAATAACTAGTAACAACTGTTACTAGTTAACAATTGAGACAGCACAACCCTTTTCATATACACTCCTATGCCTTGTTTGTAGCTGGAAGTTTTTCTGTGTCCTACCTGGCCTGTGGTCAGGACAAATCTCTCACCCACAGTCCCACAGCGCTTTATAAAATAATTACACAGAGGCTTATTATTTTTATAACTGCTTGACCATTAGCTCAGGCTTATTACTGACTAGCTCTTACACTTAAATTAACCTATAATTCTTATTTATGTTTAGCCATGTGGCTTGGTACCTTTTCTAAGTTGTGCCTTGTCATCTTTTTTTTTTTTTTTTTTTTTTTTTTTGGTTTTTTTGAGACAGGGTTTCTCTGTGCCGCTTTGCACCTTTCCTGGGACTCACTTGGTAGCCCAGGCTGGCCTCGAACTCACAGAGATCCGCCTGCCTCTGCCTCCCGAGTGCTGGGATTAAAGGTGTGCGCCACCACCGCCCGGCTGCCTTGTCGTCTTGCTTCCTCTGTGTCTGGCTGGCATCTCCTGACTCAGCCTTCCTCTTCCCAGAATTCTCCTTGTCTGCTTGCCCCGCCTATACTTCCTGTCTGGCTACTGGCCAATTAGCGTTTTATTAAACCAGTGTACAAAAGCATTATCCCATGGAACTTGTATGTTGTGGTAGTTTTAATTTCCCTACGCCCACCTTATAATATCTCAGACTGATGATCTGTTGTATTTCTGAGTGACATGTGCCATTTTATAAAGCATTTCAGTAGAATTATTAAGTAAATTATGGCAGATGGGAGTACTTGACAAAGGAATCCTTGGCTACTGAGTAAATTTATTCATTATGTTATTGCTCCTTATATTAGCCTCTTGTTTTAAATATAAAATTATTGATTTTGCAATTAAAAGTAGATATCTATGCTGTAACATGATATTCTGCTATACCTATAAGTTATGGAATGGCTGTATCAATCCATTAACATGAATCACCTGGAGTACTTACTTTTTATAGTAATAACTCTCAAAATCTACTCTTTCAATTATTTTCAGTATTGTTAATTGTCATCCTCTATTTCATTGTCATATTTCTGTAATTAATATCTTTTAAGACAGGGTCTTGCTGTATTGTTCAGGCTGGCCTAAGACATGCCATGCAGTCTATGTTAGCCTAGAAGCTTCCATCTTCCAGGAGCTACAGAAGTGTGTTATCACACCTAGCTGATTGCTTCTTAAATATAGAATTTCGTAAGTCTCAAAATACCTAGAAGGATCAAGTTTTTGATTAGTGTATTTTGAGTCTATCAGAAGGCTGCTTGATGTGGAGTTTTGCACAGTTCTAAATTCAGAGAGACAGATTTGTATATTATCATGGCATCCCCACCACTTGCATACCTCCTAACATGTTTCCAGTTGCTAAACTAACCAGAAAATCATCTCAGAATTTATTCAATTTTTTTTTCTGGAATTTTGTTCCTCATCTAGGGGAAAGAAATTTATTCAAATACTAATACTAATCTTATTTATATGTTATTGCTTTTTTTTTTTTTTTTGATTTTTCGAGACAGGGTTTCTCTGTGCAGCTTTGCACCTTTCCTGGAACTCACTTGGTAGCCCAGGCTGGCCTTGAACTCACAGAGATCCGCCTGGCTCTGCCTCCCAAGTGCTGGGATTAAAGGCGTGTGCCACCACCGCCCGGCTTATGTTATTGCTTTTTAAATGTATAACCTGTGGCTATGAATTATACTCATAAATGAATTAAAAAGAGACCCCAGAGCTGTGCATGGGGCTCCACACCTGAAATCCCAGAAGCAGGGAGGCTGAAGACAGAGAACTGTGAATTTGAGACAAGCTTGGGCTACACAGTGAATTCCAGGCCAACGTGGGCTACACAGGGAAACCCTGTCTAAAAACAACAGCAACAACACAGTCTGCAAAGGAGCAGCATGAAGAGTTGGAAGACTCTTCTGATGGCTGAGTGAAATGAAGCTCTCGGTGACAGATGCTGACAAGTTTGAATGGGCCATGGGCACCCCGGATGGACTCTGTCCTTAGGCTGCTCTAGTACCAGTGTCCTCACACACTGATGAGAGGGCATTTGCTCGGGTCTCTCTAGGCCCCCAAAAATATGGTCAAAGAAACAGCTGCTAATTGTGCACAGACCTCAGCTGCATCTGTGGACTAGAAGAAGAGTGGTAGTTCCTAGATATAGGAAACAGCTGGATTGGCTCAGCATGGAGAGAGATCTTCAAATAGATGTGCTTTGGAAAGTATGATATGCGTTCATAATTTTCTTCCTAGTGGAAGAGAAATCATTAAAAACTCTTCAAAATCCCATACATGTATATAATATATTTTGATCATATCTATTCCACCACCTCCCTGTCAATATCCCGAGTACACCCCAACATGCTCCCCTCCTAACTTCTTGTCCTCTCTTTTTCTTTAATAACTGCTATCCGCTCCTCAGAAAGGGATATAGACCTCAGAAGCCACCCCCAGTCCTAGCAGAAGAAATTTTGAGATTTAATATTATTGTCTTAGTTCCTTGTCCCATACCATAATACACACACACACACACACACACACACACACACACACACACAATTATCTGTATTCTGAGTTGAAACTTTTAGATTTATTATAAATGCATTTCAGTTTGTCATACATGTTCACCATAGAATCTTTGTCAGGAATACACACAAACACGTGGTGGAATAAAAGAATAAGGTTAGGCAAAAGCTAATCCTTCAGGCTTAGATTGCTGCATTCAACTGGAATGAAGAAATAAGACTAAATTTGCATATATTAATAGTGATCGAAAAGTGGTGTGTGAGCCTGGAGTCCAGTTTCCCTGGGTGATTAGTGATAAGACCTGCTGACTGGGAAATTATATAGCTGAAATGGACGGGGGAATCGGGAAGAGAAAGCAGCTCTTTAAAAGTGTTTGTTAACGCAATTCAGCGAGAGCAGCCTGCTGAGCAACACGACCAGGTGTGGAGGGCTCCTGCACCTCCACACCTGGTCGGCACCGCTCCACGGCACACTTCTCTCACAGTGCAGAGCTGAGCGCCTGCACACTGGCACACTTCCTGTTGTCCTCAGGCTCAGATGCTGTCTAGAAAAGGCTGCCTGTGGCCCTAAAGAGTGTCCCCCCACCCAGCTTTTGATTTATTCCCCGGAGTTGCCAAGAATCTGGCACATTTTACTGCTACAGGTTTTCGTCTGCAGCCTATGCTTGCTGTGTTAGCTCTTCCTTCTCAATGGATTGTTTGTTTCTGTGAAACTGCAGTAAAACCTTCAGGGCAGCCAGGTCTTCAGACTTCCGGTGATACTCCTGGAGGTCACAATAACGCTGGTAGAGCTGTTGTTCCTCAGCACGAGGGCTCTCCTTGCTGAAGACCAACTGATAGCATCGTTCTACTTCCGGGGAATCGATGAGATCTGAGTAGGAGTTCAGAGGACTTCGCCTCCTCTCAAGAGCCCGGTGCATGTACTCCATCGTTAATCTTCTCAGTTCTTCCATCTTCTCTCTGCTGTCACTGCTTTCAGCATCTCCTGTGTTCTGCAATTGTTCCAGTTTTTCCCTGTAACTGCACATGACTAAGCAGTAGAGGGAACTGTTGTGTGCTGTGGATCCCAGTGCTCTTACAAGGAGTTCGTTAGCTCTGTCTTGGTTACCCTTTTTCTTGTAAAACTGGGCTGCTTTTTGCAAGACATCTGTTTGATTAGGAGCTTCTCTCAGGGCATCTTTAATCAATCGCTCCCCCTCAGCTGCTTCTCTTATCTTCTGCAGTTTCAGGGCCAAGAGAACTTTGACATACTGGTTCTTAGAATTCAGCTCCATGGCCTGCTTCAGGGCATCGACAGGGTACTGCTTCTCGGGCTTTTCTTCTAGACGGTACATGGCAATCGCAAGCCCAGACGAGCACTCTGGATCACTAGGCTTCTCTTCTAGAGCCTTTTCGAAACACATTTTAGCTCTTTCGTTCCTTCCACACTTTAGGCGCGTCCATCCTTCCTCACAGTCAAGTTCCGGACATTCCATGCTGTAAGGATTTGCAAACTTCTTGCAAACCTGTTTCACCTTGTCAACATAAGCCTGAGCTTCTGAGAGCCGGCCCATGTGATAGTAGACCCAAGCATAGTTTCCCCAGATGACCAGACGTCTAATTTCTGCTTGATCATCCTGCTTTGGCTTCAGGAAGTCTTCAGCTTGTGCTAAGCACTTCAGGGCTGCCTCGTTTTCACCATCTAGGTGTTTTACATAGGCCAATAAGTTGTACATTGTCGCTTTGTACTCAGAGTTTAGAAATTCAATCTGGTTACGCACTCTGTCTTCCATGTGAGTTGAGATACTTCCTTCCCTGAATAAGTCCCAGGTGAAATGGCACTTGAGCTGCGGAAGGATTTTTTCCAGAGAGTTCCTGGTGACCTCACTGTAGAAAAAACACACATGGACACCATGATGAGCTCCTACACATCTTGTGTATCCCGTGATGGTTAATTTTACGTCTTAGCTTGACTGAGTCCCAGGAGATTGAAAAATTAACTATCTTCTTATGGATGTTGGACTCAGACTACAGTATGAGCCATGGGCTCTAGGCTGTATTTGCTTTCTGGCTATACTTTGCAATTGCTAGTTTCTCAAACACCCACTAGACATTCAAGATTTGTTTATGTCCACACCCTTTCCGCTCTTCCCACCTGCCTCCCCTTCCTGTTGTCCCTGAGCACAGTTTCACAAATCTGATGCAAGAGGCACTTTTTTTTTTACACTTAAGGAATGGGAGACTCAGTGAATACTGCATTTCAAGTCAGCAATGCTCCCATTTCAGTGTGTATATGAAAAATGTGTGGTCCTTTTCAAATAGTCCCATCCCTTGGCCCTCTCCTCGTAGCCTTATCTCAGATCTACTCATTCAGTAGTTTAGAAATCTCTGCAATTTGCATTTTAATCATACAAAAGTCAATTATGATTCAGGGCACAAGCATAGTACAATCTGAGAGACTGTCATACTTCTTATCTCTGCTCCTAGTTTACAGGGTAGAAGGTACCTAGCAGCTCACTAAGGGGATTGTTCTGATAACTTGCTCCCCAATTTTGATAAAGCAAATTTCAAAGCCGAGTGTAGTAGTGCACATCTTCAGTCCCAGCACTCGGGAGGAAGAAGTAGACTGACCTCTGTGAATTTGAGGCCAGCCAGGGTGACAAAAGTTAGACCCTCTCTCAAAAACAAAAACAAAAACAAAAAACAAAAAAATAAGATAAAGTAAAATACAAAAGTAAATTCAAGTTCTAAGTGATCACATACTGGAATTTTAGTTTACAGAATTAATAATGAGCACACATGATGAAAAGTCAGGATGCTGATAAGATAACCACAAAACAGCAATCCACAGATTCTGGTTTAGCCTTTTTAAATATAAGAAACTACAGTGGAACTAGAACCCCAGGGGCTGCCTCTTAGGTCTCAGATTTTATGGGCCAGATTGTTTTTAGAGAGGCTTGACCAATGCATCTTTAAGGCCTTCCCTGCCTTCAGCTCTCACCTGCTTCTGTCCTTCCTCGGATTAATCACAAAGGAGAAAGATGCTGTGATGCTAAATTTTCATTGTCAGTCTGATGTGATTTATAATTACCATAGAAACACACCTTTGGGTATGTCGAGGAGGGTGTTTTCAGAAAGATTTAACTGGGCAGCAAAAGCTCACCCTAAGTATGGTAGGCACCACCCTGATGGGCCAGGGTCCAAGTCTAAACACAAAAAGAGAAAGCAAGCTGGGCGCGAGTATTCATGTATCTCTGCTTCCTGAACACAGTGCGGTCAGCTTATGCTGTTGCCGCCGCCATGACTTCTCTGCCAAGACCCTACCCTCAAACTGTGAGCCAACATGGACCTTTCTCCCCAAAGTTGCTGTCATTAGGCATTTTGTCACAGTGCACTAAGCAAAGTAATCAATACAGAGACATAGACATAATACACAAATTGGTGAGACAGGTTATGAGAAATTTGGACAAATGCATGTTTAATCTCTAGACATTGAAAGACCACAACTAGGTAGAACAAGAGCTTTTCATGAGACTCTGTAAAGTCTACCCAGAAGGCACCAGGTGCCTTTCCAAGTCCTTTATTTACACTATTTTGTGATTTTTAACATTACTGGAAGAGCAGCTCAAGCTGCCTCTGTCCTCACAGAATGCCATGATGTAGACCTCTGACCAACATAGTCTAAAGGGTTCCCCCTCAGAGCTGCTTAGATCAGTGACTCTAGACATACCCAAACGCAAAACACAGCAAAGCCTCTTGTTTGGGCTAGCCACTAAGGTTCTGGGCAGGTCTTGGCCTTCTGGTCAACCACACTAACCACTCATACCAGTCTTCTCACAGGCCTGTTATAGAGGAAAGAATAACCCAGAGTAGTAGGAACTATAATCCCAATGCTGACCTTTCTAAATATTTGTGACCCTTGGGGCTGAGGGTAGGGATGACTGTCTTTTTCTTTCCCTCAGAGTAGTTAATAGAATCTGCCTTCCCTGGGCCATTGATGCCACAATCCTTCCCTGATAGATATTTGTTGGGAAAGGTACCATTTCCTCTTAGTTTCCTCTGAGGCTCTACCAGTGCAGAACTCCAGCAGATGTAGCTACATTTAAGAAAAATCACATTTACTATGACTTTTCTTTACTTACCATAAAATGTACTTCTTAGAGGGTGTAGTTTTCTGAGTCTCAACAGATGTTTATGCCTATGTACCCACCTAGATTCCTAGTTATTTCTGACATCTGAAAAGATACCTATGTGTACCTCCATACTCTATCCTTATCGACTCCAGGCAACCATTGGTCTCCTTCCCATAACTAGAAATTAGACAGAGTTTATATTTTTTTTTTTTATTTTTCCATCACAGGCAATTTATTTTGTTCTATTCATTCACAGTTAATACAGAAAATACTTGGAAACATTTCCATATAATATTTGACACAGAAATCATCAAATAGAAGTATACAATGTTGACAGGAGGCAGTACATTTATAATTTATAACCCCAAATGTATTTATAAATTAGAAATGGAAAGATCTACAAATGAAATTATGAAGGTTCACCAAAGTCATTTAATCTGTCAGTTTCTCAGTCATTTTTATGTCTTAATAATATTCTATTGTATGAATAAGCCACATTTTATTTCTCTCCAGTATTTGATAGCTATTTGAGTTGTTTTAACTTTTTTACTATTAGCAACACACTGCTGTAAACCTTCATGTACATGTTTCATAGGTGCACATTTTCAGTATTTTGAGGTTATATTCCTAAGGGTAGAATTGTTGAGTAACAGAGTAACAATGTTTTGCATTTTGACCAACCACCAGACTGTTTTGCCAAAGTGGCACACCATTTTACAATCTCACCAAATCCTTGTTTTTAAGGCTCTGATTTTTGTACAAAAGCATTCAATCATTCTGTCAGACCAAACCAGGAAAAGTAAGCTATAGTTCAGAGCTGTTCTATTCCATTTACTATGCAAAGCCAATCTTGGCGTTTGCAACTCTCAGCCCTTTTGAGTATTCTTGCAGTGTTCACCTTTTCCTCCACCACTTTTTTTTTCTTCTTTTTTTCTGGTTTATTTCTATCTATTACAAATGTTTAAAAAATCCTCCATCAACACTGCTGATAGCAGCAGAACCTTGAGAAATATACCTTTGGTTTGCCTCAGAAAAGGAACACATATTGTACTGTAAAGTTTATAAAATTGGCGCAAAACATTGTAATAATGTTACAATACCAGTTTTAAGAGTTCAGTAACTAATGGGGAGACGATGGGATACATGCAGAACTGTGAAAGCGATCTCACTTAGCCAGCTGTACACGTAGACTGTAAATCTACATTCAGATCATTTCTGAACTAAGACTATCATCTCAGTTTAACTGTTGAGGTCAACCAGGAAACCCTAGAATATACCTTGATTTTTGCAAAAAAACAAAATAGGGGGAGGGGTTTCTTCAGCATTTCAGTCCACGAGTAACAGTATCCTAACAGGCAAAGTGTTCTCTCACTGTCAACATAGAATGAACTGCTGCTGGAGGTCAACTTGGGCTTTAATTTGCATTAGCACTTACATGCATTGTAGTCCAAGTTGTTGACCTCATGACTTTGAAAAGTAACTCTAAAAAAGTAAAATGGCCTTTCTTGGAAGACTAAAGAAAGACATCCAGCCACAGTTGTAAAAAAGTCTCATCAAAACAATATACCCTTTTATGAATTACGCCTCAATTAAAAAAAAAAAAGTAGCCCCAAATAAGAAGCAGCTCTGAAAAAGAAAATATAACTTAAGATATTTGAAAAAAACAAGGTGAATACAGGTTTAAAAGTAATTAAGATATATTTTCTTAAGGCTATCTAGAATTAGGCTTTAAAGAATTCTACCATTTCAAGTTTACCACTAGTTACTACATACCTATTTACAAACAAGATGTTCACCTTTTTTGTTCCTTTATCAAGAGAAAAATCTACCTTCAGACTATGAGGATGGTGATGGGGAGGGACTAGAAAACAAGATTCAAACAATCCCATGCAAATATCACATTTTTCAAATGGAAGAACTCCAAACTGCACTAGAAGTTCCAATCACTAAGACACTTTCCATTGAAATGATTTAAGTACAACTACATGGCACCAAGGTTTAGGCCTAATATAGGCCTGACAACCAAGTCCTTGTTTTCTGGAAGAAAGGCCTCAAAAGTCCCACTCAATTCCATATAACAATACTTCAAAGATCAATTAGGTTTTTCTTTCCTTAATATTTTTGTTTTTGACTTCTAATCCTAAAGACTAGATTAAAACTTAGCTCATTTCCCAGAAGGCATTGCTTCCCTTTGCTCTATGAAAGAGTCCACCAAGACCTCTTCCTCAAAACCATCTAGCCCCCAGCCTCCAGCCTTTGCTTATGATGCATCTTTCTCAACATCCTGAAAAGGTAATGTAGGTAAAATATGCTCATAAACATTAAAACTAGTTGTTAGAAAGACGTAACTAGCTTTATAATTTAAGTTTTAAAGCATAAATACTTGCAGCTTAATCTGCACTGACAATGATTGTCGAAGCCTAGAATTCAACATTTACAAATTCTCATTCACACACACAAAACACACTATTATCCCACAACTTGTGTCTTGAGAGAATCTTCTGCTTTTTAAATCTTTGGCCTCCCAGTCAATCCCAAATTCAACCAACTTTTCCGAGTTCTGGTAGTTACCTGGACCACTGAGGCATTGCCACACGACTTCTTCTCTTTTGAAACATCCTTTTTCTCTAGATATTAGGATAGCTACACCAGCTTGTTTCTTCTGTGGTGTATGTTGGTGTGGGATTATCTATTGCTTGATTTTTCATGGATGTGTTTAGCTTCTTTGGGTTGAATTTTCCCTTCTAGTGCTTTCTGTAGGGCTGGGTTTGTAGACAGGTATTGATTAAATCTGGTTTTATCCTGGAATATTTTGTTTACTCCGCCTATGGTGATTAAGAGTTTTGCTGGGTATAATAGTCTGGGTTGGCATCCGTGGTCTCTTAGTGTCTGCATGAGATTTGTCCATGATCTTCTAGCTTTCATAGTCTCTATTGAGTAGTCTGGTGTTATTCTGATGGGTTTACCTTTATATGTTACTTGGTCTTTTTCCTTTGCGGCTCTTAATATTTTTTCTTTGTTCTGTGTGTTTAGTGTTTTGATTATTATGTGGCGAGGGGACTTTTTTTTTGGATCCAGCCTATTCGGTGTTCTGTAAGCTTCTTGTATCTTCATATGTATTTCTTTCTTTAGGTTAGGAAAGTTTTCTTCTATAATTTTGTTGAATATATTTTCTGTGCCTTTGAGTTGGTATTCTTCTCCTTCTTCTATCCCTATTATTCTTAGGTTTGGTCTTTTCATGGTGTCCCAAATTTCCTGGACGTTTTGTGTTATGACTTTTTTGTCTTTAGTGTTTTCTTTGACTGACGAATCTATTTTCTCTATCATGTCTTCAGTGTCAGAGATTCTCTGTTCCATCTCTTGCAATCGGTTGGTTATGCTTGTTTCTGTAGTTCCTGTTCGTTTTGTCAGGATTTCTATTTCCAGCATTCCCTCAGCATGTGTTTTCTTTATTGTCTCAAATTCATTTTTCAGATCTTGGAATGTTTCTTTCATCTGTTTAATTGCTTTTTCTTGGCTTGATTTGATTTCTTCCCATTTTTTGTTCGTTTTTTCTTCCATTTCTTTAAGGGAGTTTTTAATTTCCTCTCTAATGGAGTTTTTCATTTCCTCTTTAAGGGAAGTTTTTATTTCCTCTTTAAGAGAGTTTTTCATTTCTTCTTTAAGGAAAGTTTTTATTTCCTCTTTAAGGTAGTTTTTCATTTCCTCTTTAAGGAAAGTTTTTATTTCCTCATTGAGGGAATATTTTATTTCTTCTTTAAGGGCCTCTATCATCTTCTTAAAGTCATTTTTAGGGTTGATTTCTTCTGTTTCTTCTGTCATGGTATGTTTAGGTCTTGCAGGTGTAGAATCACTAAGTTCTGATGTTGCCATATAGGTCTTTATGTTGTTGCCTGTATTTTTGCACTGGCGTCTACTCATCTTTTCCTCTGTGCGATGCAGGTGGTGTCTGTGTCTGAGAGTGCCTCTCTTGTTCTAATTTTTAGTCTTGGTTTAGTAGGGGTTCTTAGTTAAATTGGTGCTATTGGGCTGTTTCTTCAGGGACAGCTTATTTCAGTCGGTGAATTATATACTTATGATTCTTGTGATCTGGTTTGGTGACTGGGTAGCACCTTCTTCTGTGTTCCCAGGTCACGTTTTGTTCATTTGTCAACTCCTCAGCTGATCTTGTTTCTTCAGACTTCAAACTGTAGGCATCTGAATCCTCTCCCAGATGGGTTTCAGCTGAGCAGGGTAGTCTCACCAACACCTCCAAGTTGTTGGGTTTCACAGGATCAGCAGTTGGGCCCTGGGTTGTCCCCAGACGGAGTGTCCAGACTCGCCCTAGTTCCGACCCACGGAGATAGACTCTTCCCCAAGTGTTGGGGCTAGGGGCGTCCCCGTTCCAAGTTGTGTCCGCCCCTCTCCGTCTCCGGGCCTGTCCACCCCTGTGGCCCACCGCCACAGGCCCACCTGCGTCCACTTGTCTCCACCGCTGGGCCTGTATGTCCCTGTCAGCTGCTGCTGGGTCTGTCTACCTCTGTGGGCGGCCAATGGGCCTGTATGTCTCTGCCGGC
Source organism: Peromyscus maniculatus bairdii (assembly GCF_049852395.1). Classification (NCBI taxonomy): domain Eukaryota; kingdom Metazoa; phylum Chordata; class Mammalia; order Rodentia; family Cricetidae; genus Peromyscus; species Peromyscus maniculatus. The sequence goes on along the minus strand of NC_134852.1, from coordinate 186,431,479 downwards.
TGCCACCACGGGCCTACCTACCTCTTCTTGTCACTGCTGCCGGGCCCATCCACCTCTGTGAACTGCCACGGGGCCTGTATGTCTCTGCCGGTTGCCGCTGGGCCTGCACGTCCCTGTCGGCTGCTGCCACCGGGCCCTTCCACCTCCGCAAGTCGCCGACCTGCGTCTGCCTGTCTCTACCGTGTGGCCTGTCCACCTCTGTGGGCCGCCCACCAGGCCTGAATGTCTCTGTCGGCTGCCGCTGCCGGTCCTGGCCACCTCCGTCTGCTTATCTCTGCCACAGGGCCTGTACACCTCTGTGGGCTGCCGCTAGGCCTGAATGTCTCCGCCAGCTGCCGCTGGGCCTAAATGTCTCCGTCAGCCACTGCCGCCGGACCCGTCCACCACCGCGGGCCGCTGCCACAGGCCTACCTGCGTCTGCTTGTCTCCGCCATCTTGAATCTTAAGTGTAGTTTTAAACACCCTTGCCCGAATTACTTTTTAAAAGCATTGTTGCACAGACTTATTGTGTACGTGCTTGGGGTCGTGGAGTCAATTCTCTCCATCATCCAGAGTTTATATTTTTGAGGGATAATTGTTTTTTGCTTTCCACCAGCATTTCACAGTAGTAAAAAAAAAATAAACTTTAAACATTGAAGTTTGGTTTCATATAAGAAATGAAAGAAAAAAAAACCCACAAACCCAAAACCTCCGCTCATCTGTAAGAATCATTTCTCTACCTCAATCCTGAAGTGACCAAACATTTCAGCAACTTAAATTGAGTTTCCAGTACTGAACCCAGCTCTCATAATACCTGCAGGGAAAGTAATGCTTCCTTTGTCATCCCCACCCCTACACACACACACACACACACACACACACACACACACACACACACATACACACACACACCGAGCTCCTAGTGACCTGATCACTTTGAATAAAACAAGAGGAAAGTCTAGTAAGAGCAATTCCATTAGTACCAGCTTTGAGTCGAACTTTTGAGCCTGAGTGGATCTAATCGTGCCTGTAAAGCCTCTCTCTTAGCTCAAGAATTAGTGCCATCCAGGGAGCAGTTTTAGAAACTGCAAGATCCTGCACATGCCCACAGAGAAATAAAAATCAAAGGAAAACCTCAACAAAAGCCATACTAGTTCTGGTGTGTTGAATCTCTAAGCAGCCAGGCAACCTAAGAAACTTGCATGCAGAGAGCAGCTCCATTTATCTTTTACGGTAGAGAACCAGACATCTCACTGACCTCATGATGGTGATCTGCTTCTGTGCTGCCGGGAAAAGCTGGGTGTGGGCTGAGCAGTTCAGAAATTTCAGTCCACCTCAGGTGGATGCTCAGAGGACTATATAAAGGGGCGATGGGGAGGGGGCTGGTGAGCACCAGCTGATGCTCTCCTGTTTCTAAGGACTTGCGTTTGTGAAAGGGAAGAGGAAACTGGAAAGTGAAACTGACTTAAAATCAACAGGAGAGGAAAAAGAAACTTAATGCTGAGATCATCTATGACTCAGCCCTGTTTCCCAGACTGAAGCAGCACAAAGCAGACTTGCCTTTACACATGGTGTTTATGAAAACAGAGTTCCATGCGATAGTTCAAATTCAGACATTGCTGCTATGTACATGAACTTGGATAGCTGTGGAATTCTGGTTGGTTGTTTGACTTAGCAGCTTGCTACTATTAATGGCATAAGAGGTTAAGTGCACTCCTGGTTGACCCATGCATTTGCCTTGCTTTGGTAGGCTTCACTTAGCAAAGGCACTACAAATATAAAATTTTCAAAGATCTTGTATGGTTCTATTATTTAGAACTCAATGCCCGCTTTTGATCTAGTGGGACTTGAAACCTTATAATACCAAATGAAAGAGGATGTACCTGCCTCCTTTTTCTTCTTTGCTCTGATTTAAAAGGAAATTGTATGTTGAACATTTGCACATTGTAAGCATATTGATTTTAGAGATGTTGCTTAGGAGTGCAGAAAAGGTCTGTGCAACAGAAGGGGTCAAGTTAGGCAAAGCACACATAGATTCAGTTGTTTCCTCTTCTCAGAATGAAAGAGATTCTGATTGACTGGTTGGTTGGTTGGTTGATCAACTGATTCATTAATTTCTCTCCCTTTTTCTCTCTCTCTCTCCTGTATGCACAGAGGCCAAAAGAGGACATTATATCTGATAGGAACTGTAGCCATGCCCCAACGACTGTGCATGTGCTGGTGAGACACTTAGTCATTTATGTCCTACGTAGTCCCTGCGCTGTGTGGTCACATAATTTGTGCGCAGTGTGATCATGTAATCTATGCGCATACGTGGTGTAGCTATGTAGGCCCATATACACATGCATGGGGTAGTCCATAAAAGGTGGATCCCATGTACCCTCCTCCCTCTTCCTCACATGTCTCTCAAATAGGCCTAAGCACACCTTTCCTGTACCTCCCTTCTCCTAATAAACTCTTACAGTGGGTTTTGTTGTGCCTTGTGACTTTTCCTCACAGGGTAAACAGTGCTGCATAAAACTAACAATATCCCCTGGAGCTGGAGTTACAGGTGGCTGAGCTGCTCAGCTTGGGTGCTGAGAACTAGACTCATGGCCTCTATAAGAGCATCAAGTCCTTTTGGCTGCTGAGACACCTCCCCAGCCCCATGGAGAACCTTACTTAACAAATACCTTCTACCATTGTAGAATGAATTCTCTGTATTCATGATTCTTGTTTTATTCTAGCTCCTGGCTCAAGAAGTGCACTTGATTTTGCTATGTATGAGTAACAGTTGCGTGTGATAACTAGACAGTGTTATTTGTCATTAATCATTTTCCCCATTAGTGGAAAAAAATTGAAATTTATTATAGTAAAATAAAAAAACCCTCCCTTTTAAGAAATGTGTAAAAGTGAAAAGTTGACTTTACACTAATCAAAACATTTAGAACCAAAGGTATCTGTGAGAACTCTGCCTTCCTGAGAATATTGCCTCAGCTTAAGCATCTTCTCAGCCCTCAGATTTCACATTAAACACCCACTTCCATATGTTTAAGAGAAGATGAGTCACAGGATGCACAATTATGTGTTAGGCACTTTCATGACATCTTCAATCTTGATACAGAAGGCTCATCTCTTGAACATTAAGCTATAAACACAATTTCAAGCACTTGGCTTTGCTTCAGAAATGGTTTTGGCCAATTGAAGAAGCCAACAAATTACCTACAGATAAATGAAGCATCAGAATGTAATAAAGATTTATCTTGCTCAATCAGGCACCCTAGGGTCAAGAATCCTCCTGCTCTTGATACTTACTGACTTCTGAGCTGAATGTTAATGAAGGAAAACAGACTTTTCATTTAAGGACCCTTATCACTCTATGCACAAAGTCACAGCATAAAGTCATGAACCAAAGACAACCTCTAAATAATCTTCATGATAGCAGGCACAAAGCCATGGCCTCCCAGCAAGTAGGAAGCCATTCTAGCCAAAGGAAGTTAAGTTGTCATGATGAAGAGTTAGTTATCTGTACTCTCATGTTCACTGTAACAGTATTCAAAATAGTCAGGATATGGGAATGTGGTAGTTTGAATGTAATTGACCCCCATAATCTCATAAGGAGTGGCACTATTAAGAGGTGTGGCTTTGTTGAAGTGGGTATGGCCTTGTTGGAAGAAATATGTCACTGTGGGGGAAGACTTTTGAGGTTTCCTATGCTTAGGATACTGCTGAGTGTCTCAGTCTATTTCCTGTTGCCTGCAAGATGTAGCACTCACCGGGCGGCAGTGGCACACACCTTTAATCCCAGCACTCGGGAGGCAGAGCCAGGTGGATCTCTATGAGTTCGAGGCCAGCCTGGTCTACAGAGAGAGATCCAGGACAGGCACCAAAACTGCAGAGAAACCCTGTCTGGAAAAAACAAAAACCAAAACAACAGCAAAAAAAGATGTAGCACTCTTAGCTCTAGTACCACATCTGCCTGCACAGTGCCATGCTCTCTGCCATGATAATAAAGAACTGAACCTTTGAAACTGTAAGAGAGCTACCCCAATTAAATGTTTTACTTTATAAGAGTTGCCATGGGCATGGTGTCTCTTCCCAGCAATAAAAACCCTAACTAAGACAGGAACCAACCTAAGTGTCCATCAATGTATGAATAGATAAAATATAGTGCAAATGTTTTATATACATATATATGTATATATATATATGCACATACACACATGTATATACACAATGGAATGCACAAACACACGCTTATACACACACAATGTAATATACAAGCACACACACATGTACACACACAGTGGAATGCATAAGCACACACACACATACACCCACAATGAAATACTATCCAGTCTTTAAAAGGAGGAGATTCTGAGATTTTCATCAACATGAATAGGTCTGGAGGATGTCGTGGAAAGTGAAATGGCCTGGACACAGAAATAATATCATAGGATTTCATGTATATGCAGAATCTAAAAATGAACTCAGAAATCAGAGAGCAGAAGGGATATAAGCAGGTTGTGATGGAGTTAGGGACTGGAGGGTCATGAGTCAGAGGATATACAATTTTAATTTTTATTCTTTTTATTTAAATGAACTGTATTTTTTAATTAAAGATTTACTTTTATTATTTTTAATTACATGTGCATGTGCGTGCATGCATTTGTGTGTGTGTGTGTGTGTGTGTGTGTGTGTGTGTGTGTGTGTGTGTGTGTGAAGTGTATGGGCACCCCCAGAGGCCAGAAACAGAAAGGGATCAGATTCCCTGAAGGTGGAGTTTCAGGTGGTTGTGAGTCACCTACTTTGGAGCTGGAAACTGAATCTGGGTCCTCTGAAAGAGCAGTAAACACTTAATTTCTGAATCATCCCTCTAGCTCACTAAATTTAATTTAAAGACAGAGGCTGCAGAAAGGGAAGCAGAAAGGCTTTCCAAGTGCTCTTGATTATCACCTGTGCAAACAGTTGATAGCATCGTGTTGCAGTCTACAAGGATCTCAGGGATTTCCAGCTTTGCAATGGAATGAAATTTCTATTTAAAAGATTCATCCAGTTCAGAAATGACGCAAACCTAGGCACACTCTAGTTTTCACTACAGATGAGGCCATAACAGAAGCTTTGGGGTTGGTGTTCTATTTTGCTTGTTCCATATTGTCCTTTGAAAAACTGGCCCAAGGGTTCCAAAAGAGGAAAGGCAGAATTGGCTATTCATTTCACAAACCTTTAGTAAACCCCATTCTGACTTCCTATGGCTGTGTGAGGGACCAGCCCCCAGCAGTGCAGAGCTCAAAGAGAATTCACAGAGTCAGTGCATACTAACACTTTTTCATCTGAGGGGGTAAAGGGGGAAATGACACTCACACTTTCTTTTGATGGTTTCCTTCTGTATTCTTCTGCTGTATTCTGATTCTGTACTCTGTATTCTCTTTTCTTATCTCTATCCAGAAATATCCCTTCTGTCTCTCTTGATGGTTTCCTTCTCCTTCTAACTTTCTTGATGTTCTCCTCCTAATTCTCTCATTCTTGATGTTTTCCTTCTAACTCATTTTTAACTCTATCTTTATTCTTTCCCTTGCAGATTATATACCCAAGCAAAATCTTTCAGGCAATATAAAAATTACAATGTGGTTACAATCTGTTTTTCAAGTGAATGATTAAAATGAATACAAGTAAAAACCAGCATGTTTTCCGTATCTTTTACATGATTAAACTTTTTATGTACTACAGGTGAAAAACAAACTATCCCAAGAACCCATGTACATTCCTACACAAGAAACTTGTTATAGATTACCAGTGTGTAAGCAAGTAAGATAGTCTTTTACTGGCAGGCTGTGTTTTGTGGTTAAAAAGAAAGGACCAATCACTTTATTACTTATCTTGAAAGGTAATCTTATAAGGAATCATAAAGGAATCACAAATCCAAACTTCCATATGTGAAAAAGAATCAGTCAGCTCTACTTTAAATCTTTAGGATGCATACCCACTCATTAATAGATTTTTTTATATCAGGAAATTGAGGGCAAAAAATAGGTATAAGAAATAATGATCACTTTTGGTCATCAACCAATCCTAGCAAGAAAGGCACATCAGCTAATGATAATTGGGCTGCTTTGTTCTTATTCCCTGACCTTAAAGAGTTCCTTATTCAACTATGTGTTTTTCTAAAACTTTAGATTGTCTTGGGTTTTTCACCTCAGAGCTATTTGACAAAAACATTTCAGTCTAACTTTAAGTTATTTTCAAAGCTTTGTTTCAGCTATGACATACTCTGAAATCCGTGAACACAACTCCCAATATTAAGATTAAAAGAATTTGAGCCAGCCTGGTTCCTGAGGACTTAATTCTTTTCCTTAATCATTAATCTGAACTTATAGGCCCTAGCTGTGTGATACTTCCTTGCATTTATTTTTATCATCAGAACTCTATTTAAACTATTATTATTATTAATTATTATTATTATTATTATTATTATTATTATTATTATCAATTAGACAGCACAGCTTAGGAAGAAATCGTCTTCATAATAATCCACAGGTAAAAATGACCAGTAGAATGTGATGTTTCTATGAGATAAACACACTGCATTACAGGCAGTGGGGATCTCCACCCCATTCACACCATACCAGATACCAGAGAAAGATGGCAGCAGCAAACATGTGAAGGCACAGCAGAAAGAAAAGACATTCTGGAGTCGGGGCCTTGCTTATCTGAGATTCACCCATCAGGGATTCGTCTCCTGGTGGGTTGACACCCTGAAGTCAATTGCCATCTGTTGCCCCTCTGACATGGCCACCAGCAATTTCCAATCTTTTTTGTTGTTGTTGTTTTTGTTTTTCGAGACAGGGTTTCTCTGTGTAGCTTTGTGCCTTTCCTGGAACTCACTTGGTAGCCCGGGCTGTCCTTGAACTCACAGAGATCTGCCTGGCTCTGCCTCCCAAGTGCTGGTATTAAAGGCGTGCACCGCCGTCGCTGCCTCCCGCCGCTGCCTTCCGCAGCCGCCGCTGCTGCCACCATTCCAATCTTAAGTCCTTGTACTAGGTATCTAAAGGGGGGTGTGGTATACAACTGTTAATGCCTGATACCTGCTGCACTTAGGTACATCTAAGAATCTCAATCAGTTTTCCTCTTCAGTCCCCCCCCCATATAAAAGTGCAGATTATCAGCAATTAGGCAGCCACACTGTAAATCATAAGGAAAATTTCTTACTTGTTAAGTCTAAGTCCCCTCTCTGAAATAGGTGAAGGAGGTAGTGTTGTTAGAAAGAAGAGCCAAGATTATGTAGTCTTTAGTTGAAACCATCATTCCCAGGTTGATGCTGGTCTGATGGTATCCATGGGGAGGGATGCTAAAACAAGTCTCATTGGGACTGTAACACTCCCATGGCTTCTGCTCTCACTGGATGGATATAGTGTGAGTCTACTGGCATGGACTGATATGGTTTGGATATGGACTGTTCCACAAAGGCTCCCATGTTGAAGGGTCTGGAAGGCTCTGATAGTTTAGTCCACTGGTGGTTTTCTAGTTTGATGGCCTCGCTGGAAAGTGATGGAAACTTGTGGATGAAGTAGGTCACTGGACACATGTCCTTGGGGGTGATAGCTTGTTTCAAGCCATTCTTTGCTTCACTCTTAACCTTCCTGGTCTCCATGGCATGAGTGCTCTTCTCAGCATGCCCCTCTGCTGCCACAATCCCATAAAATACAGAGCTAACCAATCATGGCTTTAACCTCTGAGACCACCAACCGAAATAACCCTTCCCTCTTTTCACTGTTTCTCTCAGGATTTGTCACAGCAAGGGAAAACTGACAGGGAGTTGTGGGGAGGAAACAGGAAAGCAATCATGACGCGGTCTGCTGTTCAGGGACTGGCTCTGAGCCTGACAAAGAAAGAGGGCTACAAGAAGAAGCTAGGAGGGGGCTTTTCACCAAGGGAAGTTGTTAGTTAAGAGCAAGCTGGAGATGAGAAGTTTCTCACTTCTTCACTCACACAAACAAACACACCTAAAACCATCCTTGACTCTCACAGAGTGCAAACCCAATGCAGGGACCCAAGATACACAGAAGCAGTTTTGTGGTCAATGCTGATGTGTAGGCTTTGGAGTAGGACAAACAGCAGGTAGAGTCCCATCATTTCACAGGCTTGTTTGTTAGCACTTGGGGCAGCTTTATTGGGAACTTGTCACTTGGTGAATATACAAGAAAAGATGTGAGAAAGTAGCCAAATCACCCCTCCTGATTGATGCTGAAGGGGTGAAATGGGAAACCAAGGGACTCAAGGCAGAGGGCACACAAGTGTACTGCCAGGTTCACTTTTATTGTTGCATCTCCTTTGATAACAGATACCAGTTTGCATTTCCCCATGGAAGTCTTATTCACAGTCCAGCATGTCCAAGGTTGCTATTTTCCTTCAGAAAAATATCTGAGGCCTGGGAACTTCATTTGACCTAACTATTTTTTAGAAATTGAGGAGGACTGCAGGCATTTCTGCGTCTCTTCCCACATTTGCTGGCACTCCAGATTTCCCTTCTAAAGAAATATCAACATCAGCTGTTTTCATGTCTGTTTCATACATTTGTTACATCCTCATCTAACCTTAGGGAGAGGAATGCCATTCCCTGAAGATGTGGTCAAGCTATGTCCTAAAATCCTTCCGTGGTCTCTGATTGGGTTCTTGCCTTGAATTCCTGTCTGGGCTTCCCTCAACATTGGCCTGTAACTCGTTAACTAAATAAACCTCTCCAGTTGGTTTGTTCTGTGTTGTCACAGCAACAGAAAGGCAAACTAGGACAAAAGTCAAGACAGAGTGTTTCCCTGTGCACCAGATGTATAATATCAGACATCTGATATAAAAAAAGAAAAAACAGACACTTAAGACTGAAAAAAAAATGCTACTGTTTATTGTCAATACTTGTGTCTAAAACTGAGACGGTACAGGAAAATTTCTATTGAACCAGAACACTACATAATGTTCTATTACATGTTATTTATTAACAAAGTGTATTATTTTTCCAGAAATTCAAATGCTGAATATTGATGGACTTAAATGCATACAAAACTTTTTTATATTTATTTTTATGTTATTTGCATTGGTGTTTTACCTGCATGTATGTCTGTATGAAAGCATTGGCTACTCTGGAACTCGAGTTACAGACAGTTATGAGCCACCATGTGGGTGCTGGAAATTGAACCTGGGTCCTCTGGCAGAGCAGTTAGTGCTCTTAACCACTGAGCCATCTCTCCAGCCCTCACATGCAAAAGTTTTTATTATTTAAAATAACATGGAACTTTGTTACAGCTGTTAGAATGTTTGGTTTTAACAATCTATGAATCTAATATATTTTAATTGCTGAATAAAATGTTAAAATATACTTAAAGGCAAACTAATCCCAACAGAGAAACATTTTCTAGCCCAGAGGGTGGCTGACAGCCTCCTGCTGGGCCAGCTGACTCTGTGATGCTTCACACCAATCTTAATGTTGAGGTCGTTCAAGATCTACCTAGGAAATGCCGATTACCAAGTTTGTGATGTTCCTGAGTATTTTCTCAGTGTTAAAAGAAGTTTTTATATTTCTTAGTATGCAACATTTCTAATGGAGGAAAAAATTGCCCCCCCCCACCCCAGTACTCATGCCATTTTCTGAGTCCCTTATCCAGGCTTTCAGTCACCAAGTTATTCTCCTATTCAACGGCCTTCCTAGCTTCCATCATATGGGTTCATTAGAGCACTTTTAAATAAAAGAAGTATTCATTTGACAGAGACTTTTTCCTAATAGTGACTATACATTTTTTCTTCGTGGGTTTGTAATCGTCAAGGATAACTCAGCGTTCTCTTCATCTGGTCTCCACTGGGGTTTCCACAGGAATTTGGAATAAATATTTCAGTTGCCACTATGGTAGATAATAGTGGCTGCACAGGCATATACACATTCAAACTAACAAGATAATGCACATAATCACTAAATATTTACATCTATAATTCTCATCATCCTCCACCTCCCTTTCTAGGTCATGCTCAGACTGACCTCCAACTCACTGAAATCCCCCTGTCTCAGCTTCCAAGTACTGGGATTACAGTCCTGAGCCACTTCTCCTGGCTCCTCAGCTACTTGATAGACATTGTTATCTCTGTAGAACAAGGCTCTGCAATATCTAAAATAATCCAAAGATGGAAAACTCACCCATATGAAGAATTTGGCTGCTTTGTATAAACACAGAAACAAACCCAAGGCTAGCCTCCACAGAGGGTGATTAAAAAATTGCTACCATGGAAACCATTTCTAAGAAATAGAAAGAGATCTAGACTGTTTGCCAGGCCCCTGTATCTGTGTCTCCAACTGGTCCCGTTCACAGAGCTCTCCCTGATGCAGCAATTCAGGCACTCACATCTGAGAGTAGGGTTCCCAATAATCCTGACAATATTATAGCCAGTGTGCTAGTCCATGTTTATTCCATGAAGTTGTTAAATATTTTGAATGACGACTTGATAAGGGTTGACATTTTCCTTCCAGCAGTAGCCCTGGGAGTACCACGTCGCTACTATTCATCCCCTTCTTCATGCAAAGATGCCAAAGGAGCAGGCTTTTCAGAGTCCACTTCCCTCTCAGAGTCCTTGGCAGCTTGCTGGCTTTCTTCAGTCAACTCCTGAAGAAATGCCAAGATGTGCAAGGCCTCAGAATCAAATTCATTTGTAGAGAGTCGTCTTAGGGCAATTTTTTGAAGTTTATTTTTCATCTTTTCTTTAGGCTTCGTCTCCTGCCTTATTTTCACACCCTCTATATAATGGTGGATGGCCTTGTCTTCACGCTTCATTTGAAAAAACTGAAAATTGCCATACTGTAGGTGGAGCAATTGTTTAAGTCCAGGAGTGAGCTCCTTGTTGAATTCTTTCTGGAAGTAATAATCGGCCTCTTTGTACTGATGTGTCATGGTATAAAGACCAGCAAGATAGCCACAGGAACGTTCGTGCATCTCCTTCATCTCCTCGGCTTTCCTTAAGTGAGAAATTGCTAGTTGCATTAGTTCCTGTAACTTCTCTCTATTCCCATTCAATGCAATTTCTCTTGTGTTAGCTATTTGAAGGACTTTTGATCTATAGCAGCACCCAATATGGTAATGTACATAGGCATTGTTTGGCAGGGATTCTAAAGCCTTTCTAAGCAACTGTATAGCTCTGTCCTGGTCATGTATCTTGTAATAAAACCTGGCTGCACTGAGCAGTACGTCTGTCGCTGCTTCTGGGGCGTTCCTTAATGCTTCTTCAACTAGTTCCTTTCCTTGATTTTCATGTGTCATCATCTCAAGCTTCAGTGCCAAGAGGACTTTAACATAAGGGTTGTGGGGAGACAGTTTAATGGCTTGCTTCAGAGAGTCAATGGAGCCCTGCCATGCTGGCCAGTAGTCCAGACGATAGTTAGCGATGGCCCATCCGGAGGTGAATTCTGGGTTCTTTGGGTCCTTTTCCAGAGCCTTCTCAAAACACACCTTCACTCTCTCATTTTGGTTGCGGGTACACTTCAATCGGGCCCACCCTTCTTCACAGTCAAGCTCAGGACTCTCCATCCTGTAGGGACTGGAAAACTTCTCACAGACCTGTTTCACCTTGTCAAGATAAGCCTGTGCTTTTGAGAGATGGCCCATGTGATAGTAAACCCAAGCATAGTTTCCCCAGGTGACCAGACTTCTGACTTCTACTTGGTCAGGATGCTGTTGTTGGATGAAGTCTTCCGCTTCCCCTAAGCACTTCAGCGCTTCCTCATTCTGACCTCTGCGGTGCTTTACATAGGCCAGTATGTTGCACATTGTGGCTTTACATTCACCGTTCTGAAACTCATCCTTGTTAAATACCCTGTCCTCAAACTCATCCAAGGACTCATCTCCTGCTATCAAGTTCCAGGTGAAATGGCATTTTAGCTGCTGTAGCCTGCTCTCCAAGGATTTCTCAGTGGTAGTGCTGTGGGATAGAAGAAAAGAAAGAGTCATCTGGGGAACACACCACACAAGGGGTGGGATCACAGCAAATATTCTTTTCCTTCTAAACACTGTTAATCTAAACCTAACCAAGGGACATGCTTTCCTTTCCTTTCTCCCAATATTTGACTTGAGTATGAATTACTGCATAGGAAAGCATGCATTGCTCACTTTAGGCAGAAGAGTCAACAGAAGGAAGTGAGTCAGTCCTAGATGGAGTCTGGGTTTCCCAGAAAGACTACTTCTTTGAGCTAGCTCTTGCCTTTGCTTCGGAGGCTCTTCCAGCTCCAGAGCAGCTTTAGGGTTACCTGTGAAGCTTTTTTTTTTTTTAAGAAATAATAACTTTATTTCTTCTTTTCTATTAGCTTCTTATTTACCATTGAAACTCTTAGCTACACGTTTGTATTCCTTTGACACTTCACAGTACAGAGACCAAATTCTTTGTTATCTTAGAAATTCAAATCCACTTTAGCTCCTTTCTTTCTCTTTGAGAAGCCAAATGCTTTCTATTTCCCATTATTACAACTTTTAAGATTTTTTAAAGGAAGAATGGTTTATTTTGATTTGTGATTTAAAAAGGTTCAGTCCATCTTGACAGGGAAGGAATGGTGGGTTTCATGGCAGCAGGAGCATGTGACTGGACCTCCTCACACCCCAGTGAATCAGAAAACAAAGAGTAGGGATGGTGGGGCTCATCTAGTTTTCTCCTTTAATTACAAGATTTTTTTAAAAAGTATGTGTGTATTTTATGTGAGGGTATGAGAACGTGAGTGTGGTATCCACAGAGGCCAGCAGAGGGCACTGTACCCACTGGAATTGGAACTACAGACAGTTGTGAGCTATCTGACATGGGTGTAGGGAACAGAACTAAGCTCATCTAGAAGGGCAGTATTGGATTGTAATTGTCCAACTGTCTTTCCATCCCTCTTCCAACTTTTAATATGGCTTTAACATGTTTTCTTTGTTTAGCCTATCATCTTGAGTGCATCTTTTGATTTACACATTTTTACTCTCTTCTGCTGTTGGATTATTCTGTTAACCATTTATTAAAAGATAGTTATAAACTTTGTTTTAAAATTTTTTATTTTGCATCTTCTAGTTTGCATTGGTTGCCTCTTTCCCTGCCCTCTTCTCTTTCTCGTTCTTTGCCCTCATTCCTCTCTCAAATCCTCCGTGTGCAGGATTCCCACTTTCACTTTTACATCACATGTGTTCTGGTACCCTCCCTCTCTCCTCCTCTCTTTTAACGCCTCTTTTCTGTCTTCTCCTGACCCTGATCCCATTTCTACTTCCCTGACATCTATACACATTTCCATAAATATACATATGTGAAGCTAAGATTTATAAATGAGAGAGGACATGCAATGTTTGCCCTTCTGAATCTGGATTTTTCTTACTTAATATGATATTTTCTAGTTCCACCCATTTTTCTGCAAATTGCATAATTTCATTTTGTTCTTTTAAAAATACATTTAATTAAAATATAACTGCATCACTTCCCTCTTTCCCTTATTTCCTCCAGCTCTTCATGTGTCTGCTCCCTCCAACTCTTCCCATGCTCTCCCACTCTCAAATTAATAGCCTCTTTTTCTTTGAGTATTGCTACATATATTTGGATATATATATGCACAAATCTATAAATACAATCTGCTGAGTCCACCTTTTTTGTGTATGTGGTCTTGGGGCTGACTAGTAACCAATTAGGCAGTTCATCCCTTGGAGAGGCTAGTTAGTCCTTTAATTTTTTTTAATGGCTGAATAAAATTCCATTGTATGTACCACATCTTCATTATTCATTCATCGTTGTTGGACATCTAGGCTGATTTCATTTCCGGTTTTTGTGAGGAAAACACATTTGTTTGCAACCAAACATGGATGACCTGTAATAAATTAAAGTCCTTTGGACCTCTGCTCATTTTCACTGCCTATGTCTTATTTTCAGTCATTCTTGAATTTTACCCATTTTACCATCTTTGAGATATTTCATCTACTAGTTGTATTATGTATGCTAGCAATGCCTCAAGCTTTTATTTGGAAGGAAATGTAGTCTCCATACCCCTCCCCCATTTCTACTTCTTTCATTGGTGATTTCTCACTTAGGTGACTTACTAATGCTTTTACATTATTATTTTAATTTCCCTTTGAATTTTATTCTCTCAGGTATTTTTTTGTTGTTGTTTGGTTTTTTTCTTGTTTTTTGTTTTGTTTTGTTTTGTTTTGTTTTGTTTTAATACCCAGGGTAGAAATTGTGGCTGCAGGGGAGGTTTATAGGTATCTAGTTCCTTTTCTTTGGGGGAAGAACTCTTTTTTCTTTTTTTCAGGGTACCCTTGTGACTCTGAAAGATTTTTCCATCCTGTCAGATTCCCTTCAGTCTTACCCATAAATAGACAAGGAAATAAACAGGAAACAAACTAACCCAGCACAGAAGCCTCTGGAGTGCTGTGTATCCTCGTTTACTTTTCCATGCTGTCCTTAAGTCAGCTATGTATTCTATCATGACAGTTTCTGACCTGTACAACTGATGGCTGGAAAGCCACATAAAGCGACAAGGGTCATGTTTGAACTGAACTGACTGTACTCAGCCCCTCTCTTTTACTATTTACCTTTCACCTTGCAACCACTCACGTTTTTGTTGGGCCAGAGTTAGGGTTACCAGGTAGGACAGAGATCTGAGAGATGGTGAGTGAGAGGAGCTCCTTCCTTCCTGTGCTCTGTTTAGTTCACACCCCTTGTGTAATTCTGAGATTAATTCAGCAATTACAAGTAAAATTCAGATTAGCAGGAAGCAGGGTTAGTGGTCCAAGTACATCTTTAACAATAAAGAAAACTAAAAAGAACACTTCTGTTAAATAATTTTTTTTTTTTTTTTTTTTTTTTTCGAGACAGGGTTTCTCTGTGTAGTTTTGCACCTTTCCTGGAACTCACTTTGTAGACCAGGCTGGCCTTGAACTCACAGAAGTCTGCCTAGCTCTGCCTCCCTAGTGCCGGGATTAAAGGCGTGCATGCGAAACCACTTCCTGGCAATAATATTCTTAATAGGTACTCTCAATTTAATTTTATAACTAGAGAGGGGGGTAGAGAATTCACAAGAGCAATTCTCCCAGATCCATCTTTACAAGAAGTCCCTGCTAGATCAAACAACTCTCTCTGGCCTCAGTTCTCAGCCGCCAGCTAAGCAGATCTGCTGGAAGCAACTGAGCATTTCTAGGACATATTTACAGCTAAAGAGACAGAGGTGTGAAAGGCAATAAACTAACACAGAAACAGGACGGGCCTCTCTGGACCGTGGCGGCTTAGGATTTGCATCCGCCATCAAGGCTGACAACGTTTTCCTCACCGCCGGAGAAAGGGAAGACATACCTCATGGTTGCTGTGTGTCTCTCAGCTGTGTTGAAGGGCTCAGTGACGGCTGCAGCACGCTCCAGTCTTCCTCCTCAGACTCCCAATGAAGTGCTGCAGACCCATATATAACAGCAGCTGTGGGTTTCCTTTCCTGTTCCCCGGCAGCCGACCCACAGAAGAGAAATTGAAACCAGAAAGTAAAACTGATGTCACTTTCTGTGGACAGATGAGCTGAAAAAGAGGCCAGGCTTTCAGGGCCCAGCTTTGTGCTGTGAGTCAGAATGTGTTGATGTCTTAGGTTTGCAACACAAAGGGTGATCAGCCGGGAGAAGGAGACCTTTACCCCAGCATCCTGCTGCATTATTGCCATGATAGCCCATCCTCACTCTTAGCACCCTTATGACCCACAGGCCACTGTAAGGAGCAGTTTCTATCCCCCAGGGCAGGGTTTTTTTTTTTTCCTCTGGTTCATTCACTAAGCTGAAACTCCTTTCCTTCAATGGTAGGTGCACCCTCCATGGTGTGGCAGGAATTCCAAATGCAGATATTGAAGGAATGGACACCCAGTTCCAAGCCTGGGCTCTGATATCCATCTATCTGCATTTCTATTCTGTGGCTCCCTGGGGGAAATTACTGTCTGCTTCTGCTTTAGCTTCCCCTGTTTTGAATTGGGAACAATACTGCTACCAGATCGCCATGGTGATGGGAGGATTAAGTGGGTGGGTGAATGAAATGCTCTAGAATCATACCTGGAACCCAGTGACTAGTATAATTAGTAACCAAAGTCATTAGCCAGAAAACAAAAGGGGCAAACTTTTGGATGTTTTTTCCAGAGCATGACCTGGTCTGGCATTCCATGACCTGTCACAATCACGAACAATCCTGAGGCAAATAATCTCTAAGGCATTCCCTTCATTCCTGGCTCCCTTGGGACCCACCTTGTGAGGCAGCTTGTTAGTTAGCATGTGAACATCCAGATGTGCAGCAGCAGCTCTCTTGTTTGGGATAAAAGAGAAATGTGCTGTCCTTGTTTTTCCCTTATTTAGAGCTGTGATGGTTAATCTTGGCAGTCTGCTTGTCTCGCTCGGTACAGCACACTTCTGCCTCTGACTGTGGAAGTGTTTCCAGAAAACACTGGCAAATGGGAAAGTAAACTGTAGATGTAACCAACCGTCTTATTAAATAAGAAACACAGAACCAATGTAAAAGAGAAAGCCAAGAGATCAGAGCTCAGAGCTAAAATCTCACCCTTCCTCCTGCGGTGGTTCCAGCTTCCCGAAAGAGAGCTATTTCCCTGTGTGTAAGTCGTTTCATAGTCTTTTATTCTGCATTCTCATTGGTTGTAAACCCAAACATGTGACTGCCTCGTCACTGTCTGTATGTACAGCCCCCCAGGTCTTAAAGGCATATGTCTCCAATGCTGGCTGTATCCCTGAACACACAGAGATCTATGGGATTAAAGGCGTGCGCCACCACAGCCACACTCTGTCCATGGCTCTAATAGCTCTGACCCCCGAGCAACTTTATTTATTAACATACAATCAAAATCACATTTCAGTACAATTAGAATACCACCACAGTAAACAAGATGGAGAAGGCCTGTGACCTGAATAACAGTAGCACCATCCTACAGGATGAAACCAAAACATGGCAGAAGGGGGAAGCCGGCATGAGCACCCATGATCAACCCTACTTGACCTCTTAAACTTTTGTAATGCTACCCTCTCCCATGAACACTCCATGAAGACTCAGGTTCTTCAACCTTTGAGCACCAATGTCCACCAGGACTTATGCAGGGGCCTTCTAGGCCTCAGCCCTGGAATGGAGTGTCATCATTGGTCCCATTTATTCTCAGATATTCAGCTACTTGGCCTAAGCAGTCACTGGTTTTCTGGGCTCTCTACAGAAGGACACTGTGGGAATATACAATTGTGCAAGGCAACCTAATACATCCCTATTAAAACCTGTTGGGAAACTCTGACCCATATAATACCTTTGAAGACAGAAGAATTACAGAATATATGGACCCAAAGGTCAAAAGATAATAACACAATTTCCCGATGTGTTCTCTGGATCACACGAAGGCCAACTCCTGAAAGTGTATTCTCACCTGCTTCATTTCCTTCTGTACTCACTGACAAATCAAAATGTTTAAAATGATCTTCCAAATGAACTTCAACAATTAAGGTAGTCAGTCAACCAGCTTTGCATCTCTATTTTCTTCCTCAAAATTTACTATAGTTTAATAAAGTATCTCTCCTAAAGGTCCATGTCCTGAAGGCTTGGTCCCTAGTTGATGGTACTAATAGGCCCAATGGAAGGAAATAAGGTCATTGATAGCATGCCTCTAAAAGGGATTTGGGGGTAATAGCCTCTTCCTGTGTCATTCTTTACTTCTTGGTCACCAAGTGACAAGAGCTTCCTCTGCCCTGTTCTTTCCACTATAATGTGCTTGCTGCAGATCCAAGTGACCAAGTACTGAAACCTCTAACACCATGAGCCAAGATAAATCTTTTTCTCTTTTTAAGTTGTTTGCACCAGGTATTTTGTTATAACCACAGAAATTTAACTAACACAGAAAGAAATTCAGCATCATTTATTTTTGCTATGACCTAAATGTATCCACTAAAGTTCATGTTAGAAACCTGATTCCCATGTGCCAGTGTAGTGAATGGGGTACCTGGTGGGTGGTGGGTGTTGAGTCATAGGAGCCAATGACCAACAATGAATAGATCAATACTGTTATCATGGGAGCACATCAACCTGGGAAAACAGTTGCTTTTCTCTCTCTCTTTCATTCTCTTTGCCTTTTCACCTTGAGATTCCATACCAGGAATGATCTTGACAGATGCACTCCCTCTGTCTTCTAAATCCTGGCCGGTGGTGATATTTTATCTGTGCACCCCAATAAATAAATAATAAATAAAGCTTATCTGAGGATCAGAGGAAAAAGCCAGACACTATATTAAACACAGAAGTCAGGCAATGGTAGCACACGCCTTTTATCCTAGCATTTGGGAGGCAGAGATCCACCTGGATCTCTGCAAGTTCAAGGCCACACTGGGAACAGAGCCAGGCATGGTGGCACATGCCTTTAATCCCAGCACTAACCATAGAGGTCTGGAGGTCTGTACAGATAGACAGGAAGTGATGTAGCTGGGTAGAGAGAGAAAGTGAGATGCAGAACAGAAAGGCATATAGGCATGAGTGTACAGGAAGTAGATCTCTTTGGAAGCTGAGAAGTTGGTAAGGTGAGGTTGGCTGTGGTTTGTCCTATTACCTGATCTCTCAGTTTTTCACCCCAATGTCTGGCTATGGTTTTTTTTTTTGTTTGTTTGTTTTTTGTTTTTGTTGTTTTTTTGATTAATAAGACTATTTAGCAATTCAAGTTACACTGGCCTTCTGAACTGTGAGAAAACAAATTTGTATTTTTTATGTACTATCCAGTCCATGGCATTCTGATATTTTTTTTTAAAAAGGCACCGAGGACCTTCCTCTTCAAAGGTTTAAAAATTATGTGTATTTCTGAATCTGCATGTATATGTGTGAATGCCAGTGGAATCCAGAAAAGAACATTTGTTCCCCTGGAGCTGCCAATACAGTTGGTGCTTAGAACAGAATGCTGGTCCTCTGTAATATATATAAATAATCTCTTAGATAGAACATAATAAGTATTTGATTCAGGTTCTTTAGGATAGGACACCTTTTGGAATGATCTTTGTAATATATCATTTACCTACGCTCTAGACTTCTCTGGATTTTAGTATGTGTTTCTTGCTTGATATTGTTCGCATTGATTATAGTTCCATCTTATCAAGGTCATTATTCCTCATTACTCCTGGACGATATTTGATAACCATTCCTTTGTATGTAATCCTGTATTAAGTTAGAACCTTCTTATTTAAACAAAAAGGGGGAGATGTAGTGGCTAGCCATTCCAGCTTTGGTCTGGAAGTTCCAACTCCCATTGAGGCTTCAGTAACTATCATGCCTACAAGGCAGGGTCAAGGGAGGGCCCTGAATGGTATTGTAAAATAAAAAAAAAAAAGAGTATTTGTTTCATTCATTCATATAATCAATAAATGTTTACTGAGTATGATGTGCTACGCACTTTGCAACTGCCTCCTAGACTTTTGGAATGTATCAGTACACATGTCTCTGACTTCATGGATATAACAATCTACCAGGAAAACAAGAAAGCACACAGAACTGTTATGGAATGAATTAGGTCCCCCTTCTCTCTGGAAAATTCACATGATGACTACTTAACCCCTGGTGGTGTGCAAGGGAGTGCAATAAAGAAACGGATGGCATGAATGCTCATTGATATGGTTAAGGTTTTTATTGTAGATGGGAGAGATAAAGGGAGAGGGGGAGCACAGCCAGGGACATCTGGAGGAGTCTAGAGCAGAGAGAGAAGGAAAAAGACTGCCCATAGCCAGCACTAGAGAAATGGGAGAGTGGGAAATAATAGTGGAGATATCAAGATATAGCATAGTAAATAAGGCAAGGAGAGTAAGGGAATAAGAGAGAGTAAGTAGATGGCAAGATAGATAGAAAGCAAGATAGATAGACGATAGATAGACAGACAGATAGATAGATAGTCAGATGATAGACAGACAGACAGATAGATGAGTATAGCAAGAGCTGAGAATAATGGGAATAGCTGGGTTATAAGAAGGATGAATAGACAGGCCCGGCGGTGGCAACAGGCAGAGGCAGGTAGGCCCGGCGGCGGCGGCAGCCGGCAGAGGCAGGCAGGCCTGGTGCAGAGGCAGGTAGGCCCAGCAGGCGGCAGCCAAAACACAGTCGCAATAAAGACCAGAAACAGAGCTATTACGTGCTGAAGAGCTAGTGAAAACAAACACATAATCAAAAGCTTGGAACAGGGATGCCTCTAACCCCAACAACCAAGGAAAAAGCTATCTCCTTAGGACAGAACCAGAACGAATCTGAACACTCCGTATGAGGACAACCCAGGGCCCAGCTGCTGATCCTGTGAAACCCAACAACTTGGAAGTGTTGGTGAGACTACCCCACTCAGCTGAAACCCACCCAGGAGAGGATTCAGATGCCTACAGTTTGAAGTCTGAAGAAACAAGATCAGCTGAGGAGTTGACAAATGAACAAAACGTGACCTGGGAACACAGAAGAAGGCACTGCCCAGTCACCAAACCAGATCACCAGAATCATAAGCACATACTTCACCGACTGAGATAAGCTGCTCCTGAAGAAACAGCCCAATAGCACCAATTTAACCAAGAACTCCTAGTGAACCAAGACTAAAAGTTAGAACAAGAGAGGTACTCTCAGACACAGACACTACCAGCACCGAGCAGAGGAAGAGATGAGTAGACGCCAGTGCAAAAATACAAGCAACAACATAAAGACCTATATGGCAACATCAGAACCTAATGATTCTACACCTGCAAGACCTGAACATACCAAGACAGAAGAAACAAAAGAAATCAATCCTAAAAATGACTTTAAGAAGATGATAGAGGCCCTTAAAGAAGAAATAAAACATTCCCTTAAAGAGGAAATAAAAAATTCCCTTAAAGAGGAAATGAAAAACTCCATTAAAGAGGAAATAAAAACTTCCCTTAAAGAGGAAATGAAAAACTCTCTTAAAGAAATGGAAGAAAAAACTAACAAAAATTGGGAAGAAATCAAAGAAAGCCAAGAAAAAGCAATTAAACAGATGAAAGAAATATTCTAAGATCTGAAAAATGAATTTGAGACAATAAAGATTTCTAAACATAATAAAGGCAATTTATAGCAAGCCAACAGCAAACATCAAATTAAATGGAGAGAAACTCAAAGCGATACCACTAAATTCAGGAACAAGACAAGGCTGTCCACTCTCCCCATATTTATTCAATATAGTACTAGAAGTTCTAGCTAGAGCAATAAGACAACAAAAGGAGATCAAAGGGATACAAATTGGCAAGGAAGAAGTCAAACTTTCACTATTTGCAGATGATATGATAGTATATATAAGTGACCCCAAAAACTCTACCAGGGAACTCCTACAGCTGATAAACTCCTTCAGTAAAGTGGCAGGATACAAGATCAACTCAAAAAAATCAGTAGCCCTCCTATACACAAATGATAAAAGGGCTGAGAAAGAAGTCAGAGAAACATCACTCTTTACAATAGCCACAAATAATATAAAATACCTTGGGATAACACTAACTAAGCAAGTGAAAGACCTTTTTGATAAGAACTTTAAATCTCTAAAGAAAGAAATTGAAGAAGGTATCAGAAAATGGAAGGATCTCCCATGCTCATGGATAGGTAGGATTAACATAGTAAAAATGGCAATCTTACCAAAAGCATTCTACAGATTCAATGCAATCCCCATCAAAATCCCAACACAATTCTTCACAGACTTGGAAAGAAAAATATTCAACTTCATATGGAAAAACAAAAGACCCAGGATAGCTAAAAGAATCCTATACGATAAAGCAACTTTTGGAGGCATCACCATCCCTGACCTCAAATCTACTATAGAGCTATAGTAATAAAAACAGCTTGGTACTGGTATAAAAACCAACATACGGACCAATGGAATCGAATTGAAGACCCTGACATTAATCCATGCACATATGAACACCTGGCTTTTGACAAAGGAGCCAAAACTATACAATGGAAAAAAGAAAGTATCTTCAACAAATGGTGCTGGCATAACTGGATGTC
Source organism: Peromyscus maniculatus bairdii (assembly GCF_049852395.1). Classification (NCBI taxonomy): domain Eukaryota; kingdom Metazoa; phylum Chordata; class Mammalia; order Rodentia; family Cricetidae; genus Peromyscus; species Peromyscus maniculatus. Next base: position 186,409,510 of record NC_134852.1, on the reverse strand, counting down.
AATATATTAAAGATTACAAATAGATCCATATCTGTCACCATGCACAAAACTCAAGTCCAAGTGGATCAAAGACCTGAACATAAATCCACTTACACAAAACTTAATAGAAAAGAAAATAGGAAGCACTCTTGAACGCATTGGTACCGAAGACCATTTCCTAAATAAAATACCAACAGCACAGACCCTGAGCACAACAATTAATAAATGGGACCTCTCGAAATTGAGAAGCTTTTTCAGGGCAAAAGGCACAGTCAATAAGACAAAAAGACAGCCAACAGAATGGGAAAAGATCTTCACCAACCCCACATCTGACAGAGGATTGATCTCCACAGTATATAAAGAACTCAAGAAACTAGACATCAAAATACAATTAAAAAATGGGCTAAAGAGCTAAACAGAGAATTCACAAAACAAGAACTACAAATGGCTGAAAGACATTTAAAGAAATGCTCAACATCCTTAATCATCAGAGAAATGCAAATCAAAACAACTCTGAGATACCACCTTACACCTGTCAGAATGGCTATGATCAAAAACACCAATGACAGCCAATGTTGGAGAGGATGTGGAGCAAAGGGAACACTCCTCCACTGTTGGTGGGAATGTAAACTTGTACAACCACTGTGGAAATCAGTATGGCGGTTTCTCAGAAAATTAGGAATCGAACTACCTCAAGACCCAGCCATCCCACTCTTGGGCATATACCCAAGGAATGCTGATACATGCTCAGCTATGTTCATAGCAGCACTATTTGTAATAGCCAGAACCTGGAAACAACCTAAATGCCCATCAACGGAAGAATGGATGAAAAAATATGGTACATATACACAATGGAGTACTGCTCAGCAGAGAAAAACAATGAAAGCATGAAATTCGCAGGCAAATGGATGGAACTAGAAAAAAACATCCTGAGTGAGGTAACCCAAACCCAGAAAGACAGTCATGGTATGTATTCACTTATAAGTGGATTCTAGATATAAAATAAAGAACAATCAGACCATAACCCATAGAACCATGGAGGCTATATATATAGCATGGAGGTCCCTACGACGACAACTGTGGCTTATAATAAATTTCGGTTTTACTCAATTATTGAAAAAAAAATAGCCAAACGAATGGAAACACATGAACTATGAACCAAAGGCTGAGGAGGCCCCAGCCGGATCAGGCCCTCTGAATAGGTGAGACAGTTGAATGTCCTGATCTGTTTGGGAGGCAACTAGGCAGTGGGACCAAGTCCTGTGCTCATTGCATGAGTTGGCTGTTTGAAACCTGGAGCTTATGCAGGGACACTTGGCTCAGTCTGGGAGGAAGGGACTGGACCTGCCTGGACTGAGTCTACCAGGTTGATCTCAGTCCTGGGGTTGGGGGGAGGCTTTGTCCTGGAGGAAACGGGAATGGGGAGTGGCTAGGGGGAAGGAGAGGGGGTGGGAGGGGAGAGAACAAGGGAATCCGTGGCTGATATGTAGAACTGAATGGTATTGTAAAATAAAATAAAAGGAAAAACGAACAAACAAACAAACAAACGAACAAAAAAACAACAAAAAGAAGGATGAATAGTTGACAGGAGGGAAGGGAAGCCTGTTAGCTGGAAGGAGTTCAGCGGAGAAGAGGAGGTGAGAAGGACTAGGACAGTAGCATGGACTTTGAAATATAGAACAGGTACTGTGATACTGATGGAGCTTAGAGGCCAGCATGAGCCTGGATATGCTGATGGTGCCATGGGTAGCCACCGTGTGTCCCTTCTGCCAGCTAAGGGAAATGACTCCTTTTGGCAGATAGGAAATGGTTTCACTCATCCTGAGTAATTCTGTCTTTTATCTAACTACCAGAAATCCTTCTATAGTCCAAGTTGAGCTCATTTCTTGATAGATGATCCGCCTTTTGGATTTTTAGGGCATTGGAGCTTCCTTTGGACCTGACACCAATGTAATTAAGTTTGAAATAGAACCTTTAAGGAAGTGATTGAGATTAGGTGAGGTAACGACATCCATGGGAAAACTATAATCCAGAAAATAAGTCATTACAACAAACGTGACAAGGATCATTTGGGTAGTTAAAAAGCTGTACTACTTAATAAAATTATAATGTGAGTAGATAGTTAAAAATCTAACAACACAGAATAATCAAAGAAATGCCTATTGTATGAATAATATTTAATGCTACTTAAAACTATGCAGTGACGTGTTTTCTAAAAACCCAGTGATGTCAAGTATGTGGCAAATGAGGGACTTTCACAGGACAATGCCTGAAGGATTTGTGATATAGACCTTGTAGAGCAGTGTTGAGAAAGGGCAGGGGCTTTGGGCATAAAATTTGTTTGAATCTTAGGAATGTGTCTCGAGTCCCACGAGACCTGTTGAATGGGTTCTGAAGGGGGGAGTGTGGAACTGGAAAATGATAGCTATGAAATACAGACGTAGATGAAGTAAAAAACAGACACAGGGTAGCTTCGGGAGGTTCTGGGTCAATACCACAGATGCTGAGTTTATGACTCACAGCCTGTATATATCCAAAGCAAGGGGCGTCAAAATGACTTTCCCTTTTGAAGGACATCATGGTTCAAAGTACAAATTACAATCAAGTGTAAACACTTCCTTAATACTCAAGACATCTAGTGACCACACCTTATAGCAAAGCATCCTATAAATAGGCCTTAAAGTATAAAACACCTGGTAACCATGCCTTTTGGCCAAAACATCCTATTATGCAGCCTTGCGGGGGTGGGGGATGGGGACACACACACACACAAGTTTGGACTCTCTGACTCTCTGACCTTGAGTCAAGATGAAAACAAATCACAAGCTGGGGTCTCTGTGGGCCCCCACAAATGTGTAGATCAAATATTCAGTCAAAGGTGGTGTGAGTGCGGTGTGCGTGTGCGTGTGCCTGTGTGTGTGTGTGTATGTGTGTGTGTGTTTAATGTGACATAGTCCTGTTTTTTAGGAACTCACTATATAATGCAAGTTAAATCTTGAACTCACAATCCTTCTGCCTTACTTGACATCTGGAGAGCTGGGATCACAGGCATGCACCACCATGCCCAGCTTGTATTGGTCTTTTGATATCTGAACATGACTAAGGAACAGTTTTCAATTATTCATGCAAACATTAATCTTGTTGTTATCTAGTACGTGTGTGTATGTGTGTGTGCTCGTGTGAGTTCATACATGTGTGTGCATCTATACATGTATGTACATATGTGTATGTTGGGCTATGTGTTAGGAAATCAATATATAATGGCTAAAATTTAAAAGATCAGGAACCACCAATATACTCACATTATTTACAGGCATGGTGGTAAGGAAAAAGAGTCACTGAGTGAGTTGTTCAGTGAGTGAAGCCTTTGTAGAGTAGGCAACAGGGTCAGGCGGAGCTGGGAGTCCACTGTCCCACCTATCCCAAAGCTGATAGTTTTTAGTAATTAAATAATGCAAAAATTTGATTTGGCTACGAAATAAACATGGACTGGAAGAGGAGAAAAGAGGTAAGGGATAAAGGACAGATGGCAACAAGAGAAGGAAGGAGAAGAGAAGAACCTGGGCGGTGTGGAAGAAAGGGAGCGATGGACAAAGCAAGTGGGAAGAGAAAAACTGGTAACATGTCCATACATGACAAGTGCTAGGTCCAGAGGGAAAAACCCCAAGCACCCACAAAGGGCACGCTCCCTGACCTGGCCCAAGATGACCGTCTTGACTCAAGCTGGACCATTGCCGGTGGAGAGACAAAAGCTCACAGGCAGCATTCCACTGGGACCCGTGAATAGGGTTTTCTATTGAAACAGGAGGCACTTTCGGTACCTTCCCTTGCCTGTGGCAAAGGGGACATTTGACTCTCTGCTGTCATATACCTGTGGCTCTGTATCAAAGCCCACACTAGCCTTCAGGCTTCTCTGGTCCCTAGTAACTGTGAATATAAAAGGCCCTAAGCACACTGGCCCTTCTCACCTCTTCCACTATGCTGCCCCAGGCCACTCTAGATCACAGCTCATACCCCTCTGCAGTGGTTCTGCTCTCTTACAACAGCATGAACCCCCCTCCCACACACACACCACACCACACACACACACACACACACACACACACACACACACACACTTTGGACTTAACAGCAACATCATCATGATATTCATATCATTAAAATTTTAAGACAAGGAAATTTTAGTGCAGCACGAAGCAAATAGATTAAAAAGAAGCTAAGTTCCTTGTCGACCTTGAACTTTGTAAAATTTCATAGAGTGTATTTTAGTTGTGTTTGATGACACAAAGACAATGTGAATTTTTTCCTTATGCTCATTTTAGTTTTCAAATATTTCTTTAGTGTACTAATAGTATTTTTACCCTGAAGAAAGTTTTCAATGAATCTAGTTTTCTTTCCTTCTTAAAGATTAGTGAGGGTTAAAAACAAAACAGTGCCGGGTGGCACACGCCTTTAATCCCAGCACTCGGGAGGCAGAGGCAGGTGGATCTCTGTGAATTCGAGGCCAGCCTGGTCTACAGAGTGAGTTTCAAGAAAGGCACAAAGCTACACAGAGAAACCCTGTCTCAAACAAACAAACAAACAAAAACAAAACAAAACAGCAAGCAGTGGACAGATGTGGGCATCACCTGATCAAGCCTGGCTTCTCTGGAGGCTTTTGGGGATTTCAGAGATATAGATTCTAGCTAATCAACCCACTGTGGGTCCTCAGAGAAGAATTGTCTAGATCTAGTCCAGAGCACATTACAATTTATGCCACCTTCAAATAATTTAATGTACTGAGTCTCTGAAATGCCAAACACAGAAGCAAGAGTTTGTAAGACTTTGTCGGCCTAGCTTACATCCTGAACTGATGAAAATGTGGGGCGACAGCAGAGTGAAACAGACGTGCCCCTTTCTCTGTGCTCACATCAACCATGTGCCTCTCATTTCATGCAGGCCACTTTACGGTTGAGCTTCTCCTGGTGTCTATTGTAGAAAGGATTCATGGCTCTGAAAATGTCATGGGACTTAAATACATCTGAACCAACAGCAAACACTTTCTACTCTCCGTTAAAGCACATTGAGTATTTAAGCAAGTATCAAAATCCAGAACTCTGGGGAAATGTTGAGGTTTTCAAAGATACTGGATTCAATTTCAAAGAATCAATTAAAAACAAAACAAACCGAAAAGCCAGTAAAGTAGGCTTTACCTACTGGTCACTGGCTGGTGACTGCTTTGATCTCCTCTAGTGTTCTGGCCAAGGCGGATTTGCTGCTCAGAAATCTGTATGAGCTGACTGTAGGTTCCTCAGAGAAGGAAACACAGGGCTGTTGATGAAGGGCAGCTACACATGTGTTTGCAATATTAAGTAGAAAATTCTCTTGGCAAGAAAAAACAACTTTCAGCTTCACTGGCTTCCTGTTGCAGAAAAAGGAAGCTTCAGGGGTCATAAACTTCCTTTTTGTGAACGCCACTGGGACTGAATGTCCTGGAGGAACTGGGACTGAATGTTTTGGAGGAAGTATGGGTAAAGAAATTTCAGGAGAGGAAAATTTGACTACAGGGAGTGTCAGAATTATGATACGAGAGAGAGAGAGAGAGAGAGAGAGAGAGAGAGAGAGAGAGAGAGAGAGAGAGAGAGAGAGAGAGAGAGAGAGAGAGAAGAGAAAGGTGTTATCTGAGGAGATGTCAGCCGCCACCAGGAGAAGCAAGATATAAAAGTACCAGTAAGCCACAGCCATGTGGCAACTTATAGATTAAAAAATGGGTTAAATTATAAGAGCTAGCTAGTAAAAAGCCTGCCATAGGCCATGCAATTGTAAATAATATAAGCTTCTGAGTGATTATTTTATAAGCTGCTGTAGGACCATGGGGCCAGGCTGGACCTGAGAAACTTTCAACTACAATGTTTAATTATATTTAATATGGTGGGTTGCTTTCAAGAAACAAATGTTAAGTTTGTAAGATTTGGCTTGTATCAATGTTGTAACTTTTCAAGAAAAAGTGTTCCTGAAGGCCACTTTCTGTCTCATTTTCCCAGGGAATGAGGCAAGCAATTCTAAGATCTTTCACAATCATCGAGCCCTCCAAATGTACTTTGGGAGCTACTAGTGATGAGTGTCTTGCCTATGTGGACAAGCTGGCTATTATAGGGTGCCCAGGGTATGCTAGCCACTAGATTTCAGGGTTCCTTTCTTCCCACTGAAGTCTCAATGCTCACAATATAAAAAACTTGATGTCAGATACATACAGAAGTACTATTCCCTCAGAAACCCAAAAATCAAATGGATAATGCTGGCCATCTTTTGCTTTTTAAATTTTCCTTGGGAATTGATAAGAACTGATCCCCTCACAAGACCATTTAAGTGTACATTAAACAACTACAGAATAATGAATAAAAAGTTTGCCAAAAAGGTGATTATATCTACAAAGAGAAAGATAGTCACTATTCAGCTATCATTTCCCAAATAGGATATTGGACCTCCCTTCAGTGAGAATATCATTAAAGGAGTTTAGCTCAAAATCTTCCACTTATTCTGGAGCAGAGAGAAGACAAATGTTTCAGGAAAAAATTCTTTTTTTAAAAATTTTTAAAAATATGTTTTTAATTCACCTTACATACAAACTAGATGCTGAAGAAAACTTCCAAATTCCGATTTCTATATGAATGTGAGCCATGGCTCTAAGTAGCAGAAACTTATAGACCCTCTGAGATGCTTTGTCTGTAGATGAGTGGATGCAGTATGGACCAATGGAGATTAGAAGCAGCTGATCTTCAAGTAAGGAACAGAGATTCTTATTCAGAAACAACAGCTTTACCTGAAGAGACCCTTGAAAGCAGTGTATGGTTCTTTTCATGGGGTGGGGGGGGGTGCGATACTTTAAGGTCCCCAGGGGTTTCTGAGGATGTCTAACACCCTGGTTAGTACCTGACTCTATATACATTTATATCTCTATGTACATACAAGTGATCCATTTTGCTTTTCACTTAAGAAGGTACTTTATGGCTTAATTTTGACACTGTTGCACTGTGTAGCTATTCTTAAGTAAATTAAGGCTTTTTTGAACACTAAGTATGATACTATGATGGTCAACCTGAAAAATGAGAGGGAATAAGTGACTAACTAGATGGTAGCTGAAAGACCCCCACCAAAAGCCCAGACACAGTTCCCCCAGAAACCCAAAAGAGCTGAGGGAAGAGATAGCTTAAAGATAAACAGAACTGAGTCAGTTCTCCCTTCCTGGAGAGGGTGAAGTCAGGTGTTTTCAAAAGAACAAAGTCAGGATGTCTGGTGGTGAGCGATTAACCATGAGATGCCCCTCTCCGGAGATAACAAGACCAGACTCCAGAGATGGGTTGTAAAACTCCTGACAGGGCAAACAGATAAGCTGAAATAAGACAAAGTCCAGGCCTGGTAAAAACTGGACCAATCAAGGATGGACCCATACTAACCCTATCCCCTCTAGGCAATTTTGTAGGTTTTGCCTATAAAAACTAACTTCCCCAAGAAAGAGTAACTCTCCTCCCTGCCTCGAGGCGTCAGGTGTGGTGGACGAGGGTTCCCTGCTAGCTTGAACTAAGCACACACGTGCCCTGGGTGAAATAAACCTTGCTATTGCATTCTGGACATCTTGGGTCTCTGGTGGTCTCTTTGGGGGTCCTGATCTGGACAGAACAGTAGCATATATAGCATGGACATGTGGGACATGGAGGTTTATGTCTTGGGTGGGACAGAGTTGGATGGTGGTTGTTTGTCTGTTTCTAATTTTACTTAAAATTGTGCACACTTAAAGGAATTGTTGATACTTAGAATCTTTCACTTACTATTTTTAGATCACAATTGACTTCAGATAATTGAATCCATGAACAAATGAAACTGTCACGTGATTCCTTAATCCTTGGTTTCTATTATTGACCAGAACACAGTGTTAAGTTGCCTTGTCACTCCTAGGAACCTGACCACTTCCTTACCAGCCACTGTATTCCTAACTTTAACCAAGGTTAAACTGTCAATCCTATTCCTTCCCTGGAGATGGGGTGGGGGTGGGGGAGTGGAATTTCTTTCTCAGGGTGTGGATGGATTTCTCCATCTTTGTTATCATCTGTGTTTTGGCTTGAAGTCCTGGAATACAGCTGAAGGTTCAAACAGGGCCTTAGATTGGGGAAATCTGGAATCCTTTTAGCAATGAGAGTCTTTGCTCTTCCATCTTGTCCTGTTTTCTACCAGCTAATACTAAGTTAAAAAGCTCATTCATCCCTGATGGTGTCTCTCAACCTCTGCCTCAACTCCATGCTCTTTCTCACATTCCTCATCCATCTGCTAATTAATTCTCCCTCCTGGGCTTTACAAGGCTCTTTGAGCTAACCCAGTGGCAGATTCAATGCTCAGTAAGAGTAAAGGAGAGGACTACGAGCCACAGAAAAGAGCAGGAGAGCTTATGGAAAAGCCAGGTCTCGGTTATCCTTAAAGTACAGGGAACGCACTGGACACAGTGGGACTCATGACCAGTACACTTCAAGTGGACTGACAAAACTCCAGACAAAACTCATGATTAGTACAACTTGCATATTTCTACCCTTCTTTTTTCCAACTCCCAGCCATTTTCTTGAAACAAACTATCTCCAAAACAAACCCCCCAAACAAACAAACCCCCCAAACAAAAAATAATCCCTCTTCTATTTTATGGGTTTTTTTTTTTGTTTGTTTGTTTTTGGTTTTTCGAGACAGGGTTTCTGTTAGTTATTTAGCTGCGTTGTGTTCTTACCCTGCAAGGAAATGTCACGAAACACGACAGAATCCGCTTATAGAGTTTATTAGAGTTAAAGGGACAGAGTGTGCAGGCCTGTGGGAGAGACACGTGTGTGGAGAAGAAGAGGGACTGGGAATCATGGCGTCCGCTTTAAAACCGGCTGGGGGCGTGGCCAGGTCACGTCACTACTCCACGCGTGTGCGTAGATCACATGGTCACGTTGCGTGCTTACGTGGCCATGTAAAGTCACGGATCCTGGTCACGCGAGATGCCTTGACCCGGAACTTGCTAGGCGGAGGTGTCCGGGTCTGCCGGGTATCCTGGTTACGAAAGACGCCCTGAACCAGAAATGCCTATCCTGACCTGGAATTGGTTAGGCGGAAGTGTCCACCCAGTATATGTGACCGTGGGGGCGTGTTGTGAACCCTTCAGTTTCTCTGTGTAGCTTTGTGCCTTTCCTGGAACTCACTTGATAGCCCAGGCTGGCCTCGAACTCACAGAGATCCGCCTGGCTCTGCCTCCCGAGTGCTGGGATTAAAGGCATGTGCCACCACCGCCCGGGCTTATGTTTTTATAATATATTTTATCTAAAACTTTTTTGTATTTTAATTTCATATAAAATTATTATGTAATAAATATATAATTATTTTGTTTTTAAAATAAATACAGAAATGTAAAATTATTGTGACTCATTTAAATATTTAAAATTATAAGTATTTATATTAGTATATAGCACTTATTTTTATTTTATTTTATATGTTTATAAAATTTATAATTTATATGATTATACCATATAATCACCATATGTTAAATATGTTAGATATTACATAGGTGTACATATAGTATATATTTCATATGCTTCTGTTATTATTGTTTTAATCTTAGTTTAAGAGGACATTTTTTGAAAGTTCATCATATTTTGTGAAGTTTCTTGTTTTGCCAAAGCATAACAGATTACTTGAAGCCTCTCTTTATAACTGTACACTTTGGGCTATTACCAAGTCTCCAAGCTCTGAAGTAAAATAGACCGACTTCCTTTCTGTGTGTCCTTGGCCTCTCTGCCTCTGCTTCCTGTCACCCCATATCAGAAGGCTTGTGTGAGATTCGACTGAGAGAAGCAGAGGATGGTGCCTAGCACAAGGAAAGCCGGTGGTGAATGGCCCTCAGCAGAGCCTCCCTCAGCGCTCTGCAGCCTAGAGCTCATCTCCAAGCTTGTTTACAGACCTCTGGGGAGTGGCTGAAATCTCGGCTTTTCTTTGACAATTATTGCTTGAGTCAAGGCCAGTTATGCAAAACACTATTCTTGTGACTTCTTTTTCAGTTTGGGAATGTCAGTTAGAACCAAGAAACCGAAACCGACCTTGTAAACACTCCCTGAAAGTAAGTTGTGTTCTCTCAGGCTGTGACCCCTGGCTGCTCTCTCGAGGGCCCTTCCTCCACGTTAGGACCCAGTCACACTGACAAAGGAAAGGGAAACTTGAGAGCCAGGATCATGAGAAAGGTTCTCAGCATGGCAACATAGCCTCTCTTGTGCCTCTATTTCTATAACACTCTGCTTCAAATTACCTCCCTAGTATAGTTGTGAAACTGAGATCCTCCATAAAACAAACACGGAAACAAGGGAAGCAGGCGAGGTGATTATTTCTACAAAATAACCTCAAGGGGAACAGAACAACTCAAACTGCAGACTGGGCTTTGTTTTATTTTTCTGGGGAGACAAAGAAATGGATGAAAGAAGCCACTTTGGCTGGGTACGGTACACAGTACACACGGAATCCCAATTCTGGGGAGGCTAAGACAGGAGACTTGGGAATTTTGAGACCAACTGAGGCTCCATGATAAGACTTTTATAGCAACAAAAACTAAGTACTGCCACTGACCTCGAAACCCAAAAGACGCTCTTTCAAACAATTTCCTCTCTCTATAGATAATTGCACTTTTTTTTTCCTGTTTCCTCTTGTTTGCTGTTTTCTGAAAGGCTGAGAAGAGTTCCAGGCACCCATATTTGGCTTTCTGTCCCATCTTTGAGGATCCATCCCCATCCATTCATGAATCCACTAATTATTCATTCATCAGCTCAATACTTATTGAAATTCCAACCACATTTTTAACAGTGTTCTCTATCCCTGAAGTTCTGAGAATAATTGAAGAATAAAAACAGAGAACACTTATTGATCTGGTGAAAGAAAATGACGCAACGAAGGTTAAATATTTCTAGAGGGCTGGTGGGGGATAAGAAGGGAGATGAACTCATCCCAGTTTAAGGTCAAACCACAGAGTGTTCCCAACAGATGTAAACAAAGGAAGTCAGTATCGTCAGGCTTTCCACATCTTTCAGCCAGGAATAGCATCACAGCTAATCGTTGTAGCTTGTCCATGAATTGTCCTCCAAAGGCTCCTGGATTGAAGTTCGACTTGCCTGCTGGTGAAGCTAATCCTTAAAAGTGTAAGCAAGAGCACAGTGAGAACGTCAAACAGAACTGCTCATGAGTGAAAAAGAAAAATGTATCCAAATGGCCAGAGCTATCTCAGGGTGGGCTGTGGGAGGGGCAGCAGGAGACTCAGGTGCAGGAAACACAACAACAACAACAACAACAGAGAAGCATTGCTTATAAAGAGAAACAGGTAACTGGAGGGTGGGGGAGAAGGAAGCCTATGAACTGGAACAGCCTGGACACTGGGAGTAGTGGGGGAGGGGACTAGAAGAGCCCCACGGTTTTGGTGTCCACCACAGGCATGTCAGTGGGGAACCAGATGCCTCACCAGCCACAGGCAAAGGGAAGTAGGGAAGTGGATCTTCCTGGCAAAAAGAAACACTTGTCACAGGTCTCTGGGAGCAAACTCGGATCTAGCCATCAGCAATTCCTGTTTCCTTGTTGTTAGGTTTTTGTCTGCGTTGTGTTCTTACCCTTTGCAAGGAAACGTCACGAAACACGACAGAATCCGCTTATAGAGTTTATTAAAAACAGAGGATAGAAAGTGCAGGCCTGTGGGAAAGACACGTGCGTGGAGAAGAGGGGAGAGGGAATATCGCGCCGGACTTTTAAAACCGGCTGGGGGCGTGGCCAGGTCACGTCACTACATGGTCATGTTGCGCACTTACATCACCATGCAATGGCACGGGACTCTGATCACACGAGACCCCTTGGCCCGGAACTTGCTAGGCGGAGGTATCCTAGCTACGGGATGCTCTTTTGATGCGGAAATGGCTAGGCGGAAGTGTTCACCCAGTAAATGTAGCCACGTTGTGAACCCTTCATTCCCGACTCTTTTACTTTAAAAAAAAAAAAAGAAAAATTGTGGTTGACTGGGTGCGGGGGCGACGTTTCTCTCAAAGACTGCTTCCAGCTGAATAGTGGGCGTCGGCTGGCTCTTGGGGGGGGTGAGGGGTATCTTGTGAAGTCCGGGAGTAATGTTGGAAGTCCTGGAACGACGTTCTGCCTTCTCCTGGTTCCGCGGCTGTCCATCCGTGCTGGTGCTGGGGACCTCCTGTGTCGTGGCTGGGGGCCTCTCATTTAACAAGATACTGTTGACATAGAGAGAGCTTAGAGAGAAAGAATCATTATTATTTTGTTTTGGAGTTGGCATTTGTCTGAGGTAGATTTGGCCTGCCCAGATAGAGGCATGTGACATTTACCTGAGGTAGATCTGGTCTTAGTACTCTGCTTAATTTCTATCTGAGACAAGCCTCATTAGAGGTAATTCATTTAAAGCACCTGCTTTGGTAGTTTACTTAAGACACCTGTTCTCCTTATTAGGTTAACACTTGGGAAACACAGGTGATCAGTTGCTGAGTATTGAACAATGATAAATTATTGTATTACATTATTCCTTACCGCCTGGATATTTTTGATGGTCCTTTTTGCCTCCGGCTCTGTGTGGCCCTGGTTGGAAAAGGAAGGGGTGGTACCTTATTCCTCTGGAATTGGTGGCAAAGCAGGGGATCCTGATGTCCTCTGGAGCTTGAGAGTGAGAGGCCCTGTTTGTTTCACTGTATATGAAGAGAGATTCTTCTGGGATGGAGGTGAGATAAAAGGTTTTAGGTGAGACAGGTGGACCCAGTGAGGAAAGCCCTCGAGTTTAGCAGCTGTAGGGGTTACAAGAATTACTTTGAAGGGTCCCTGCCACTTAGGGGAAAGGGGTGTAGGACGCTGACCCGGAGGGGAAAGAAGAACCTGATCCCCAATGTGTATTGGAGATGGGCAAGGATTGTCACATGGCTGAGGCAGTGAACAGTCCGCATAGCTCCATAGAATAGACCTTAGATGACATAAAAGAGGGGTTAACAGACTGTCTGGAACAGCTGGAGGCTTGGAAAAAAGACCTGGTGTTAGAACTGGCCTTCCATACATTAGTTCAAACGGAGAGACTGAAAGAGGCTTTTTAGGAAGAGCCCTGAGCCTGAGGAGAGCTAGAGGCAATAATCTTACCCAGTCGAGATGAAGTTCCTGTGACATCTTGGTAAGAATAGTTTTTAAAGACCGGTTGGTACGCTCCACCTTTCCTGAGGACTGGGGGCGGTATGGAATATGGAAATTCCATGAGATATTAAGGGCCTTAGCTACTGTCTGAGAAACCTGGGAAGTGAACTCTGGACCATTATCAGACTGGAGGGAAGCAGGGACTCCAAACCGAGGAATAATCTCTCGGAGAAGGAGGTCTGCAACTGTCTGGGCCCGCTTATTAGACACAGGGAACCCCTCCACCCAGTTCGAAAATGAGTCCACCATCACCAGGAGATATTTAGCTTTCTTGACAGTGGGCATATGAGTAAAATCAAGCTGCCAGTCAGCCCCTGGAAGGGAACCTCTAGCCTGGTGGGTGGGAAAAGGCTGACTCCTGTACTTGGTATTGGGATCTGTTTTCTGGCAGATCTCACACGAGGCAGTAATTGTTCTTAAAAACTGTAGGTCCTCAGAGGTGGGCTGCAGGTGAGCTTTTACGAATTGAGACAGAGCAAGATTATTAGGATGAAAGAGTTGGTGTAGATAGGAAAGAATTTGTCTGGTGTCTGGAGTTTCCCGTGAGGGTGTAGGCTGTACTGTATGGATTCCCTGCGGTGGGTGAGGTGAGACTTGGCCCTGGAGGGCCGCTGCTCTGGCTGCCTGGTCAGCCCGGTTGTTTTCCCTAGAGATGATGGAGCTGTCAGTCTGATGAGACCGGCAGTGGACAATTCCTATAGCCCTGGGGAGGTGGGAAGCCTCCAACATGGCCATAATTTGACCTGAGTTAGATATGGATCCTCCTTTTGCTGTGAGAAGTCCACGCTCCCTCCAAATAGCAGCATGGGACAGGAGGATATGAAAAGCATATTTTGAATCAGTATAAACGTTTAGAGATTGTCCCTTTGCCAATTGGAAGGCACGGGTGAGAGCTATCAGCTCAGCCTGTTGGTTAGTGGTGTGTGTGGGCAATGCCTGTGCTTCTATCACCTGAGTGTCTGACACTATGGCATAGCCCGCCTTACCGGTCCCTTCATATAGGAAGGAGCTGCCATCTGTGTACCAGGTATAAGTAGCCTGAGGCAATGTGCCCTCCTATATGTGTGAAGGGTGAGGTAACAGCTCTTCTAAGGTTTCAGTGCAGGAATGAGAAGGAGAATAGTCAGCGTTAGGTTGAGGGAGGAGGCTTGAAATGTTAAGAGGTGGACAAGTCCGGAAAGTAAGCGTGGCATCCTCTAGTAATGCCACCTGGAGAGAAAGAACCCGGGAAGGAGGTAAAGTTTGTAAGCCTTTATAAGTTAAAAGATGGGACAAGTTATGGTGAGAGAAAACAGTAATGGATGACCCAAAACTTAGCTTCTTTGATTCCCGAATAAGGAGCTCTGCAGCTGCTAAGGCACGGATACAAGGTGCCCAGCCCTGACTGGTAAGGTCTAGCTTCTTTGACAGATAAGCTACAGGTGCAAAGGAGGGTCCCAGCTGATGCCCTAGAGCTCCCAGGGCGAATCCTCCTTTTTCTGCTACATAAAGGGAGAACGGACGAGTTAAGTCTGGGAGATGGAGCGCTGGAGCCCGAAGAAGAGCCTGCTGAAGCCTTTGGAAAGGTTTTGTAACAGGATGGAGGAGGGGCTCGTGTGGCGAGCCCTGAGCTGCCTCATATAAGGGGCGGGCAAGGAGAGAGAAAGACGGAACCCAGGACCGTAGAAAGCCCGCTATTCCTAGGAAAGACAGGATTTCCTGTTTAGTGGAAGGGACTGTAAGGGACTGGATTAGACGTTTCCTGTCTACAGTAATAGCCTTGTGAGTTGGAGTAATGGATAGACCTAGATAGGTGACCTGGGTAGCTGACAGCTGAACTTTAGAAGGAGATACCCTGTACCCCCGGCTGCATAAGAAATTTAGGAGAGCAGAAGTGTTAGTCTGGCTAACCTGTAAAGATGGGCTACAGAGTAAAATATCATCTACATACTGTATTAGCTTAGAATCAGGGAGAGACAGAGAAAGCAGGTCAGAGGCCAGAGCCTGACCAAATAGGTGTGGACTGTCCCTGAATCCCTGTGGCAGAACAGTCCAGGTCAGCTGTGTGGACCGGTGAGTGTCAGGGTCGGTCCAGGTGAAAGCAAAGATATTTTGAGATTGAGGACTGAGAGGAATAGAAAAGAAGGCATCTTTGAGATCCAGAACTGAGAAGTGAGAGGTTCCTGAGGGGATAGTAGATAGGAGAGTATAGGGGTTAGGCACTACCGGATGGAGAGGGACCACTGCAAAGTTAATGAGCCGGAGGTCTTGAACCAGGCGGTGGGTTCCGTTAGACTTTTTAACTGCAAGTATGGGGGTGTTAAAAGGTGAAGAAGTTGGGCGGAGCAGCTTTTTCCTGAGGAGGTCAGAAATAATGGGCTTAAGTCCTCTCAGGCTCTCGAGTGAGAGAGGGTACTGAGCTCGGGTGATATACCTGGCAGGATCTTGTAGCTGGATAATAACAGGCTGATGGTGTCTAGCAATAGAAGGGTTCTGGGTATCCCAGACTTCTGGGTCTACCTGAGAAGCTGGTAAGGGGAAAGAATTGTCCGAGTCAGAAGAGTTAGTAGCTAGGAGGAGGAGGAGGGGAGCCGCTGGCGCGTCTGGGATAAGGCACATGTGTGGGGCGAAAGAAATGGACGCCCCTACCTTAGCTAGGAGATCCCTCCCCATTAAAGGTACAGGGCAGCTTGGCACCACTAAGAATGTGTGTGTGAGAGGGATGCCTCTGAAAATACAATTAAGTGGCGGTGTCTGTTGAGGCAGATAAGGCTGTCCCCCAACCCCGACAATAGGGAGACGAGAAGGAGAGGTGGGCCCCCAAAACTCTCTCAGGACAGAGTAGGTAGCTCCGGTGTCCAAAAGGAACGAGATGGGGTGCCCATTAACTTTGATCACTACCCTTGGTTCCCTGTGTGAGATGGGAGTGGCCGGGGCGGAAACCGGGCAGCGTCAATCCTCGTTGTAGGCCACGCCTACAAAGTCAGCCGGAGAGTCGTTGTCACATTCATCCTCATCTGGCGTTCCTGTGTCGCTTGGGACATCAGGACAGTCAGCTGACCAGTGACCCCTCTTGTGGCATTTCGGACAAGGCTTTGCCGGTGCCTTTCGTGTGCCGTTGGTGCACGCCCGTGCCCAGTGGCCTTCTCTCCCGCACTTGTAACAGGAACCAGACGGCTTTCGGGGAGCCGGTCGGACAGTGCTTGCCAGCATCTGGCAGCTCCTTCTATGGGCTTTTTCATCTCTACCATGGTACACCTTAAAAGCTATTGCCAGCATGTCTGCCTGCGGAGTCAGTGGGCCATTCTCCAAACGTTTAAGTTTGTCTCTAATGTCGGGGAAGCTCTGAGAGACAAAGTGGGTCATTAACAGCTGCCTGCCCTCAGGGCTCTCCGGGTCTAAGCTGGTGAACTGAAGTAGAGCCTTGGTGAGCCGCTCTAAGAACTTAGACGGATTTTCATCCTTATCTTGGATCACCATTTTTAGTTTTTCATAGTTTACTGGTTTTAGGGCAGCCTTACGGAGGCCTGTCAGGAGACAGGTAATAAACCTATCTCTGGCTAGACAGCCACTCTGGGTGTTATAGTTCCAGTGTGGCTCCTGGTCAGGAACCGCTTCGGCTCCTGGGGGGTGTGAAAGGTTAGTCTGATGAATTTCGTCTGCGTGGGTTCAAGCCACGACACAGGAGGTCCCCAGCACCAGCACGGATGGACAGCCGCGGAACCAGGAGAAGGCAGAACGTCGTTCCAGGACTTCCAACATTACTCCCGGACTTCACAAGATACCCCTCACCCCCCCCAAGAGCCAGCCGACGCCCACTATTCAGCTGGAAGCAGTCTTTGAGAGAAACGTCGCCCCCGCACCCAGTCAACCACAATTTTTCTTTTTTTTTTTTTAAAAGTAAAAGAGTCGGGAATGAAGGGTTCACAACGTGGCTACATTTACTGGGTGAACACTTCCGCCTAGCCATTTCCGCATCAAAAGAGCGTCCCGTAGCTAGGATACCTCCGCCTAGCAAGTTCCGGGCCAAGGGGTCTCGCGTGATCAGAGTCCCGTGCCATTGCATGGTGATGTAAGTGCGCAACATGACCATGTAGTGACGTGACCTGGCCACGCCCCCAGCCGGTTTTAAAAGTCCGGCGCGATATTCCCTCTCCCCTCTTCTCCACGCACGTGTCTTTCCCACAGGCCTGCACTTTCTATCCTCTGTTTTTAATAAACGCTATAAGCGGATTCTGTCGTGTTTCGTGACGTTTCCTTGCAAAGGGTAAGAACACAACGCAGACAAAAACCTAACACTTGTGTCCCTGTCAGCTTCTAGGCCCCTGGGGTTCTCAACCCTCCTGATGCTGCTGCGGCCCTTTAATATACGTCCTCACGTTGTGGTGAACCCCGACCACAGCACTGTTTCTTTACTACTTCAGAACTGTGATTTTGCTACTGTTAGGAATCTTACTGTAAATATCTGGTATCAGGATGTCTGATACAATACCCCACAGGGTCTCGACCCACAGATTGAGAATCACCGTCTATCCTGAGCTGAGCCCAGACTGTCGTCTCGGACATAGTCAGGTGGGCCTGCCCTTTTGGGGTGCTTGGGGCTTTTCTTCAAACCTAACAAAAGATTCTTTGAATCATGAGGGCTCTTGCCTAAGTAATAGATGAATCCATTGATGGACTTACGATAGAATTATTTCAAATGAGTGGAAACTGGGGGCATTCTTAGAGGAAATGGGTCCCTGGAGATGGATCCTTGTTCCTGGCCCCTTCTGTTTCTTTTCTCTGTTTCCTGAAGGCCACCAGGTGAGTAATTTCCCCCTGCCACGCCCTTCCCCTGTGACATTTCTGTCTTGCACAAGTTTAAACACAATGGTATCAGGCAACCATGAACCAAAATAAATCCTTTCTCCATTCAGGTCTTTTTTCTTTTTTTTGGTTGAGAACACTAACCAGTGAGAATAGGTTGGCAGTCAGAATCTCTTCCCAGATAGCAAATTATCCTCAAAACAAATTCATATATATGGGATATATAGATATAGACACAGACAGACAAATTCTTCCCATGAACTGGTCTTGTGGGACACTCTCCGGGGCTTTCGGATTCAGTGTTCCTGAGCTGCATTTTTTTTTTTACCTCTTTTGAACTCCTTGACAACCTTTTAAAAGTGAGTTGCCAACTATGAGCCAGGAACTGTTTTGTGTCTTCCATCTATTATGTTTAATCTCTGATGTATGTAGTCGTTATCTTTTTTAGATGCCCAGGAATAGACTACAAAAGGATAGGGGACTTGCATAAGACTGTACCATTGTAAGCAGAGGATCTTTGATTCTGGTGCTCTGGCTCTACAACCAGGACTAAGTGACCTGAGTGAGCATATGTCCAACCTTTGACCTGACATTGTCATCTACGAAGTTCATGCTCCAGAACTACACAATCAAGTTACAACAAAAGCAAGCAAACAAACAACAACAACAACACCAAATGATACATTTAGGGATATATTTGCAGAGTGTTACAAATGCTGACCCCAGACTTACACACCATTCCAAGAAAGAGTACATCCTTAAATGTACCTGCAGAGGCTGGAGTGATAGCTTCATGATTAATAGCACTGGCTGCTCCTCCAGAGGATCAGATTCAGACTTAGCCCCCAATGGCAGCTCACAACTATCTGTAACTCCGGTCCCAGGGGATCTGACACTTTTGTCTGACCCCTGAGGGCAGCAGGCAGGTTATGTGCAGACATACATTAAGATAAATCACTCATACACCTAAAATAATTTTTAAAAATGTACTGAAAGTGCCCTCTTTACCTTACAAGGATGGGGTAATTTCAGCCTGTCCAGGACCTACGTGTTTAAAACAATTCTTTTTAGCTTAATCCACTTCAGTGAAACATTCTCTGTAAATTAACAGGATGGAATAAAAAACTCATACTCTGATCTGTGGTGGCCCCACGCCTCACATATGAAGTCATAACGTAATCTCTATACACTGCAGAGAGGTATCTATAAAGCATCTTATATACCTAGCAAAAAAAAAAAAAAAAAAAAAAAAAAAAAAAAAAGAGTCAACCAGTAGCCCTGGAGCTGAAATAAATAGGAAGTGAGAGGAACATTTGGGACAACTCCTATACTTTAAAGCCCTCAAGAGTTACAGCAATAATTCCCACAAAGTGACAGCCAGAATCTGCAGAAATGAAACTAGCTGGCTAGGTTTCCAATTCCCAGCCTTCTTCGGTGCTTCTCTGGATTAGTCACAGTTTGGAAAGAGAAACAGAACTTAAAGGGATTTGGGTCATGGGTGTTTGTAGGCGCTGCCGAAACAGTCTTTGTGAGGCTCTTGCTTCATCCCCTGTGTCAGCTACGTTGAAGCCCACAAAGCAGGCAGTAAGGGTGATGAGATGGGCCGTGCAGGGACAGGCTGCTGTCTCTCTAGACCAGAACCTAGGCCAGCTCCCACTGCAAAGCTGAACCTCTGTCTCGGACCTAAGCACATACCTGGACCACAGCGTAGAAATGTCAAAGGACCCGGACAAATGAGCAGTTACAGGTCTTGCACATCATCGAGTTGAGCCAGCAGATGAACACAGTGTGTTAGGAATTGCAAAAATACCTGGTGTCTGCTGCCAAGCATGAAGATAAACACGGCTGCTTCTTTTTTTACTCTCCAAATAGAATGCAAAAGCCCTGACTGAGAGGGAAATTCAGGGGAACCATCCAGACTAGCCAGATCGACACATTACAAAGCTCTGCTTCTGTTCTAGCCAAGGCACTGCCCTGCGAGCCCTTTGGCAGTGTCTTCAGGGGTAGAATGTCTTCACTGTAAAACAAACATTGGGGAATACAATCCATTCTTTGTTTCTGGAATGACGAAGGAGAAATTGTGCCAGCATTGCCCTCTAGTAATAGCAGCAGCTGTCAACAAATGGAATTCTTTTGCAGCTATTTGTATTCTAAGAGAAAGAAAACTTGAGGAAACTCCATCCCAATGGTGGCCATCTCCCTTTCATCTGAGCCTGCTGCTCATCCTTTTGTTTCTTGTCAAGGCTCAAGAATCACTGTACCAGATTCCAGTGGCTATAAACAGGATCGTTAGTTCGATCCATGGGTCAAGATCTAGAATGCTAAGGGAAACACACTGAAAAGTTTCTGCACCCTAATAAGCCTCTCCGCCGACACAGCAGTTCAAATCAGACCAAATCAAACTGAATTAAGAAAAAGCCCAGGTTTAATGGATAAAAATAAATGCTCCTGGGTGATTTTCTGGCCCTCAGAGAGGAGATGGGGAAGAAAGACCAAAAAATCCTGTGTCTGTTTTCTAGGGTGCAGTTTAAATATCCCGTGGGAGCGGTCTTGAGCACCTCTGGGGTAGGAGCAGTGTTTGGAGGGCTTGAGACAGGGCAGGGTTTGGGGAGAGAGAGAGATGGGGGAGGGGAGTTGAGGTGGAGTTTCCACCAGAACATTCCAGACTCTTTGGCTATATGGGTGCTGAGGTGGAACTTCCATCAGAACGCACATCAGTCAAAAACATTTTTTCAAAACAAGTAAATAAATACTTTTTATATTGGAATCAAGATACTATAAAAATGTATCTTGGGTTTTTCAGACATCCATTATAGGAGTCTCTCTGTCTCTCTCTTTAATTGGTGTATTACTTTTTCAGGTATGAGAAGGGCAGAGATGTACTTTTTAGAAGCACCCAATGCAAAGGTTCCCTGGACTTGGGTATCATAGACAAAGCTGGCCGCTGGGCCTCCCGATTGAGGTCATCCAACTCCTCTAGCTGTCCCCAAATGAATGATGATATCCACATGTTTCCCATTTTCTTCTGATCATTAAAAACTAAGTTTCTTATGTTCTCTGGCACAAGCAATTAAAAGCAACCAGCATGCAGATTTTTTTTTTTTTGTTTTGTTTTCCAAGACAGGGTTTCTCTGTGTAGTTTTGGTCCTGTCCTAGATCTTGCTCTGTAGACCAGGCTGGCCTTGAACTCACAGAAAAAATCCTGGCTCTGCCTCCCGAGTGCTGGAACTAAAGGCGTGTGCCACCACCGCCCGGCTTGCATGCAGATATTCTTACAAAAAAAATTCAAAATACAGAGATCACCCTTTATTCTAGAACCTTTTTATTTTTAAATTATATCCCAAAGGAAAAAAGTACTGAACTACTTCAAACAACAACAGAGCAAACAAACAAAACAAGTCCTCATGTGGATGTCTGTGTTTTTCCTAAGCTTTCCTAGCACACAATCTCCAGTAGTTACTAGTCCTTATGTCTCAAGAATCCCAGGAATGTTCTGGATCCTGTTAAGTGCCAAATAATAAACATTTTCTCTGGCTTTGTAAGCAACTAGTCCGTTCTGCTTTTGTAGCATAAGTGAGCATCTGATTCAATAAAACTTTATTTAGAGAAGCAAAGGACAAGCTATATCTGGCCTCCAGAGAGAAGTTTGTTAGCCCTTGTTCTATGACCCTAGGTATCCTTTATGTTCAGAGTGTCTGGAAGGAACAAGGTCTTATCTTCTGCATGGTCTTTTCAGCTACTGCTTGACCTTTTTTGGAAAAGGCACTTTTGTTTTCTCTGAGTTTTTGTTGATATTTCCTGACTTTATTTACACTGCTTGCTTTGATCTACACGGGGAGTCAGAACCTGACACGAGCACTCACTCCCAAGTATCCTCCACACACAAGATTATGTAAACCACAAATGCCTTAGGGTGCCTTCCTCATCTCTGAATCCCAGTCCCTACTCATACCTTTTATCCCTCCCCTTCCTTTACCAACGTTTTGAATCCAGAAAATATTTTCTTAAAAAAAAAAAAAAAAGAAAGGAAGGAAAAAATTCCTTGTGTCCTCCCAACCTCCACAAAGAGAGGACTTTCCATATCAGCTGTCACTTTAAAACACCAACCCAGCAAAACGCGCGCGCGCACACACACACACACATACACACACACACACACACACACACACACACACACACACACACACACACACACACACACACACGGGGCAGGGGAGGGGCGGAAACATTACATGCTAACACGTTAATAGAATTACAGAGTTGAGAGATTGTGGAGAATAAAAAAAAACGTTTCTTCAATTTCTGGCACATTCTTTCTGAAATAAACAACGGGGAACGGAAGGAAAAAAACAACCGTGAAAGCCTGCTGCTGGAGCTGAGTTCTGGGTGGCTCAGGACCCGGAGTCCACCCGCGCCCCCTCGTGGCAGCCCAGGGAAACAAAGGTCAAGTCCACCACATCTACTTCTCGGTGTATCTTGCTGATAGGTAAAAGAGCGGTAGCCGCAGACAGTCAGGACTTGCTTTTCGGCAGAACGGAGGCTGCTGGTGGGTGCGTGGCCAGTGGGTACAGCTCAGGCCCTCCGGGTACCGCTCCGCGCATCCTGGTGTGCTCCGCGCCCACACTTGCGGCTTTGCGGGAACAGTAGCTACCCTAGTCAGAGTTACACATTCAAAGGTCTTGCTTCACTTTGTTTCCTAAATATTTACGGCATTAGTTAGGTGTGTGTTTGGCATACTAGTTAGGTGTGTGTTTGGGGGATGCCCTACTGCTTCCTAGAGCGAGCCCCATCTCCTGGAGCCCCTACACCACTCTGCTAAGGGTGGGAGCTTGCACTCACTAAAGCAACCTAAATGGAAGGAATACCGCTCCTTGGGAGCCTTGCCTTGGGGAGACACTCTCCCCTAGCACGGCTTCCCGTTGGATCCTGCTGTTGTCGCCAGGGGGTGCCCTTCTCCACCGCTCTTAGCTTCGCACACTTGGAGAGTATGCAGCCAATATACTTCTGGAACCGGGAGAGGGTTGATTTTATCCATTCTTCTACAAAGCCCCTCTGAACTTTCCAGCCTCTAGGCAGCCCAGCTCCTGCATAGAATTCTCCTTGCACTCGACTCCCTCGATTTAACAGTAGTAGTGAAATGTCATCATAACAATCCATTATACCTCTCTCTGTTGCCCAGTGGTTAAACCCTTTCACCAGATTATATGTATCTGATCTTGCCAGTTTCATCTCCATCCTAAGTTGATTCTATGGCATCTCTTTTTTGGTAGACGAAATTATTGTTTCCCATCCTGTAAGCATAGCTGTTTGTTTTTGCCCCCAGCCTTTCTTCTTGTTCTTCAGAGAGGAATGCAATCACCGTGTTGTGAGGGAGATAGTCAGCTTCCGGTCAAGGGTTTGTTAACAAAATTCTCCTGTTAGACTGGACAGGCCATAGTCAGATACTGTGTAGTGAGTGATCAAAGCAGAGGATCACAGAATAAAGGGAGGCGGGAGCTAGTGGGTATGGGGGGTAATGAGAGCCGAAGGAGCAAAATAAGAAGATAGGTCAGATGCAAGCCGAGGTGAAACTGTCTGAGGGCAGTGGAATATGGGGGAGGATATGTTCAAAGCACAGTGTATACTTTCATAAAACTCATCTTATGTAACCCTGTATATCTTTTTTTTTAAATTAAAAGAAGTTGTCAGTAAAGAATATATAGAAAAAACTGGGAGAAAAAGAAAGCTGCAAGAGACGAAAACACATGAGAATTACCAGCCTTGGAACAAGGTCAACCAGATGCATAACTGGAGGTCAAGAAGTAAAAGATGAGGCCAGGATGTATGGCTAAGTGGTTAAGAGCACTGGCTGCTCTTCCCGAGGACCTGGATTCGATTCTCAGCACCCACAGGGTGGCTCACGACTGCCTGTAACTTCAGTTCCAGGAACTCCCCTGCCCTAGTCTGGCCTCCGTGGGCACGAAGCACCCATGCAAAGCACAGACATGCATACGGGTAAAACTTATACACATACTAAAATAATTATTTAAAGAGAGAGAGATAGTGAGAGATTAGAAGCAATATTTGAGGAGATCATGAGTGGCCCCAAAACTGCTAAAATAAATCCAATCGCAGGTTCAATAAGCCCCACATGCTGTACAAGGAGAAACTAAAAAATGCTTACCAGGTTTATCATAAAGAAAGCACCTCTCTCCCCCGACACATACACACCATTTGATCTGTCTTTTGTTGTTGTTGTTGTTGTTTCCCAGAGTTACTGATCTTCAGTACTAGGGCCCAGATAAGTACCAACCATTCACGAGTTACAGCCAGCTCAGGTGTTCCTGTTTCCCACTTACAGTAAGTAGTTCACTGAGGACATTGTGGGGTTTTGTTCATAAAGAACAGTTCCAGGAAGAAGAGAATGAGGAGTTTTAGGAAACATTACAGAAGCACTTGCTGGCTGTTCCCAACTCTGAGCTATCAATAGTACCATCTTACTGTGCCTTAAGTCTGCTCAATGACTATAATTGTGCTTCTCTATAGTTAGTAGCTTAGCAGTTTAGTGTTGTTCCCTTCCTAAAAATCAATTGTCAAATAAGAAGAAATTCTAGACCCTGTTCATTAGGATATCTGAGGAAAATGAGCAAAGAGTTTACAACTGTTTTAATGGAATTTATTAGAACAGTAATTAAATATGCTTAACATAGGAAATTAAGCTGCTGGATTTCTCAATTGGATTTTAGAGCGGATGTTTCTCAGGTAGTCCTCACCTATGGACCTTGCTGTTGTGCAGGTCTTTCTGAGTGAGGTTTGACTCTTACATGAACCCCAGAGATGTCAGCCTGCTTGCCTGACGACCACTCTGCCAAGAAGTGCTCAACCCATGGCCCAGGACAGCCATGAAGGTGGTTCAAGCCAAACTCATGACTTACTTAAAACATGACGGATGTGTGTGTGTGTGTGTGTGTGTGTGTGAGAGAGAGAGAGAGAGAGGGGGGGGAGGGGAGAGATTTGTAATTTGATTATGTGATTCTTGAGTAAGAACTTTGTAAAGGATGTCATGTCTCAATGTTACTTCCTGGTTAGTCTCATGGCAGCCAAAGAATGGAGATATGAAAAAATCAAGGCATACTTGGAAGTGGGATCCAAACAGGGGAAAAAAAATCTATTGAAATTCCATGGTCACCATAGGGATGGATAGGAGTATTAGTGTGTGAGCATATTAGTGTCTTAGGAGTGGGAGACCTTAAGTGCTGAGAGTGGGGAGGCCATGAGAACAGCTTGTCCACAGACTCTAAGGCTATACTGAGGTCAGTGGGGAAGGGATTGTCAGACGTCCAGTCCCACTTGACTCTTACCTTACTGCTCATAAAATGGTCTGCGGCTGTCAGATGGCGTGCTCTGAGTTTTATTCCAGAAAAGTTGGCGCAGTCGTGTGTGTACTAAATGAGAGAGTTATTAATACTGCTTGCCCACAGAGACAAGAGCATCATTTGTAAACACTGGCCTCTAAACTCTCATTTCTAGCATCTGGTCTTCTGCTGCTTCTCAACAGGCAAGCAGTGACTGGGTAAGGGAACGTCAGGAAAGAGAAAGGCCGGGAAGAGGACATGAAAAGGCCACACAGCCCTTTCCCAGGGCTGCGCACCAACTTTAGTGTTCCTGGGGTGGAGAAGGGGAGACAGACTGTGAAGTGGCAGTTGAGAGGGGGAATAACCCGGCAGGGCGAGGGATCACTATAAGATTCTATGAAGGATGGGGTGTGGAACGGGCAGGAAAGAGGGTTGTGTCCTGGTGGCTGCATCCCGACAAGTTCAACCTGTTCAGTGTAAATGAGCATCAGATGCACAAGTTAGAACAAAGAAGAAGGGGATAAGCTGGGAAGTTGCTTAATTGTGTGCTTTTGGAAATTCCGTAAATCCTCCTCCAATTCTTGGAAAGACTAGACGTACTAAGTGTAATCATGGAACTGCTCTAGGAGACTACAGTTGGGAGGAATTTACAATGAACTCCTCGTCCCCATTCCCAGGGCTCAGGGACTTAGGGGGCACTGGGGAAGAAGCAGATCCGCTACTTTTCGCTCATTTCCTTACAAAGGTCTCAAGGATTTGGCCCAGTCTCTGCCCTCGCTCTGTCCCTCATCTGCACAAAATGAGCACTACAGACAAAAGCTGTAGTACATTCTCTCTTTTCTGTCTTCTCTGCATTTTGTTTGCTTCTAAACCGCGATCGCTCTTCAAACGATAGTACGCCAACAGAAAACCCACAGAAATGTGAATTATAGTGTGATGGAGCCTGGGTGGATCATATTGAGATGTAACCGCGTTTCCACTCGGTTTTACAATATCATATAAATGTGTAGTATGAACATAAATTCCTCAATAACAATCCGTTAAGATAAACAGCACAGCCTGAGAGGTGGCTCGGCAGGGGAAGAGCTTGCTGTGTAGACAAGAGGACTTGAGTTAGGATCTCCCATCCTCAGGTGAAAACCCGCACACATGTTTGGAAGATACAGGAGAGTTGGAGACAGCAGAGCCCTAAAACGGGTGGCTAGTGGGTCTAGTCAGTTCAGGGGGAGAGCTGCCTCAAAAGCTAAAGTAGGGAGTGACTGAGGAAGACACTTGACATTGACTGCCAGCCTCCACACACAGACTTATGACAAGTGTATTTACACACACATACATGTGCGAACATACTTATGTCATATACCTGCACACGCACACACAAACGAATGAATGAATGAATGAATGAATGAATGAATGAATGAATGAATGAAAAGACAAACATGTCCACATCCATGAAAGCCAAAGTTGTCACGGGGGTTTCTGAGGCTGCACATGATGGCACCCTAGCCATCTTACTCTTCGTTGTCCCTCACCTCTGGCAGTGATTTTTACAAACCAAGAGCTGTAGAAATGTAAACTGCAACAGCAAACCCCAAATTATTGCAGGGATAGACTGCCAAACCACACCAGGATGTGAATCATAGCTCAGTGCTTTTCGCACCAGCTTGCTCAAGCCCGTGTCTTTAAGTGGCTTTATTGTGATATAAACCACATGCCATAAAACACAACCTTTTCCAGCTGCTCAGTTCAGTGGGTTTTAATTGTCTAAGGAGTGTGGCCTAATCATCCTACTGTCTAATTAATTTAATTCCAGGATACTTTCATTACTCTCCAGACAAATCCTATCCCATTAGCAGCCGACCCCCATTTCTCTCTTACCCGAGTCTCTATAACCAGTGATCTGCTTTCTGTATCCATGACCTCACCTCTTCTGGACATCTCACAGAGATGGAATCAGGCAGTATGTGGGCTTCTCCAGGGTCGTCTGGGGTGCAGCCCGAGTCAGCACTTTGTTCCTTTTTACTGCCAAACATCTACTATGTGAATGTATCATCTGTAACTTTCTGTTCATCAGTTGATGGACATTTGGTAGTTTCCAAGCTTCATCGCTACAAACAATATTGCCATGAATGTGCACAGACAGGTCTTCATGCATGCATGTTTCTGTTCTCTTAAGTGTATACTTAGGGGTAGGAGTGCTGGGCTGTGTAGTAGCCCTAAATGTAGCCTTTTGAGTACTTGCCAGGTTTTTTTTTTTTTTTTTTTTTAATCATGCAGCATTTCTTAAACTAGGACTATCTCACTGTAATGAGGACCGATGGTTAACAGTTACTGGGTGTTTGTGCCAGGCACCACTTACTGCTTTGTGTGGACGTCTTTGTGCAATCCTTTTAATAACATTATGACAGAGAAGTTATGGTTATGATGGAGAAATTATGACCAGGTCTCCATGTCTCTAAGTTCTACAAGTGTATTTTTAACCAAATATAAATTTAAAGTATTAAAAAACTACATTTGAACTGAACATGTACAGATGCTTTCCCTTGTCACTCAATTATTTCCTAAACAATGCAGAATGACAGTTATCTTTATAAGTGTTTACATCATACTAAGTGTCTATAAATACTTTTGACATCATTCAAAGTATCTGGAAGGACATAGTTAGGTTCTATGCAAACACTATGTATTTTATAAGGATTTGAACATTTACAAATTTTGATATTCATCAGGGCTCCAGAAATGGTCTCCCATAGAATCTGTGGAACAAATGTACTAATAATTGCCTCAACTAATAGATGACCTCTGTTCAAATCACATACCAGCAATGTTCCCTTCAGAGGCAGCATCTAAAACCTGAAATTTTAACTGAATGTCTCCAAATGACCTGTGTCAAGCATTTTTTTTTTTTTTTTTTTTTTTTTTTTTTACATCAAGCATCGCTTGCAAAAAGAAAACAGCACAGGTAATGCTGTTGGAATCAATGTGTTCAGTAAACAGTTACTAATGATTGAGAGAATTCTAGTTTTCACATACATGTCTGGGAATTATTATTGTAATTCAGCATCCTGAAAATAATCTTTCCAGGTTTGCAAAAATTATACATTTTAAACTTTAAAGTATTTAATAGCTTAAAACAGACAAAATTGCTTTATAATAAAAACGTGATAAAAAGTTTTAAAGATAAAAATGGGACATATGTTTATATCCATTGATTATGTATGGTATTTACATACATAATCAATGGATATAAACATAACTCCCATTTTTTCTTCCAGATAATATTCTTAGATCTGGACATAAATTGTTTTTCAGCCTCAGAAATACATATAAACCAAGTGACTCAATTAGTCAGAATAAATCATAAGAACCTTACATGCAAACACTTGCAACCCTAAGACATGGGACTGAACATTTTATATACAAAATGTTTTGTTATTGTAAGAATTAAGTAATTACATGGCAAAATTGGTCTGGATGTATATACAGTGGTTTCTAGAGATTTTTCTCTTGTTGGTGAACTTCTTGTACATTTTGTGCTTTTCTGTTTTTATCCAATTAATTTGGCTTGCCTGTGGGATGACACATGTCGCATATATAATTGAATGACGGATACTAACAGATAACAAATAAGCACTTACAGAAGTTGCTTAAGCACTTTTTCAGTATTTTTATTTATTATTATTATTATCACTAAAATCTTTGTCATGTGGTGTGTGTGTGTGTGTGTGTGTGTGTGTGTGTGTGTGTGTGTGTGTACTTAGGTATGCCACAACACAAGATGAGAGGCCAGACAACTTTTCAGAATCTGTTCTCCTGTTTTATTATGTGAGGTCATGGGATTGAACCAAAGTCATTGGTCTTGCTGGCGAGAGTCTTTACCCACTGAGCCATCTCATCAGCCCCGTGTGTTGTTAAATACAATACATGACATCTTAGTTAGGGTTATATAGCTGTGAAGAGATACCATGACCACGGCAACTCTTATACAGGAAAGCATTTAATTGAAATTGGCTCTCAGTTAAGAGGTTTAGTCCATTATCATCATGGCAGGGAGCATGGCAGCATGGTACAGGCAGACATGGTGCTGGAGAAGTAGCTGAGAGTTCTACATCAGGATTGGCAGGCAGCAGGAATAGAGAGTGATACTGGACCTGGCTTGAGAATTTGAAAGCTCAAAGCCCACCCCTGGTGACACATTTCCTCCAACAAGGCCACACCTCCTAAACCTCCCCAGCCATCAACAGGGGCTGGGGTGGGGGGAGAGCAAATACTCAAATAAAGAGTCCTCTGGGGGATAGTCCCATTCAAACCACCACACTGACCAATCTCAATTTCCCCAAGATTTCCTTTATTCTCTCTCACACTGACTCCCAGAAGGTCTATGGCTTTGGCGCTGAGATTTATACGTCACAATCCGTTTTGAATAGACTTTCCTATGACTAGGCCTCATGTTTCCCACTCAGCCACCCAAGGTTTCCAGTGTCATTTGTTGCAAAGATTATTCTTTGCTCATT
Source organism: Peromyscus maniculatus bairdii (assembly GCF_049852395.1). Taxonomy (NCBI): domain Eukaryota; kingdom Metazoa; phylum Chordata; class Mammalia; order Rodentia; family Cricetidae; genus Peromyscus; species Peromyscus maniculatus. Next base: position 186,379,686 of record NC_134852.1, on the reverse strand, counting down.
GAATTCTTGGGGCACCTTAGTAAAGGATCATCTGGAATCTAGTCCATCAATCATGTTTTAAACAACATTAACCTAAAACTAACCTAAACCTAAAACCAATTTAGTGTAGTGTTGTTTCTTCACTTGCAAGTTCTGATTAATACCAAATCAAAGATTTCAGGGGAGCTCTTCCTATGCAGGCCTTTCCACTCCAGTCTGCTGCCTCGGCCCTCCTGAAGTCTCCTGTCTGCCACACTGAGAGAAAGTGCTGGATTGTGTCTGGGTTGCTGCTCTGCTCTGTAACTGTGAGTTCTCAGCAGGCAATCTTTTGGGCGCTGCAGGGTGCATTTCACTTGTTTTCTTTGTGTTGGAGCTTGTTCTCCTGCCCTGTGTATTGTCCAGCAGGAAACTACTGTTTCACAACTTGCTGGTTTTCCTGGGTTGTGTAAGATAGGAGAGCAAGTCTGGCCATTGCTACCCCATAGTGGCTGGAAGCAAGATTTCTAAAAGCATTATTGTTTCAGTATTTGTCAACCTGGTTTATAATGTAAAGTGCCTCTCCTGGGGCTGGGTTTGTAGTTCTGTTGCTTGGATATCACATTACAAAATAACAAGAGAGAATTTCCCTCAGAGTGGATTAGACTAGAGCTTCTCTGTTATGTCGTCAGATCTGTTGCTGTTGTCTGTCTGTCTTGCCTATTCCTAACAAAGGACTTTGCTCTGTACTTACTGAACAGCACAGAAAATATGGTATGGGAAAGGAATAAAGATTTTTTTTTCTACAGAACTCTTTACTAAAATTTCACAAGGGAAGATGTTGCTTTACTGACTTCCAACTGATGCAGAAGAGCACTTAAACTGCACACAGATACTATTCAACATCCATGTGTTGCTTCCGGTATTTATGGTTCATATTTGTTGTTTAATATTGCTATCAACTTCTTGGCAGTAATCATTACCATAACACACACACACACACACACACACACACACACACACACACACACGCACATACACACACACACACACACACACACACCACAATATAACACAACACACTCTATTCTAGGTTATGTCAGAGCCATGGAAAAGAGCATAGTTTAGGATTAAAGTTATGCATTTATCTTAGATTATAAAAGCTGATTAGATGAAAAATACAAGACATAGCCAGGTTAGTTACAATGTGTTCTTCAAGGCAGGTTAAACTTAAGCAGGTTGAATACACAGTAGCACAGCAGATTGACTGCATAGTTCTAAATGATCTCAAGGCAGATTGTCAACTTGGTTTCAAAGTCTGGCAACAGTTCAGTCTCTCTGAAGGCAAGAGATATTTTCAGAAAAAGACATTACCATTCTATAGTATAGTACTTGCTATATTTTCTTTTCTGTTGCTATTATAGGACACTGACCAAAAACAACTTGGGAATGAAAGGGTTTACTTCAGCTTACAGATTCCAGTCTGTCATCAAAGGAATTCAGGGCAGGAACACAAGGAAGAAACCCAGAGACAGGAATGGAAGCAGAGGCTATGCAGGATGCTGGTTGTCACTGATTTGCTTCCTGTGACTTGTTCAGTTAGCATTTTTATACAGCCCAGGCCCACCTGCTTAGTAATGGAGCTGTCCTATACCAATTAGCAATCAAGAAAACACTCCTACAGACATTCCTGCAGGCCAATACAATGGGGGCATTTCCTCAGTTGAGGTTCCTATTTCATAGTTATGTCAAATTGACAGCTGAAGCTAACCATGATGCCTAGCATATGTGAAGCCTTGGCTTCTATCTCCAGGACCACAGCAGCAACAAACAACAACAACAAAACAAGCATACCTTGAGCACATTGATGCGTACCATCATCACCACTACCAGCAGCTTCCTCTCATAGCAAACATCTGGGTTATTCACAAATCATTGTGGCTTATAATGGCCTAAAGCCATTATCTGGATGGAGAAACTTCTTGGTATTATGGGTTGTTTGCTCATTCCTTCACAGAGTGTGATGTGAATTTCGTTTTCCTTGATTGCATTTCGGTGACATCACTTTCTGTCTTGGTGACTTGAGGCAAAACAACTTTTCTAAATTCCATTTCTATTTATGTGAGATGGAGATACAGAGGTCTGGTTGAGGATTGAGATCGCACAGAAAGGGGCTTCCTATCACAAGGAGTCAGCTGTTCAGTCACAGGGCTCTGCTCACTGGAACCATCACTGACACTTGCAGGGTGGCTCTTTCCTCTCTCTTGGTGCCAAGAGCAACATCCTCAGGTCCCCAGTTATCTTCTCATTTTCTGAACCTCTAAGCACCTGCTGTCTAGGTTGACTTCATGGGAGATATCATCTAGTCTCATGGCTTTAAATTCCATATCTAAACGCACTATTCTTAAATAATACCTGTAGCTTGGAACTTGACTTTGAATTCTATCCCTAACTCTTCTAGTGTTCATCAGCATATTCACGTGAACGACTCATATTTTTCTACTGGTCTCAGTTCATTTCCTGTGCTTCCCAGATCTCTCCTGCATTACAGTGGGTGGAGGGTCCACCCAGCTTATGGGGGCATTTCATAAACTGCTGTGATACCCAGCTTTCAGCCTGCGTTTCACCCACAGATGCCAGGGCACAGGGAAAGGAAAGCCCCTCATTTCTAGATCCTTCTATTGTTTTCAGGAGTCTGTGGCAGAGGCTGCAGCTCAGTCTTCAATCTCTGGTGACACTGTCTTCTCCCTGTGGTACCCAGACCCTTCCCACTGTTGCTAGTCACCTCTCAGGCACCCGGCCAGCCACACCTGGCTCAGCTTTTCAGCAATGCCTTTATCTTTGCAATCAATTTCTTTTCTGATGTGGACTTACCTGATGAAATTCTTTAACAGGCATTTCTAAATCAACACATCTATTATACAACAAGCTCAGTTAGCTTCTCAGCTCCTCTTCCTGGTATTATCTCCAATTTAGCTTCTGGTACTGCTGTTTTGCTCACCGTGACTGTACTGTCCTTGGTCCTTTCCTTCCTCTCCTACCTCCATTTAGTCCGCTGGCAGGAGCTGTTGTCTCTTCATGAGCATCCCTACAGCTGGCTGCTCGCTCACTCCGCTGCCATCACTACCATTGTCCAAACCATTGACTCTTGATTGGATTGTTTTTGGAGAAGCTGACCTCAGTTTCCAGAGTAACCATTCTATTAACTGCCTTCTATTGAAAAACCTTCACTAATTTGTTTTCTTGGCTAGAAGAAAAGGGAACACCTTGGCTACTGAACCCCAAGCTAGCAAGCCCCTTCTAGTTTATTCTTAGTGAGTTTCTTCCCATTAGAATGTGAGCAGAATAGGGGTTTAGAAAGCATATTCTGTACAGTGAGTCCTTCACGCCAGGATCCACATTAAGCGTGCTATGTGAAGCTTGTAATTTGTTTTTATTTATAAAGTTCATGTGTTCTATGTCCCAGCTTCTTAAACTGTATAGGTCACAACCCCATGGGTGAGTATGTCACAAAAAAGAAAAAATAAATGGCCACAGAAAAAGGGTCCTGAATGTGCGGTGACCAAAAGTAAATCCAAAATGAAACACATAACAATGTGGATGTGTTTCTGGCTGTACTTGCCTACATTATTTTGCACAGTATCACTGTAGTCTTGGCTCTGAACATGCAATACACACCCTTTGTTCTGTGTGTGCCTGCATGCACCACAGCCAGACAGCCTAAAATACCCTTGTTCACATTAGTGACCACTCTATACTATGGCTTGCAGTGTTTGTACTGCACATACAAATTTTTCTGCTCTTTATACAATGATAACAGTTAAATTTTGGAAAGCCAAGGGTTTTAATATTTCCCCACCATCATTACTCAGCATGCAAGTATAAAAGCAGCGTAGCTTTGGATTTTATTGTGTTACAATGTTTGGTTTTAAAAGTTATTGTTTGGGTTCCTGACTGCATTTCCTAAAAAGCCATGAACTGGATTTTGGCTCCAGATTACAACAGAACTTCGGCAGTTTTTGAAATGGCTCTAACCATACCTCTGCCATTCTACATATTTAGGTGCTGCAGTGGTCTCACCATGGACAATTATAACACCAAAATACCAATCAATTCTGAAAACTGTAGATGATGCTGAATGGGTCCTGCAACATCAGGTATTCAGTCAAGATTTCTTTATGTAAAAATAAGCACATCTGTCTGTAGTACACAAATTTGTTTCCAAAAAATGGTAAAATTATACATATATAATTATATGTACACATATGAATATATAGGTATATAATACCAAATACCTGTTTTAAAACAAATTTCTTTATTTTTAATTTTTATTATCAAGAAATGCTTAATTTGTGTACCTGTTTTGTATACCTATCTAGTGGAGGTTGAAAGACAATTTCTGAAATGAAAAGGGTTCATGAAAGGAAAAAGTTAAGGATACTCTGCTAAGTGCTGAGTGTACAGAGTACCTTCCAGCTCTGGAGCAGGAGGCAGCTCTGGCATGCGGCTGGGAGCAGGGCCAGGCTGGGCTGGGCCGTGCCAGTTAGAAGGCGCATGCTCCTCTGAGTCGGCTATGGCTAAGCAGATGGCCGGGAGGGGTGGAGTCACCGGGGCACTTCCCGATGGTGGGCTGCTCTGATTGGCTGTGCTAAAGACCTGGGCAGGCTCGGCCCTCCCACCATGTCCATGTAGGCTGCAGGCTGGCCACACTCTCCTAGGTTGCAGTGGGCACTGCTACTGGAAACAGAGTTTGGAAGACTGCTGCGGGTGAGTGATGGCCGGGGCCTGGCTGGGTGCAGCGTGCTCGGGAGCTGGTGTCCTGAGGGTCCCCAGGGCTGGTGGGGGAGGTCCCACCACGGTCTCTGGCCTCCAGTTGCTCAGCTCCCGGGCGAGTTCTGCCTCGGGCACTTACAAGTGCTTTGAGGGTGGCAATGCCCTGGGTCTTTCCCAAAAATGTTTTATCCTTCCCCGAAAGCCCTCCCGCTTCCTGGGCAGGCGCGATCGCAGATCAGGGAACCTGCCCAGAGTTCATGGACTGGGGGACAAATAGAATGCCTGCTTCTTAGTCTTCTTCGTCCATTCCTCCCGTTATCTATCCTAGGTAGTGTTAGCCAAACACATGGTCAACAGCAAACTTGGGTGTGGGTCCTGGTTAAAACCCCAGTGATACTGCTGTACACTAGCTAGCTCTTTGCTTTCAGTATTTGACTGATGTGACCGAGTTATCCTGAAAAATGGGCTTCGTACTGTCGGGTTGGTAGAGGAGTAGACTGTAGGAGGCGCTGTTTGCAGGCTGGGTATTGCCAATAGCTTAAAGTAATTGAAAAACTACACTGGGCCCATATTTTTGTCTGTCACTGAACGGCACGTAGCTGCCCCATCCCGCCCCCCCCCCTTTTTTTTTTTAAGCAGCACCTGTACATTTGGTTCGTGCAGGACCTGGCCCTGGAGCTTCAAAGTTGAGTTAAACTTCAGCTCCGCCCTTCCTCCTTTCTGGGGTGAAATAAAGGCAGACTGATAATGAGTTGGATTGTTACAAAGCCATAAATAAATCCTGTGATAAAGGTGTTCTGACTAGAATAGCACACTAAACAGCCCAGAGCCTTATTGCACAGTCTCTTCTGTGAGATTTCTTGTCAAGTTTATTGAGCAACAGTGTTGTGTTGGAAGGAAAGTCTACTGGGTGATCTTGTGTGTGCAGAACTTCCCTGTCACCCTTGTGGAGTGAGCACGCTTTGGAGACTGCACCCAGGTTCTGTAAAACCGGCTCCCACCGCCAACTTATTTTAAGTTGTGCTGAGAACCTTCATTTTCTCACACCCTCCCCTCTTTCAGTCTTTGTTGTTGTTGTCCTCTAGTACTGAAGGACGCCTGGGACAGTAACCTTAAGATAAAAGGTAGCCTTGGACTGTGCCACAGAACACCGTGCTGGTAACTAAAAGCAGTAAGCTTGCTTGGCCAGCACAAACTCAAAATAATATCTATCCTCTTCTGTCTAGAATGCAGAGATTCACTGTTCCTTGGCAAAATAACTTTAGGAGAAATTGTGTCTACTGAAGGGAGTCAGTTCACTGCAATCTCCTGAGAGCCAATTTCCAGAAACGTGGAACTTGGTTTAGGAGAGTCTGTTCATTCATTATTTCAAACAACAGTGCTGGGGTGTTAAAGTAGACTGGCAGGACATTTAGAAATTCCTAAGTTTTGACATGTGCAAATACCTGGGGAATTAGTATATTCAGTGGTATAAAGGCGGGCATCACCCCCAAGAGTCCCTGTGCATGGTCCTTGGAATTGTCCCCTCCTGTCTTTCTTCCCAGGCATTAATCTGTTTTCTGTCAGTATGGACTACGTTACATTTTCTTCAAGTTTTACATACATTGGGACAATTCCTTCCCTCTCACCTCTTTCCCACCTCTTCTTTTATGTAGCATTATTATTTTGAGATTTGTCCCTATTGTGTGTTCATTGCTGAATTATGTATACCTCTGATGTACTTTGCTTACCCATTCAGTCATTTGGTTTTGCATCCTGACATACAGTTTCGGGAAAGAACAAATTGCAGAGATAGTGGTAGGCAAGAACAGATGCTGGCTGAACTTGAAAATCTATTTAAATCCCAAGCAGAGGGGGAAAGGTGGGGAATTCTATGGCTCTTCCTTTTTCTTATCCCGTCTTAAGTTCCTCTCCATGCTGCTTCTCTAGCAATCGTTTGTTTAATTTTGTGAGCGGATGGTGAGTAGGTGTCTAAGGAAGTGTGCATTGTGTATTAACTGTGGGTGGCGGCTCTGGGGGCTCCTTAGTAAAAACAAATCCATGTTTTCCCCTTCCAGAGACGGCGCGGACCATTTGTTTCATAGCTTAGATTTTATCCTACACTTGCTTCAAGACTTTTAAAGAAGGAGTTGATCTGTTGATGCGTGTTCGTGTGGTAAAATTCAGCTGGCTGGTTTAAACAGAGGAAGATGGGGCTCATGGGCATGGTGGTCTGCCTTGTCCTTGGGATCCTGCTTTCTGGGGGGCCCATGGGGTCTGTCTCAGCTGTGGACCCTGAAGCAAACATGAACGTGGTGAGTTTCTAAAAGTCACGCACTTTTAAAATGCAATGATGCCAAGTGTTATTTTCTTAAATAGAGTTCTGTGAGCTGTGGGAAGTCATAATTCTAATCTCTTTATGGCTCATTATGCTTTTTGATTTTTCTGAATTGCAGATGCCATTTGCTAGACTTTTCCCACTAGATACCACTTCCACAAGCAGCTTCCTTAGACTGCTGAACACGATACAGGGCTTACACTAAGTAATGTGTTTTAGTAATTTCATTTTTAAATGATTTTAAACACACCTTAAAACTTTACAAGAATGCCTTTGTTGAGTGCTGAACATGGGCTGTAATGGAGACTATCCAGGGAACATAACTCAATATAATCATGAAAATATTAGAAGGAATTGTTAGAAGATATAAGCAAAAAAAAATTAACCCCTGAATTAATTTCAAAATTAGTAATCTTAAGTAAACAGTGAAATCTGGGAAACCACACATAAGAATACAATAGCGAGAAAATATAGATTATTAAAGAGACAACAACCTTAAAATAGACACTGGATTGACCCAGCTGAAGAATTGGGTGACTGCAGAGACAGAAAGTTTCCAGGAAGACAGGATAGTATGTCATGATCCAGGCCAAGGTTAAGCTTTCTTTTGACATCCCCCTCTTTTAACAATTCCTTCCTAAGGGAATAAATAATGAAATTAAAGTCTTTCAGGTATTTATGGCAGAGAGGATAATGAACATTTCAGTCTTCCAAGTAACTGATTTATGCTCGCCCGCTGAGCTCCCAGTGACACTTTCCATGGATCTTTCCTTGTGGAGAAGTGAATTTGATGATGGTTTCCCATTTCTCAGATTTCTCAGCTTTCCTTCAACCTTACCTTGATGTTCTAGTGAATAGTTTCTGGGTCCGTGGATGAAAGTGAAATGTTTTTGCCTCATTGCCTAGGCTAGGAATTTTACGAAACATGAAAAGTGTTAGCTGGCATATTTAGAAAAGAAGTGTTTATTTGTGCCCAGTAGGCACGATGCAAACAACAAGGCCCCAAATCTGACACACTTGCTGTGGAACATTCTAGAATGATGGGATACCTGTGAGTGTAAAAGACTGGGTCTTGAGATGGGCTCTTGGCTACTAGATTGAGCAGACTCAAGTAGCAATGATTTCCTTTAAAAAGCTAAAAAAAATGTCATTGCATCTGTTTTCTCCTGTACCTATTTTTTTTTCTGGAGATTGAAGAATCAGAGTCCAGCATAGAATGTCTGTTGTCCTCTCTCTCCCCAGACTGAACTGATCACGTACTGGGGATACACTGCTGAGGAGCACTCGGTCCAGACAGAGGATGGGTATATTCTGAGTCTTCACAGAATCCCTCATGGGCGGAAGAATCATTCTGACAAAGGTATGGGTGTTTTCTGTGGCAAGATGTATTGGCAGTCACCATATTCTCTGAGTTGGTGACCAAATTCAGGCTTCATTTGACAGTGTTGCCACTGGACAGGCTGGAGGTCAAAGTACCAGCTAAGCTGAGGTAACTGTTTTAAAGCCAGACTGTCCAATTTCATAGTTTGTACTAGTTTCAAAGGTCAGATTCCATGTAGAGTATCAAAATATCTACTTCTCTTGTTTCTCAAGGAAGCATTTATCTAATGAACTATCCTGAGCATTAAACAGTTGCCTTTAGCAGTTTAAAAATTACTCATTTTTTAAAAGGTAATATATTAAAGTACTATAATATATTCAAGTAAGATATATATATACAATATACAAATAATATATGAGAAAAATCAAGAAATATACAGTGAATACTTTTTCTATCTTACTTTCTAGTTTTTAGAAAGTGTTCTTGTATAATATCTTCATTTAAAATCTTTGTACCTTCATTGGAAACCAATATGGATTATTTTTCTGTTGCCACCTTCTAAGTTCAAAGGGTGCTATAAAGGACACAGTGTTTCATTTATTTATTTGTTTGATTGTTTACTTATTTGCTATCAGCAAACTCACAAAAAGTGCATTTATTTACCATCACAGAGATTTTACCAGTAATTCATAAAGCATTTGCCTAAAGGTAAGTGTGTTCTATTGCATGCTTGTATCATGATTTGCTTAACAAGTGTTCTGTTAATGAACATTTCTACTACTTTGAATTTTCAACTAACAAATATTGCTGCTCAAAACAACAAAACAAAACAAAAAATATACATAAAGTACAAGTTTATTTAGAAGATAAATTCCCCTCAAAGAGTTTTGTCTTCAAAAGATATATAAATTATGTTTTTGACAGACTTTTGAAAAATTGCTTTCTATGTATGAATGTATTGACAATGAATTTTACTAGGACTATATAAAAGTTCTTATAGATTTGCCTTAAAGATATGGACCTGGGCATATGTTTATATCCTTTTTTTGATCAATTTATAACGCCAGCAAAACTGTGGTCCTGATGAGATGATGGCATTTCCAGACGAACTACCTGAAAATGGTAACAGCTGTCAGGATAATAGAACTTCTTTCAATCGTCTCTCAAAATGTAGCCTATTGCTCTACGAAAAACTAAGGTCTGGGTTAAAGTAATTGGCTGGCTCTGTCTTCTGTCAGGGTTTAAACTACACAGAGAGTGTTTCTTTGCCTCACATGCTTCCCAAGGGATTATTCAAAGCAGACAACAAATCCTGGGCGAGTGTGAGCTTTGCATCAACATCTGCCTTAAGCTTTCTCTGAGTCATCTGATATGTCTATTTTCTTTTGCCTCTAGGTTCTGCCTATCACAAGACACTAAATAATGCTTATGTGGCTATGGGAGTGTTCTTTTTGAAATTCATTTGAGTTTCCGTTTTAGTGTTTATAGCTCTATACTATTGTATTTCCCTTGTGAATCTGTTACAAAATGAATGATGAATTGCACTGATCTGTGTTCCCCACTCACAAACACATAAGGTATATATTTTATGCAAGAGCAAGCACATGATCTTAGTTTCCTTCCCTTTTTTTTTTTTTCAGAAAAATACCCGTACATAGGTTTTAGGTTCTATCTAAAGACAAATAAATATGCATTTTATTTCCTATAAAGTACTTACATCAATTACTAATAACTAATATGAGCCGTTGTTCAAATGTCCCAGGTAAAACCATGCTGAGAGAGTGTCCCACCTCTGTTTCTGCATCCACTCCCCAGTTCCGTCTCCACACTGTAATTAAAGCCTGCAGGGCTCCTGTCTTGTGCACACACATCACACTGGCAGATGGAGGTGAGGGAAGGTGCCCCCTCAAACAAAGAGACAGTGATCTTTGGAGGCATTAGGTGGTCCCTTGCAGGCTAGGGAAGTAGATCCTCTTGTCTTCAGAATGCGGAACACTGCCTGAGTGTTCTCAACCAAAGCTGGCTTTAGCTTTAGGTCCTTCACAGTTCTGAGGATCCCCCCCACCTCCCCGGGGAGGTCAGTTATCTGTGTGTTTACCAGCCAGCCTCAAAGGGGGCTTTTCAAGGAATTCTGTGACTCAATTTTCTAAAGGAGGTTTGATTTTCTTAAGTACTGCATAGATGCCTTTCCTATGGTTCGTTCTCTGTGGTCTAAGCCCAAGTCCTGGACAGAGGCTCTTTATTATGTCTATTGAAGAACAGTGTGGTCAGAGCTGTTAATCTGCCATGCTGAAAGCCAAAAAAGCCGAAGAGAATACACAGTCCCCCAAATGACACCAATCTCGTGAATGCCACTTCCCTTCTGACTTCCTATTAATAGCACCATTGTCCTTCCAATGACCTAGACTAGAAATTGCAGTGTCATTTCTGTTTGTTTGACAGTGCTGGGGATTGAACTCGGGTCCTTGTGCGTGCTAGGCAAGCGCTGCTGCCAAGCTGTGTCCACAACCCGTGCAGAATCATTCTTGATTCCCCGTCTCTAGGTTACTTGCAAAATATCTCTTGTTAATCCCTTTCTCCCTACTTCTGACCACATCTCACTTTAGGCTCTTGTTACTATTCAGATAGGTGCCTAAGACAGTGCAGAAGCTGAGAGAATCTTCAGTGGCTCACTTTTTTTTTTTTGGAGAGGGGGAGGGGCCCCCATGTACCATAGAAAAAGAATCTCAAAGCAGGAATATGGAAATTTAATGTTATGTTTTATGAAATTAGTGCTTTTAGCATATAGAAAATAACTTTGTATAGCCTTATTCTGTACAGGTAATTATAAGATACATTAACATGTTATTTATTTATCAGGATGACATTCTTAGGGAACACTTGTTTACATATAAATAATGAGTGGGCTCTTCAGGCAGTATGAGTAGCTTCCCTCGAGTGTCCGAGGTTCTGTGTGAACACAGGGCTGAGCCAGGTGTCTGCTCTGCCCATGTCCTGCTGTAAGCTCTGCTGCCTGCTGCCTCCTGTGCCAGCCTCTCTGACCTCCTCTGTCTTATGCCATTTTGTAGATGAAGTTACTAAAAGCTCAGGTGTTGTGTGATTTTTGTGAGGCAACACTCTTTATGGGTCTAATGGATCAAGATACATATGTTCTTTAATACTCTGTCCTGGCTATGTGTCTGCACTTTTCACCCCATCCAGAGCAACAGACTTTGGTACTTGTGGCTATTGGCAATTATGCCTGCAATTTTCCATTTAAAGTACATTTATCTGATGTGTAGAGTGCGTGCGCGTGATGTGTGTGTGTGTGTGTGTGTGTGTGTGTGTGTGTGTGTGTGTGTATACAGGCTAGTGAATGCCAGAGGAGACATGAGATATTCTTGTCTGTCTGTCATTCTCTAGCCTAGTCCTCTGAGAGAAGGTCTCTTACTGAGCCTGGAGCTAGCCTGGTAGCCAGCAAGCCCTAGTGATGCTCCTGTCTCCATCTCACACTCTGTTAGGGTGGGGATGTGGGTGGTGGGGCATTGGAACTCAAATCCTCACATTGTCACAGAAAGTGCCCTTTCCCAGTGAGCCATCTCCCCACTTTTAAGGAACCATTCTCAACAGATGTTGAACCACCACTGTATTTGCTGACTGCTTAAGGGAACTGAAATACAGAAATGAATCATTTAAAGAGAAGTGGTTTTGTTTTTATCTGCTCAACCTTCACGATGAATGTTAGTGCTCCAAGGCTGTCATTTCCTGCTTGGACCAAGGATTTGAAAAGCTTGTACCTTTATAACATACTCCTGGCAGACTTCTAGATACCTAGATCTTTGTTCTTGATCTATAACTCATTTCCTGTTCAAGATAGCCAAGGCAAAGGGCAGTCACTTGGGCATTTTGACTGTGGAGGCAGTATTCCTTGAACTGACAAATGCCCTTACATAATAAGTATTGAGCAAGCTGATCCCATGATCATTATAATATAGACTTTATTTAGCTAAAACAAGGAAATACTACTTGTGCCAACATTAAAAATAAAATACAAGACAGATTTACTTCCTAATTGCCTAACTGAGAAATCAGCAAGTTTTTAAAGACAATCTCATCTGTATCTGAACAATTCTGCCTCTGATGGTCTGGTTGGTGAGGGAGCGTCCTGGGCTGTGGGACTACGGGCAGCGTTCAGAAGCAGGCTTCTCAACTGTGGCTTGGGCATAGTCTCCCCAGGGGTTGCCCACTGAGCCATTTGAGTCATAGGTGAAAGTCATAGCATGGCTTGTGAGTTGTCTTCCACAGAAAAGCCTCCAGGCCTTTGTTTTGATTTGGCTATTTATGTTAGCACCCTGACCAATTCTAAGGGTTTTTTTTTTTTTTTTCCTTAGAGAAAGCTTCCCTTTGAAGGAAACCATTTGTGGGTTTCTGACTTTATTTAATTTATTTAATTAATTACATTTTAAAAAAATGAATGCAGCCTCAGTAGGCCTACATAATGTGGCATGTAATTCCTTGTGCCAGAGGCACTGAACACATGCAGGTTGAGCTGAGCGCGTGCTCAGGCTTGCTGAGCTTGTGATGGTGCATTGGGTAGGGGATTACATTTGGACTTAAGTCGTGGTAGCTGTGTAGTTTGTCTCCCACGCTCTGCGTGAGGTTGGAGTAAAGAGGAAGTGTAGCGCAGAGGAGCATTCGCTGCTCTGCCTGCCCCTTCCCTTCCTCACACCCCTCCCCTACTTGGCCAGCTGCTGCTAAATGTCATGTGTCTGAGAGATTTCCCCAGACACTCCAAACAGATCAGGCCCCTGGGGCTATATCTTCCGTGTTTGTTTCACAGCAGTTAGGTCAACAAGAACTCAGATGGATGATAACACGTGTAATTACGGCCTTCCCCATGGGGCTAAGTGCAGTTGGTGCCCCTTGGAGGCCAAAGTCTTCTCTGACTCATTTGTTTTGAAAATGCTGCAGTCTGCTGGGCGGTGGTGGCGCACGTCTTTAATCCCAGCACTCTGGAGGCAGAGGCAGGCCTGGTCTACAGAGTGAGTTCCAGAACAGGCACCAAAGCTACACAGAGAAACTCTATCTCGAAAAAAACCAAAAACCAAAAACAAACAAACAAAAACCCGAAAATGCTGCAGCCCAAGGACTCAGCCTATTCCTGAGTACTTCTGTAGCCCTCTTGGGACTGGGGTGAGTGAAGCATTGAGATTCCAAATGTCCCTTGTTCTAGGTCACATTTGAGTCAAGGCTTCCCTATCTTCTGGGCTCAGAGAAGCCATGGACAAAGTCTGTGGAGGACACAGCTAACAGCTGTGTGACCTCGGGTGAGCATACTAAAAGCGCCACCTCAGGTGACAGCGTGAGGGTAGCAGTTTACCAAACCTCTCCGAGTTTGAGTTTCTTCATCTGTTACATGAGAAAAATAATACTTACACCTTCATTGCTGTAAGGCCTACGAGTCACTTTGCCCTCATGGTGAGACATGTGACCCTGCACAGTGAGACATGTGACCCTCACAGTGAGACACCTTACCCTGCACAATGATGCACCTTACCCTCACTCACAGTGAGGCATCCGCACACGTCACCATGATCTCCAGTACCTGCTTTCTTAGCATCCAGTCTTCTGTGACAGAGTGTCTATCCTAAACTTCAAGGAGAGAAGAGAGTTTCCAGAAAGATGTCTAAATTTATTTACTGTGGGCAGAAGATGCTGAAGATGCATACAATGGGTAGAACCACCTGGAAGCCAGGTGCCAGTGTTATCCTCTCTGTATGCTCCCTGCTAGTGCTCCCTCTGTGAGCCTGTCTGCTGCTCTCCAGAGCTAATCATTTCTCAGCATTCACTGAAGTGTGGACTCATGCTGTGGTTATGTGCAGCTTCTCTGATGGTCTGGAAAGGCAGGAAGGCAAAAAGGCAGTTCCAGACAGGGGTGATGGGCACCTTGATGTTGGATGATACGGATTTTATCCATCATATACTAATTGTGTGGCAAGGGGTGGATGGGTGGGGGCATGGTCTTCTCTTCAAAATTCAGTCTGCAAAATAAGTAAGAAGAATGACAGAAAGGGTATCTCACCATCCTGACTATGCAGGAATCTCTGTCACTCAGTGTTCTACAGGGTGCATTTGGAATGCCTCAATCTCCGTCTGTCTGTGCCTGTACCTAGACGGCTCTTGGTCTGCACTTATCTGTGAGTGATGTATTTCAGTATCACATGCAGATACTTCTGAATTCCATAGATGTTATGTTTTTTTCTATACAACTAGACCCATGATAAAATTTAGTCAATACACTAGAGATGGTAGGAAATTATCAAGGCTTATAATAGAACAATGATAACGATGTCTTATAATAGGATTGCCAGCATTGTTAGTTTATTAAGGAAGCCTTAAACATAACTACTGCTAGACTATAACAGCAAATCTGCAGTTAGAACAGCTAAGTACTAAGCGGTTACTGGGTGGGTGGTGTACACAATGTGGACAGTGTGATTCAGGTTGTGGGTGGGCGGGTAGGAAAGTGTTGCTCCATCATGTGTTCATTGCATTTCACTGTGTGCGCCCTGCGCCAGATTCGGCTTCAGCTGCTACAGGCCCTGCAGTGAACGGCGTGGGTCACATTGCTGCCTTCTTGCTGCCTAACGGTCACAGTGACTGTCACTGGGGGTGTGGAGAACAGCCCTGCGTTAGAGATGGGACCTGGTGACGCAGGGTTTTGTATTCCCTCCAGCAGTGCAGGTCACTCCCTTTCCTGCAGAGAGACTTTGAGAGGTGAAGGCCTGGACACTGACAGAGGCCACACAGCTATCTGATTGCTTGCTGTGGACAAGCCAGGTGCCCCCTGTCACACATGAATCATCAAATGAGTCATTAGGACTCTGGTTAGCCTGTATCACAGATGAGGAAAACGAGGTGATGGGGGTTAAGTAAAAAGGCGTGTGCCTTTTTACTCTGCCAACTTCTACCGTATGGGATAGCGAAGAAAACAACAGCCTTAGACTTCTGAGCCTTGACTTCAAAGTGATAAATCTTTGTCTTTATAAATTAACCATTCTTAGGTATTTTGTCACTACAACAGAAAGGAACAAAAATCTATAGTATTTGAACTTTTTTTTTTAAGGCCGAATCTTCAAACTAGAACTAGACTATAAAAATTCACTCAGGAGCCTTACTGTGGACAAGTAAAAACCCAATTGTTGTTTTTCATTTGTGTGGAACTGAAGAGCAAGCCTGGGGCTTCACACACACTAGGCTTTGCTGTACCAGCGAGCTATTAACCCCACAATCCATTCTTACTAATCATTGAGAAGGAGGTCCTAAGGATCCCCCTTGGAAGCTTGTTGGGGGATGTCTACGTCTTTTGGCTTTTTCCTGGGCATTTTAGGTGACTCATTCTGCCCCGGCCCAACTTGCTGAATCAAGTGTCTGGGCATGACTCTCTTTAAGTAGATCTGAATACAGCTCTGGTGGGCTGATTAGGAACAGCCAAGGAAGCTTCAAAAACAAGGCCTTCTAGGCCAGGCTCTGTGCATGGAGTTCCTCATTCTCCAGATCAGGGCCAAAGCCAGTGATGTGTCTGTTTCATAATCACTCGGGATTGTTTCAGAACATAGCAAATTTTGGCATAGGCTACTTGACTTGCCAGGAGCTGGCTAGAGACAGAGCTAATATTTATGTGCATACCTCTTTTCTACTTTAGTTTTTAAAATTACTTTTCCTTTAGATCACTGGCTAAAAGCAAGACGTTTGACATGAGATAGACCTGGGTCTCAGTGTTGGCACACTGCTGGCTAAATGTTCTAGGGCCAGTTGTTTTCTCCACACGTGGGTCGCCTTATCCTTAACATGGATATGAAAATGTAGGCCATATACGACATAGGCCTTGAACATAATTGGTAGCTGTTTTGAACAATAGAGTATGGTAAGCCATTCAGACTGTAGAAGCTTGCTTAGGTTATCATGTGAGGAGAGTTTGTTCAGAAAGCTATTAGACCGAAGTCTACCTCAGGGATGGTTGTGCCAACCCTTGGACATTGAGTTTGTCTGGAGCATAGGTTCCACTTGGCTGGGTGCTGAGCTCCTGTGAACTGGGTGAGTTATGTGACCAATTCTGGGAGATGTAAGCTGAGGGGAAGCTCTAGCTTTGTACTCCCTCGTAAGGAACCCTGGAAATGGGTACATACCACATTCAAGGTCCCTCTTACCAGTTTGTTTAGAATCTGCTATTGTAGAAAGATATTCAATCTTTTTGTGGGGTATGCACACTCTTCCCAAACTAGCAAGGAACTTAAGATGTCAGGCTGCAGAGGGCCTTGCAATTCCTGAGCCAGGCAAAGAATTCTACCATTTAAAGCTAATTCCTGAGGCGGGGCCATTGGGCTGAGGTCATAACCTTCCCTAGGAACTGCAAGGCTCCCCTTAGCCTGGCAGTCTAAGATCACTCACTGGCCCTGGCTACCAGTTATGAAGTTGAATCAATCCAGTGAGACTTTATGGCTCGTGAAAATTGAGTTCTGTGTCATGCTGACACACTCAACTTTGACCCCCTTCCTCCTTGCCCGTGGTTTTATTACTTCCTTAGACCTCAGCTGGTTCCCCATGACTTTTTGGAATGAAGTAGCTTCCCATGAAGACTCGTGTCTTGGGAGGCAGGAGGAATTCCCCCACACACCAAGCCTTCCTCCTGTGAACCACAGTCATTGTCAAGCCTAACTTTACCCAAGATTCACCTCACCACACGGGCAGCGTTACAGTGTACAGCCATGGGGCTGCTGTCCCCAGCTTGCTTGGTGGTAGCTGTTTAGGTGACCAGGATGAAGTCACTTTGCCTGCCCTTGGCTAGAAAAATGATACTTCAGGTTTTTTTTTTTTTTTTGGATTAGCTCCCAGAGGCAGAAGTTTCAGTAATATTTGTCATGCTGTTTATAATTTCAAACTTTTAATGATTATTTTTCATATTTCCCAAGATGAACTAAAATCTTCATTGAAGGCAGGGATGGTACATCTAGCACGGTGCCTTGAAGGCAGACCCTTTGCAGTAAATTCAGTCTTGCTGACGTAGCCTTAAAGTACTGTTAGAAAGCGAAGAAGGTCATGGACCCGGGGTTGGCTCGTTTTCCGAGGTGCTGTTTTCTTTTGCTTTTGCTCCTTGCTATGTCTCCATGGTGAGAAGGCCCTGTCATGCAGGTGGTGCTGAATAAGGGTTTGCTTGATGAATGACTGCATGGTCGCGGCCCTCTAAGTCTCGCGAGGTCAGGTTGTCTGGGGGTGGGGGAAGGGGGGTTGTACCTCCAAGTCTTTGTTTTTCTGGCAGTTTAACTGTCTCAGGAAGAGGTGAATAGAAGATAAAGGCATATACACATTTTTAATTCATGTGTGTGTGTTTTTCTATTTAACTTTCTTTAACATTTTTTGAGGATTTAATATGTGAGCACATACATGTTTATCATACCTACTCTCCCCCTACCCCACAGTTCCTCTGTGTTCCCCTTCAGATTCCCATCTCAAACTCATGTCTTCTTCTTCCATAAGACTTTATTCTACAACTATACTTTTTTTTTTTTATTAGACTTTGCTTTTTTTTTTTTTAAATGACAGGCTTAGGGTCATTTCAAAATCAAGCAGATGCAGGGTTGAGCAACCAAGACTTCCAAATTTTGGCAATGACTAAATCTACTATAAACATCAATAGAGAGAGATTTCCCATATGCCTCTGCTCCTGCACACGCACAGCCTCATCTTTTAAGCACACCCTCAGTGGTGTAGATTGACATGTCACTGCCACTCAACGCCTATACTTAGTTCTGTTCAAATGTTAGAAATGAGGAGCCACACTACCCTAAGCACTCGTGAGTGCTTCTGCCATCCTGTTATTCTTCATCTTGGTCAATAGTCGCTGTTATCTCTGCTTAGGGTTAAGCCGTTGTTGCGGGTGGATAGAGCCATCTCGTTGTGTATGACATTTTTCCTCCCAGTTTATTTTGTTTGGAATCATTGTGAGCCAATTATAGAAACATTTTGCCAGTTTCCCAAATCTGTTGAATTTTATTTTGATGCTTAAGTCAATGGTTTGTTAGCAGAGATGCAAAAAATAAAAAAAAAAAAAGAAGTGGAGTTTGTTGTCTCCTTGTCAGCACTGTTTCAAGGACATGTGCCCCTCAGCTTACTCATTTGTTTCCGTTGTTCTGTTTGCTTTAGTTTCTCTTCACTGTTGACTGCTTAGCAAGACATCACGTTTGCTGAGAAGACTGGATATGTCACCTTCTAAACGTCAATGTTTTTCAGGTCCCAGACCAGTCGTATATCTTCAGCATGGCCTTCTGGCAGATTCTAGTAACTGGGTCACGAACACTGACAATAGCAGCCTGGGTTTCATTCTGGCCGATGCTGGTTTTGATGTGTGGATGGGGAACAGCAGAGGGAACACCTGGTCTCAGAGACACACGACTCTTTCAGTTTCTCAGGATGAATTCTGGGCCTTCAGGTACATCACAGTTGATTATGACTCGGTATCCTTAGACACATGGAAATTTAGCTGGGAGGTGGATTTAGGAGTAACTCTCAAGTTGTATAAGGAAACTGATGTCTTTTGAACAGCTGTGAAACTTCTCAGGAATTTAATTTAACCAACATGAAGGTAAATTTAAATAAATGAATGCATAAGTGATTAGATTCAGTTAGGCATTCTTAAGTTATTCTTAACATTCCTGGCATTGGGGAGGAGCTGCTAGGTTAAATATCAGGCACCCCCCCCCCCCCCCGCCCCATAACACACATACTCCCATGTTCATTTTACTTCTCTCTCTATCTCTCTCTTTCTTACTCCTGGCTCTACCAATCAACTGCTATGTGACACTTGGCACAGCTATAAACTGTCTGAGTCTGTTGCCTTATCTATAAAATAGGGATAATAAAGGACTCTCTCATAAACTCACTGGGCCTAAAGAAAAGGATTCAAGGAAGGAGCTTCCACAGAGCCTGGCATATTCTAAGTGCTTTCTAATAACTGGATTGTCACTTTCCTCATCTAAGACACATGCACACACACACACACACACACACACACACACACACACACACACACACACACACCCTTACCTAGTTAAAGACTACAGCATAGTGTAGCAGGTATTATAGAAGGCTGGCCCTATAGATGCTTCCTTTTGATAAAACTAAAGCTACCTTAGTCATGAATTACAAGATGGAGAACTTTTACCAAAAGACACTTTTTAGAAAATGTTTATTGTAACACCATTTACACTCATAACAACGGATACTGAAATGCATGCCAGCAGTACATTCAATGATCCAAGTATGGTGTATTAACATAAAAATATGAGAATAAACAGCCATAGTCATGTACCAACATGGAGGAAGCCAGGTATGAAAGAAGGTAGGTTACATAATCCCATTAACAGGAAATATGCAAAGTGAATAAAGCTAATTTTTAGATGTGAAAAATTAGAGGTGTTACCTTCAAGAGATACCATTGGAAGGGAATGAAGGGGACTTCCTTGGTCCTCGACATGGTTAGTGTTCTGAACTCATGCAGGCTTCTTTGGTCATGCTCAGTGTGTGCTAACACACTTCATGCCAAGTATCTAGGTGCTGTTCTACTTTTTTGTGTGCTATTTCATTTGAAGAGTCCTTTGTCCTTTGGATTGTAGTTTTGATGAGATGGCAAAATATGACCTACCTGCTTCAATTAACTACATTGTGAATACAACTGGTCAAGAGCAAGTGTTTTATCTGGGCCACTCTCAAGGAACCACCATAGGTATGTATGCATTGAAGAGGGAAAAGGCCATATGTCCTTAAAGTGAAGTGATGTTACATAAAAATGATGTTACTTCAAATACAGATGTTTTTCAAATGCCAAGCGGAAATCATGAGTGGAGCAAGAAATGTTCAGTCATAATCTACAGAAATTCAGAATTTAGTATAAATTGTTAAGTATCTTAAAATTGAAAGAATTGATGCAAGTTATGTCCTGCTATGTGTTTTCCAATTTAAGCAATGTAGGGATGTGAGAAGATAGAAAAGTAGGAAGTTTTCCAGTGTCAGCAACCTTGAAGAGTCAATAAGAAAATATACTTTAAATGCTCAGTGCCAGGTTGTGGTGCAGCTCAGTGTAGAGTGCTCGCCCACGATGTTTGAACCCCAGGGTCTATCCCCTAGCACCACCTAAAATAAACAAAGCAGTAATTAAAGAAATACAGTTAAGTGAAACACAGCTGTAGGCCAGAGCATAACCTTGGCTGTCAGTCCTTCTCAGGCTTTGCCCATCTTGTTCCTTTGAGTCTCTCACTGGCCTGGGCTAGACACTGGTTAGGCTAGACCAACTGCCAGGCAGCCTCAAGGATACACCTGTCCCCACCATCCCAGAGCAGAAACTAGAATTGCAGACCACCACACCTGGCTTTGTGACATGGGCTTTGGGGCTTAAGCTCAGGCTCTGTTTGCATGGCGAACTTTATGGATTAAGCTGTCTTCTCAGCTCAATACGTTTGTGTTACAAAGAAAAGTACAAAACTTTGCAAAGTTTAAAAAATGCAAATTAGCATTAATTTTAACAAGCAAGTTTCTCTAATGAGAAGCTGGGAATATGTTCCATAACTTATTAAATTCTGCCGTTTGGGTGTTCACTAACACTTTCATGTTCATGGCACATGCTCTGCATAGAGTACATTCTGCAAGGAGATTCACAAAGTGAAAAGAGTGAGTGATTTTCAGGGTGTTAACATGTTGTTAAATTGCCTCCCCCTCCAGAAAAATGGTGCTGCATGTTCTTCTCTATTCTTCTTTATTTATGTTACTTCTTTTATGACTAGGTGACTTGTCTCTTGAAGTCCATTTTCTAAAGTATTCCAGGGACAGTGTTACCCCTTTTATGACTAGGTGACTTGTCTAAAGTCTGTTGTTTCTAAAGTGTTCTAGAGACAAGAAGCATGGAGAGATCTGAGAGAAGTGTAAAAAATATTTTACAGCGAGGGGAGTCTAAATGTGGCTTCTGAGTCACGGGTGTTCTGTTTGGATGGTTTGCAAATTAGGAAGGGGTAGACGTGTAGGGTGGAGCTGTAGAGATTCACATTGCTATGGAGACAGATGACTTCCTGGTTCTCTTATCCTGGACTTCTTTCCATGCATATTGCAGGCTGAAATCTGGACCTAAATTCTGTGTTTCTGAGCCAGAATGTTTGAGAGGGCTGTTCAAGTGTTCAACGTGTGTGGCTGCTTACTGGGCTTCCTCCGTAGGGCTCAATGAGTGACCCTTCTGTTTTGTGGAGGCAGTACTAGACAATCTAATTCTTTCTTTTGCCCCACAGGTTTTATAGCATTTTCACAGATACCCGAGCTGGCAAAGAAGATTAAAATGTTTTTCGCCATGGCCCCCGTGGTGTCTCTCAGTTTTGCCATGAGCCCTCTGGCCAAGATTGGACAGTTGCCAGACCTTCTTATTGAGGTACGTGGGTCTCACCCATCCCCGTTCTCCTCAGATATTCTCTTCTGGCCTGAAAACTTAGTCATTAGAGGAGACTTGGCAGTGTCCTCTGTGTATGCTATTATGGGAGCAGTGAGTGTACTTGCCGCCCTCCTCCTGCAGAGGCGCCTGGGGGAACCGTGTTATTAACTAGACACACAGCTGCATGTAGTCATAGTTAACACACTAGTTCAGCTCCCTATCCACCATACAAA
This sequence comes from Peromyscus maniculatus bairdii, assembly GCF_049852395.1. Classification (NCBI taxonomy): domain Eukaryota; kingdom Metazoa; phylum Chordata; class Mammalia; order Rodentia; family Cricetidae; genus Peromyscus; species Peromyscus maniculatus. The sequence continues at coordinate 186,357,640 of NC_134852.1, read as the reverse complement.
GAAGGTACAAGGAAGTCTTTGAAAAAGTAACTTAAGCATTCATAAAGTTGCTTCTCATCCACAGGGCAGGTGGGTACACAGGAATAGACAGGGGATAGGAGACCAGAAATATGCCATTTCTATGTGCCTGTCCCTAGCCATGCTGAAAATGATCGAAGGTATGATTTGGCCCTTAAGCATATCAGTGCTTCGTCCCTGGAACTATTCATTTCTAAGCTGCATTCCAAGGGGGAAAGAGCACTCATGAGAGGAGTTTAAGCTCATTAAGAATGAACAATCCATTATTCCTGTGCTATGTATTTTATAAACACACACACACACACACACACACACACACACACACACTCGAAATCCTAGAGAGCATTATATATAGCCATATGGTGTGTATGGGTTTTTGATGTTTGGTTGTAAGTCTAACCTTTAATGGCTGCATTTCCATCCCTGTAATGGGTTTTTGACACTGAGGAATCATGCATTGGATTGTGGTCCCAACAGATTACACTGAAACTGAAAACTTCCTATCAACTAGTGATGGTCCAACATATAGTTCACATATTTGTGGTGATGCTAGCATACAAAAATCTATGGTCACAAGAGTTACATAAAAGTGTAGGGCATATAATGATGCCTAGTATTTATGCCATAGTCAGCTTTAACTGCCAACTTGACACAGCCCTGAGTCATCTGAGAAAAAAAGACCTAATTGAGAAATTACCTAAATCACATTGGCCTGTGGCATGCCTATGGGATATTGTCTCGACTATTAATACAGGAAGTCTCAGCCCACAGTGGGCAGCATCATCCCTATGCAAGTGGCCCTGGGTTGTGTAAGAAAGCTACCTAAGTGTTAGCCTGTGAGTGAGCCAGCAAGAATCTCCGTGGATCCTACCTTTAAGTTCCTTCCCTGATTTCCTTCTATGATGGAATGTGACCTGGATGTGTTAGATGAAATAAACCCCTTTCTCTCTCAGATTGCTTTTGGTTAGATTGTTTCACAGCAACAGAAGCAAAGCAGAATGCCATTCTTGATAATGATAATAACTATTGCTGGCTTTTTTATATCCTATCCTTTAAATCATTATTTTAGCACGTACTTCTTCATCTTGCAAAAATGCTTATTGTAAAGGCTTGTGGCATGATGTGCCAGCAGTGGCTTCATGAATCTCGTGTTCACCACATTTTTTTTGATTACATCAAGTAGCTGTGTCAAGTGGTTGACCTGTCCCATCTAGAATTGTGTAAGGATACTATGTGGTGGTTGCACAATGCTAATATTCCTTCAGAACTTGGGACTTAGAACTTGCCCCTGCTATTAAGTGACTCATTACTTAGAGGTAGGTGTAACATAGCTCTCTCTCCCTCTGTCTCTCTCTCTCTCTCTGTCTCTCTCTCTCTCTTGCTCTCACTCTCTCTCAGGCCACTTTAAAGTCTTTTAAAGAAAATATATACTGTGCTCTTAATGAGACTCTTAACGAGGTAGAAGAACTATAATGTTGTTCTACTTCATTGTCTTTGTAACTGTGACACAGTGAGTTTGGGGTTAGTCAGACTCTTGTGGGAATTCAGGGCATCAGCAAACATGCTGATAAAATTTTGTTTTGACTGTCTTGTTAATAGAAGTATTGATTTGCATTGCAAACACTTCAGAAGTTATAAGTAATTCCTGAATACTAGGTCCTAGAATACTAGACCCCACAAATGTATTTATGCACATAGAGATGCAGCAAGAGAAATATATTGTTTTGTTTCAATGCAGGTGGTATCCAACTCTATAGATTGCTCTTCAGACTGAACATTTCTCCCATGGAGAGCTCATCTGTTAATTGATTTCCTCATTAACATAGCCGGTTTTTGATTATGAAGACTTGCTAATATAGTTGACTGCTGTGGTAGACATCTAGTTTGGGGGAGGAGCTCTAGAGTGGATACAGGAGAGTGTGATTGTTGCTGTAGGAATGCATTTTATAAATCTAGCTTGTTCCTTAGAGTTTATGAGTTAGCTTTAAACCTAAAAATGCCACACCGTCCCCCATCCCACTTTAGAAATGGTGTTTTGTAAAATCTGGAGTGGAGATCAGGGATCTGTGTTTTTACAAAACATTCTCTATGATTTCTAATGAAGACTATGGGCCTGGCATTTGGGAATCATGGTTTCAGACTAGAGTGCTTTTGGGGACACACCGGGAAAGTAAAAACAAAAACTAACAAACAAAAAACAAACAAACAAATGAATAAATAATCATAAAAACCATTGCATAAAGCTGCTATGAAAAATACACGTCGTTTTTGTGGAAGTAATGTGTTCCCCCTTGTAACAGAAATCTTAGATGGTCTTATTAATAAAATCAAACCTGAGGCCAGTTATTGGGGTGAATACTGGAAGATCAGAGAGACAGAACAAGCCACAGCTAACCTCACCTGGCCAACTTCTCAGCTGATCTTGTTTCCTCAGACTGGAAGCCTCTGTGTCCTCATATCCGAATGGCTCTCAGCTGAACTGTGCTGCTCAAAACCTAAAAGCTTAACCAGCCAAATGCTTCTAGTTCCTGGTCCTCATGCCTTATATGTCTTTCTGCTTTCTACCATCACTCCCTGGGATTAAAGGCGTGAGTCACCATGCTTGGCTGAATCCTTGAACAGATGGATTTTTGCCTCTGGAATGCTAGGATTAAAGGCGTGTGCTACCACTGCCTATCCTCATGTTTAATATTGTGGCTGTTCTGTCTCTGACCTCAGATAAGTTTATTAGGATACACAATATTTTGGGGAACACAATACCACCACACCCCCTCTAATCCTTTGAAAAAAATACAAAAGTGTAATTTACAAACCCATTAAAGTCAATATGATCATGCCTACAAATACTTAAGGCAAATTCTCCTTTATCTGTGTATATGACATGCATTGATGTGGTTTTCTGTGGAGTTTGCTACAGTAGTAGTTGGGTCGGTTCTTCTGAGGCATCAGGTCAACTTTATCCTTCATCTGCCAGTGATGTGAGCCAATGATACATCATCCTGCTAAATAGAGAACTTCAAAATATGTGCAATTGTCCAGTGACTTTTGTAGACACTAAGCCAAGAGTTGTGCATGGGCTTACTTTCCATGTCACATGACCTTTTCTCCATGTGGAATTTACTTCCTAGTTCCTTTTAGTTACTTCTTGTGTGGCTGTTCAGGAAAGATCATTAAGACCTGATGTCTGTTTTCAGGTTTGAGACATTGTCCAACAGAAGATTGATTTGACAGTGTGCTGCCTAGTTTTTATGTCAGCTTGACACAGGCTACAGTCATTTGGGAAGAGCAAACCCAATTGAGATATTTCCTCTACTGGACTGGCATGTAGGCCAGCTTTTGGGGGTGTTTTCTTAATTAGTGATTGATGCAGAAGAGAGCATCCCATTGCAGGTAGTGCCACCCCTGGACAGGTGGTCCTGGATGCTGGAAGAAAGCAGACTGAACAGTCCATGAGGGAGCAAGCCAGTGACTAGCACTTTGTCATGGCTTCTGTATCAGTTCCTGCCTCCAGGTTCCTGCCCAGTGTGAGTTCCTAACCTGACTTCCTTAGATAATGGACTGTGATGTGGAACTATAAGCTGAAATAAACCTTTTCTTCCCCAAGTTGCTTTGACCATGGAATTTTATCGAAGTAAGAGAAACCCTAAGACAGACAGAGATCACAGGCAGTCTATGGATGGCCGAGTTTTCTGGCAGAAACTAGAATACAATATTATCCATTTAAACTAGTGTGATATTTACACAGCAGATCAGATAACTGACATTTTTTAAAGGGAGGAAAAAGGAAGCTATGTTTCACCATTCTGTGGATTAGTGATAAGCCAGAACAAGTAGAACAAGTAGTGGTCATAGTGCTGAGCTTAGCAGGAACCTTCAGTTTTGTCAAGTAGTTGATATTCCCCAATCATCCACTCAGAGACAGAGAAGCAGGCTGCATGTGTGGCTTCATTCATTTGTGTTTACAGCTTCCCTGTGCCCCGCTCCTAGGTTCTAAGGCAAATGGGCTGCATGTCTTGTCCCTACTGGTGGTGTGCTGGTGACCTTTGGCCATTTTGGCTGTAGAATCATCATCCTGGTTTCTGCCTTCATCGTTAGTTGCTGTTTTATCTGTGTACATGTCTGTTTTTTTGTGGCCAGATTTCCCTTCCTTAAAAGGACACTAATCATGTCACTTGAAGGTCCAACTTCTCTATCACTTGATTCATCTGAAAAGACCCAATCTCTAAATAAGGGCAGTCTCAAACCCTGACAGTTAAAACACATAAATGTCTGCCTTTTAAGGGGACATAACTCAACCCACAACATTTCTTTTGTAGATATTTGAGTTTTCCATTCTTGCTTGGAATGGTGGATGTGTGCTCACAACACATGGGTGGGTGTGAGCAAGAGTGCAAAGGGACAGATCTGAGTTCCATATAAGGTAGACCTGTCTCCTGTTGCATAGTACAAGATCTGCCTTGAGAATGTAGTGATGGCCCTGGCTCCCTGGAGCACAGATTCAGCGACTATTGGTTAAGGACAATGTAGACTAAGAATTGGTAAGCTTCTTTTATAAAGAGCCAGAGAACAAGTGAATTTGGCCTTGTGGGCCAAGTGGTTTCTGTTGACTATTCCTGTCTACCAAAGCAGCCAGGGATAATTCATTTAACTGATACTGTGGCTGTATTCCACTAAAACTTAAAGAACCGCATGTGGTGCTGGGAGCAGGGGAAGTGAGAAGTAATTAACTGTCTAATGGGTTCAGAGAAATTGTTTAATGGGTTCAGGGGCAAGGTGCAAAATGATCAGTCTGAAGATGGGTCATAGGGATAATTGCACAAGCATGAATGTGCTTGCCACTGAACTGGTCAGTTAAAAATGATTCAAATGGTCAATCTTAAGTGTTGTCCTATCATAAAAATATTTCTTAATAAATTAACAATAATCATTCATGATGGCTCACACCTTTGAGAGACTGAGGCAGCAGGATTCTCATGAGTTTGAGGCCAGCCAAGGCTATCCAGCAAGAACCCTGTTTTGAAACAAACAAACAAACAATAAACAGCCTGCAGGGGGCCTGAATTTGGCTAATATCGGATTAGAGGGAAACATACTTAGTCAGAGCCTAAACAACTGGGAAGAGCCCTTCACCAAATGGTCATGGTCATCTCCCTTTATAATAGTCTACTATAAACTTATGTAGCTTTCTACCTCTGTCTATTCATTTGGGGAACTTCGGTACATGTCTCTAAGTACATCTGATTTAGTCCAGAAAGATCTCACAGGTTCCCTGCTTAAATGCTGGTTGATTGCCATTGTGTTCTGGAGGCCCCTTGTGGAGAACCTTGCATGTCTGTGCGTCTAAAGGGATGTTGAAGCTGGCACACCAGGCTGCCATGCTGACCCGTTCTTGGCTTTCTTTTTCTCTTACAGGACTTGTTTGGACACAGACAGTTTTTACCCCAGAACGCAGTGATGAAATGGCTGAGCACTCACGTTTGCACCCACGTCATCATGAGGGAGCTTTGCACAAATATCTTCTTTCTGATCTGTGGCTTCAATGAGAAGAATTTAAACACAGTATGTCCACTGACACTGAGACTTGATCTCAGCTGTCGGTTATTATTTATGGATGTGCTTATTTGTAGGAGAGATGCAGACCTGGACCCAGACATTATAGTCTTTCATTTAAGAAATATAACATTGAAATCGCTGGGCAGTGTCGGCGCACGCCTTTAATCCCAGCACTTGGGAGGCAGAGCCAGGCGGATCTCTGTGAGTTCGAGGCCAGCCTGGGCTACAGAGCGAGATCCAGGATAGGCACCAAAGCTACACAGAGAAACCCTGTCTTGAAAAAACAAACAAACAAACAAACAAACAACAACAACAACAAAAAGAAAGACAACAATCAACTTTAGCAAGTGGTGCCATCTGCTGCTGCCTTTGAGCTCATTCCTGTCAGCTTCCTACACAGAGCCTAGATAGAAACCATTAATGTGTGGATTGGTCACAAGCCACAATATTTATATAGCATTTATTCCAGAAGTGTGTTCTTTTAAAAAAGCTATGTGTGTTTAAATCTGGAGCATGATATACATATATACACAGAGATATATACTACACACATTAGCATATATTTGTCTATACATATGTATTTATGCTTGTTACGAAGTGTAAATCTCTGGCTTACAACATGCTTGTGTTTCTAAATGTATTTATATTTTAGAGTGTTGAATTCTGAAAAAGATTTTAAAATTCTGGAGTAAAGGCAGGTGTGGAGGTGCAGTCTGTAACCGAAGCACTTGGGGGACTAAGCCAGGAGGACCTGAAGTTCAAGTTGGAGCTATCTAGTCCGACCCTGCCCCCCACAAAATATTCTGCAATGAAGGTGGTAGAGACGTTTTTAAAGTGATATTTTTATTTCTTCTTAATGAACTTAGGAACTTTACGTTTGTAAAGTTTGGAACTTTGGGAAAGCATTAAGATGATAAAAATGACCTGTGATTGCAGCCTGCACCCCTTTGCATTATTTGCCTCACTGTTGCCTTTGCTGCACTCTGCAGGTGTGTGTATTTTTATTGCCTGTATGTGCAGTCAGATCTATTCTGGCCTCTGAGAGATTAATATTCTGAAAGACTATGTACAGATTAGTATTATTTTATCTCTTCAAAAGGAAAATGTGTTAGTGCATATCAGCTTAACACGGTTTTCCTTCTCTAACTCATCACATTCATCTTTCAGTCTAGAGTGGAAGTGTATACAACACACTGTCCTGCAGGAACGTCTGTGCAAAACATGATGCACTGGAGCCAGGTAAGCACGCCGGGGCACAGATGGGCACGCGTAGAGTCTGTGCTGAGTAAAGCTGGTATGGGACAAGCCATGGATTCCCAGAGCAGTCCTCTGCATGCCTTTCCCAAGCCAAAACAAAACCATGCATCTGTTTCCTTCCCACAGTCCAGGGTGCTTGTCACTAAGTTGGGGCACTTTAGTTATCCTTCGTGATACACACTGTTGGGCGTGGCCTCACTTGACAGTGGTCAGGCAGAGGTTTGCTCTCTTCTCTCCCTCACTTCTTTCTCCTTTATTTCCACCCCAGATTATATATTCCTTTCCTATGCCCCTTTCCTTTTACCTCCCGATTTTTTTTATTGTGTACCAGATTTACTTTACTTCATGTTTGATAAAATATGATTCTCTGGAGGCAGAAGTTGTCATTTCAGCACTAACCCACAAACACATCGTGCCCGAACCATCAGTGGATAAACCAGAGCCAAAGCGATCATGTATGATAATGGGAGTCACTAAGTTTAAAATCGAATTTTGATCATTTTATCACATAAGCAGTGTATGTCAGTGGGAGAGCATTTAGAGTTCACATATGGATCAAAAAAAAAGCATCTTAAAATGGAAATAAAATTATTCTAATGATCCTACACAGATAGTAAGTACATATTTGAGGTAGGAAATGTCTCTGCATTTACTTGATGTCTCTTGCTGAATCATTTCAGAAAGAAGCGGTTCTAGGCAGAATCATTTCTGAAAGAAGGGGACTATTTTTTTCTCCTACCAATGGCTTTACAACTGGCTCCCCTTTTCCCACTTGACAATAAGGGAGGACTTACTTCTTCTGCCTTAGAGCTTAATTTTGAGAATGGTCTTTTCCAGCTAACCTCATCCCAGGTGTGAAATACTTTGCTGTTTAAACTTCAAACCAAGATGCTCTGAAGGTGCCTTAGACAGCAGCTTCTGAGTACCTGGCAGACACACTTGCATCAGAAACACTTCATTCCTTAAGGGTTACACCTTTTAATAAAGGATTCTTTCAAATAAAAATAAGATGTGGGATGTACACTAACTTTTAATAATGAAGAGAACGGGGCCAGGAGATGGCTCAGTGGATAAAGGCACTTGCTGCCAAGGCTGATGACCTGAGTTTGACCCCTGGTACCTGCAGGGTCCAAGGACAGAATGTATTCCAAGTTGTCCTCTGACCTCTATATGTATACTGTGCATGTGTGTGCGAGCACATACGTGTACACACACACACACACACACACACACACACACACACACATCATACATGAATAAACTGAAATAAGTAAGATATTTTTAAAAAATAAAATAAAACGTATGGGTCAGCAAGATGGCTCCGATAAAGTGCTTGCTGTGGAAGCCAGGCAACTTGTAATCAACCCCAGAACTCCCCAGAACTCACATACAGCTAGAAGGAGAGGACCAGCTTCCCAAAAAGTTGTCCTCTGTTGTTCACAAGTGCGTATTCTCCCTCCATCGTGTACACAAAAGAAACATAAAAACTTTTAAAAACTGAAAACAGACTCCTGTGTCCACAGAGGTTCTAATTCATTTGCACTGGAGAATCTGTACTTTGGGCTTTTATTTTTGCATTTTATTGCGATGTACGTGACATAGTGCTATTTACATTGTACAACTTGACACATTTTGGCATAAGCTGTAATGCCATTGCCTCAAATATGATAGGAAACATACTTGCCACCTCCAACGGTCCCCTCATGTTCCTAGGTAAATCCTTTCCCCACAGCAACTGATCTGCTTTCTTTTACTACAGTCTGTTTTGCCTTTTCTAGAGTTCATATGAATAGAGGTGTACAGTATAATGTGTTTGTTTAGTTTCACCTGGCTGTTTTTCTCAACATAATGATTTTGAGATTATCCTTATCGTATTTATCAGCAGTTCAATCCCTTTTACTCAGAAGGATCTTTATTTTTAGAAAACCTATCCATCAGCTTCTACTACTAGCCAAGTGTACACGTCCCTGGGCGGGGGGGGGGGGGGGGTGCCACGCTGACCTCCTTTCTTGCCTCGGAGCCCTATCTGAAGAAGTGTGGTCTGAGACGCTGGCTGACATGAACTGCCCTCTCCAGGCTTCTCTTTAAGGAGCCACCTCTTAGGTTACTGTTGTGTCAGGAAAGCTAAATGTCAGGTGACAGAGTTTTGTGTGGCTTCTTTAGAAGAGGGGTCCCCAGAATGCAAGTTGTCCATGCCATGATTGTAGCACACATTTACCACTTAAACGAGATGCCTTAGACCTTGGGAGGCTCTCAAATTCACAAATGCCCTTCTTTCAGGTCCTTGTTACTCTCAAGTATGGTTTCGTATATGATCATTTGTTTTCTTCCTATGTTCTCATACTAACACCCCGACATGTGTGAGCATTTTACCTCTCTATTTGGACATGTCTCAAAAAGGCCTCATTTCCTCAGAAATCAGTGCATTCCCAAATATATCTGCTGGCTGGCTGAGACACTCTGAAGACAGATAGTGAGCTACTTGTCAGCGTAGTGGCTACCAGCAGCCCATGTGTGGTATGCCACATGCTTCAGCAGTTCACAAGTAACCACTCTGCCTGGCCTCTCAGAGGCCCGTGGCCACGTTGAAACTGTGGCTGCCCTGAGACCATGCTGTGTCATCATCACAGTAAGGTCTTCCTTTGTCCTCAGTGTTCGAGGGCCCCCACTGGGCACTGGGTTTGGGAGAGAGCAGCTGGATTGGCTGTAACCCCAACATCTACTCCAATTCCAGCCTCTTTCATCTGCCCTTTTAAGCAACTGGCCAGGGTTAGAGACTGCAGGCCGAGAGCCATGACATTGCTCTCTGGCCAAGCTGACCTTGGGGTTTCAGCATTTTCCAAACCCATGACTCAGTGGAGAGGGCACTGTGCTCTTTGCCCTTCAGCTCACTGCGGTGTCCCTCTGTCAATACAGGAGGTGCTTTGCCCAGCCGTTGCCTGGTGTTTTCTTGTTACTGCTCTCCCCCGGGCTCTTGAGATGGCCTTGGTACTTGTCAGACAGCCTCAGGAAATGATATGGGTGCTTGGCTCATTTTCCTCTTCATTTAGCCCCGCCCATAGAATGCCACCCATGCAGAGTAGATCTTCCATCCTCTTCAGATACGCCTTCCTGGAAACACCCTCCTAGACACAGACATGTCTAGAGGTGTCTCTTAGTTGATTCCAAATTTCGTCAAATTGACAATCAAGGTTGACCATAGCAACCTCCAAGCCAAATCTGACAAGCTTATAACCAGGTCCCACCTATTCTTGTCTCTCCCCTCCTGACCACTGACTAGAGCCTGGGTACTTATTCTTCTTAGAAGAGGCCTGTCCTCATCTAGCTTTACAATGTTAGCCACACTACTGAGGATACTGATAAAATAGATTTCTGGGCCTATCCCACATCCATCCAGGATCTGAATTCTGAATGTGTTCCTAGCATCTGCCTATTAATAACCACCTTAGATCATTCTGATGTCATCCACTGTTTGAAACTTGCTGCTTTGAAACTTGCTGGGAAAAAAAAAAGTACATTTGATTAAGTTTTTAACAACAGTGTTGGTAGCTTGAAGTCCCAAGTGACACTGAGCACACTAAACTCAGGCTGAGCTAGAAGCTATTTCCTACTCACCTGGTGCTTTGTACACATGCATGACATGTGAGAGTGAGGTAAACGAAAACCTGCAGACCGTGGCAGTACTAGCTGCACCGGGGCATTCGCTCTTGCAATTAGAGGTAGAAGTGGATGCAGTCACAGGAGCTGTGAGTCTGTCTGCATTTTGCTCAGTATGCCACACGTATTTTAACACCTGTCACCTGCGATGGCAAAAATGGATGCTAAACGTGTCTAGTGTGGCAATTCCCCGGAGTGTCTAATTCACACTGATTTTATCCTGTCAAACAGAAATATGCTATAATGGAGTTGGTGCCAACTGAAACTTTACGGCTATCAAGAACATTTCTGACAAGGGACGTCTGGTCTTGTTTGTTTGTTTTCTTAGCCAGGTCCCATCATGTGGCCAAAATGAACAATTTACAGTTCTCTTCTTGACTTGACAATTTTGGGTTTAATCCATTTAAATTTCGACATTTAAGGGAAATATGAGCTTGTATTGTTTGACATTTCACAAATAAATGAGTTTTTTGTTGATATCTTCATATTATATTCCTATCATGTCATAGTGGTAGTATCACTAGTTAAAATTGTGCTGGCGTACAGAAAAATTTAGTGCTGTGTACCAGGTCTGAAGAAAAATGTTCAGTTAATAAGTCATTAAAACGTGAACAAATGGGGTTGGGAGGATGACTCGGTTGGCAAAAATGTTTGCATATAAGCATGAGGATCTGAGTTTCATGTCAGGGTGCTGTGGCAGATGCCTGTAATCCCAGTGCTAGGGATGAGGAGACAGGAAAAATTTCTAGGGCTCACTGGCCAGTCAGCCTAGCCAGTCAGTGAGCTCCAGGTTCAGAGAGATCCTGTGTCAAAAAGCAAGATTGAGAGAGACTGATGAAAATACCCCAAATCAACCTCTGGCCTCCATACATGTGCAAGTGTGTGTAAGACACACACACATACACACACACACACACACACACACAGTGAACACATGTATACTCTCTCAAAATCTAAACAAATAATACATATAGATAAGTAGGATAGACAAAAACACAACCTTATGCTTGTATAGTCAGGCATTTCTTAAGGAGAGGTATACATTTTGGGTAACATTTCACTAAGCAGTGTTATTATTGTTTGAACATCATAGAGTATACTGAATACAAACTGTGATAGTTACAATGTCATTTAGTGATACAGCCTTACCGGACCACTGTTGGACATACAGTAGCTGATCACAGCCTGAAATATCAGTATGCATGTACATCTCCAAGTAAAATCACTACCTCTTTGAGAAAGCCTAAGGAGCAAATTTTAGTGTAAAATGTCCATACAGATAAAGTTCATCTCATGCGGGTAACCCTTCAGGTCATAGCTGTTTTCCCAACTATCCAGTTGGAAATTCAGTCATGGAGTAAAGGAAACCAGAGCACTGTTTTAATTTTATTTCAAATAATGATTTGGAGCCAGGTGTGGTGGCGCACGCCTTTAACCCCAACACTTAGGAGGCAGAGGCAGGTGGATCTCTGTGAGCTCCAGGCCAGCCTGGTCTACAAAGTGAGTCCCAGGATAGCCAGGATTGTTACACAGGGAAACCCTGTCTCAATTCCCCCACCAAAATTTATATATATTTATACATACATACACACATATATATGTATATACACACACATATATATACATACATACATTTATATATATAAAATTTGGAAATGATGAATAAACCTGGATTTGGGTATAACTTGATTTCTAAAGACCCGACTGACTCTAGCAACCTATGATATTATCTCAAACTTCAGTGTCTGCTAACTTTTTTTTCCTCCAAATTTTATTGTTTTTAGGTTGTTAAATACCAGAAATTTCAAGCTTTTGACTGGGGAAGCAGTGACAAGAATTATTTTCATTATAACCAGGTAAAACTTTTAATTAAAATGAGCTTTGAAAATTTACCAAAGAAGCCAGCCTGGGTTTCCAGAACTTGGTTGGGCTCAGTTACCAGGGGAATGTTGTCAGCAGAATTGGCAAGGCAAGGTATTTTCTCCCAGTCCACTCAGATCTTCCCAGATCTGTCAGTGGTGGAATGGTGCAGGTCTCCTGTCCCCATCCTCTCTGGCTGTAGATAAGGGGCCACTGGGATTCAGTAGGGTCATAAGCATACACTTTAGAGCCAGGACGCCCTGGGCTGTTGGCGGCTTGCTGGAGGTGAGACCTCAGACATATTACAGGGCTTAAGCCTTTTCTTCTCTGTGCAAATAAAATCCCCATTTTTTGAGCACCGAGTTCCCCGAAGTATGAAAATCTTTCTGTTTTTCTTAGTTCTCGAAGTAGCCCTTTGTGTTTGTGATTCAAAGTTTAGAAAATTGCACCATGGAGGGTTTGTGCAGCTTTTCTCACATTCAGGGGGAGAATGTAGGAGGATCTGAACACAGAGCTCGTTCCTGCTCAGTTGGGTCCTTGCGTCCACATCTAGGGATAACCACGGTGATCCATGAGGATAAAACGGTCCCTACAGTGTGGCTGAGGGGAACATGTCCACAGCTCCAATTCTTTCCTTGTTATGACTGCCTAAAAAACAGGAAAGTGATTCTCAAAATGTGTGGGTTTTGTCTGTTTATTTGTTTTAATTTCAGATCAGACTTACTAGACATTTGTTTTTCAATGGAGATTGCATTTATTATAATTTTATAACATTTATAAAATGATAACAAGAACAATTACAAAGGTTTCTGTGAATCTTTTTTTCTTGCAGAGTTACCCCCCTCCGTATGACTTGAGAAACATGTCTATACCCACTGCTTTGTGGAGCGGGGACCGGGACTGGCTGGCAGACACCAGTGACATCAACATCTTACTGACTCAGATCCCCAACTTGGTGTACCACAAGCGCATTCCTGAGTGGGAACATCTGGATTTTCTCTGGGGTTTGGATGCCCCCTGGAGGATGTATAATGAAATAGTCAGTCTATTAAGGAAATACCAGTGAAAGCCAGACTTGAGGTATATACCCTTTAATAGGGCAAAAAGATGTTTGCTTAATTTCTGTAAAATGCTTGTGTTTTTCTTGCCTAAATCTTTTTTTATATGCAAGTAAATGATGACTTTGAAGATGTCCAATGCTCTCTAGTTAGTAAGAGGCATGCTAGTTGTCTAATTTTATTATGATAAACAACCAGCGATGCCTCTCTAAGTCTTTAAAAAGTATGGGTGATATGTGAAAACGTCATTGGAATCATTCTGTTACTTTTTACAATTGTTTTTGGTGTATGTGTGCCACTTATACATGCATATGTGTGTGCTATGCATGGGCCAGACCTGCCTTGTGTGGAGGTTGTCTTCCTCAGACACTCTTCATCTTATTTTTTGAGGCAGGGTCTCTTGCTGAACCTGGAGCAAGCCACTTCAGCTAGACTGGCTGGCCAATGAGCCTCCAGGATCTGCCTCTCTCTAACTTCGCTCTCGTCAATACTGGGGTAATAGGCACATGATGTGCCACCCAGCGTTTTTTACATTGATTCTAGGGATATAAACTCAGGTTCTTTCTCATGCTTGTAGAACAAGCATTTTACCCACAGAGCTTTCTTGCCAACCCCTCTGTAATTTGAAAGCTGCTCGATTACCTTTCTATTCCCACCCAACACAAGGGAGCGCACAGAAGACACTTCAAGCTGTCGTTTGTTAGCAAAAATAAACCTTTCTCTCCTTTGAACACAGTATGAAAAGTACCTTGTTCTGGGCTTGACATGGCACTTGGGAGACTGAGAAAGGAAGACTGCTGCTAGATTTAGGGGTTGTCTAGAGAGTGGGACTTTATCTCAAAAAGGCAAAGACATGGGCAGCGGCGGGGAGGGGGGGAAACAAAACAAAACAAAAAACCAATGTACTCAATTCTCATCTCCTTGCCTTAGGTGCTCTTCAGCACAATGTATCCTGTGTTTGCCTGTCTAAACAACAGTTTTCATGTTTTTATGCGCTAATTACCTGGTCAAATCCAGTGTTATCCCAGCCTTGCCCAGAAAAAATATTCCCTTTTCAATTTTATCAAACCTCAATAACAAGTGTTTAACAAATAACTGTTGTAAATACTTTGAAGATCGATACACTCAACTGTGTGTGTTCTTAGGTGGTTGCCCATCAGGTCACCTTTCTGTGAAGAAGCATCCTGTGAAGGGACAAACCTCTGATCTTCCAGAAGTGAATGTGGCTGCAATGATGGTGTCTGCATGAAGCCAAGGCTGGCTGCCTGGGACAAGTGTCCTGCCTCATTTTCACGCAAATGAACTGAGTGTTTTCAGGTCAAAGTTCAACTCAGGAATTCTATCTTGAAAACCAGTGTTGTGTACAGGAAGCCCAAGTCTGTCCACTTTGCCTGCACTGATGTGTCTATTGTCAGCCAAAGAGCTGGTTGATAAGTTTTCTGACCTAGTTAACTTAGATGCAGCAATATTACTTGATGTTGGTCCATACATGCAAGTGGAATGATACAAGTTTGTAACATTTTAAAGGTTCATACTTAAATTTTTCAATAAATCTCAGCCTCACAGGCCTGAACAATTGTGTGGCAGTATTTGCTTTTTAATGGCTAGTCTATGCTTGATTATTTTTGGCAGGACTCAGGACTTTTCCTCTACTCTCATTCCCCTCCTTGGAAACTTCACTAATATAGTCCATGAATAATTTGGGGGGTGAGAAAGGGATCCTGGGCCAAAGGAGGGCTGGGGCTGGTTGCGCAGTCCATGCTAGCAAGGCTCTGAATTCAGACCAGGCAGTAATGAAGCCCTTCCCCAGGCAGTGGCTAGTTGCAGGCAGAACCTTGGGTTGTCTGTCAGTCACCTCCTTCCTTGAACAAATGAGACAAATGAAGGTGACAGAGACAGTTCATGCCTTAGTGCCTGCAAAAAACAAACAAACAAACAAACAAAAAAAAACAAGCAAAGCAGATCAGAGGGCTCAAACTACTGCGCACTTAAGTACAGAGTACATACCACCATTCATCTTTGCATGCTCCAGTGGAGTCTTCATTTGCAGGGTCCAATGGAGTCTTCATTGTAGTAACTATGCGGGAACTGACAAGATGGATACATGCTTTGATTTAGATAAAAGAATTTAGAACAAGTGATACCTAGGTAGGTCCAAAGACTGGCACAACCTCTGGGTGGTTTTTCCTCACAGCCTCGGAAAGAACTGAAGTAGTCAAACCCTGGGTGTGCCTCCTGCAGCCACCCTCCTCCCTGGACACCTGTGCCTCCTGCACTCACCCTCCTCCCTGGCCACCTGTGCCTCCTGCACTCACCCTCCTCCCTGGACACCTGTGCCTCCTGCACTCACCCTCCTCCCTGGCCACCTGTGCCTCCTGCACTCACCCTCCTCCCTGGACACCTGTGCCTCCTGCACTCACCCTCCTCCCTGGCCACCTGTGCCTCCTGCAGTCACCCTCCTCCCTGGACACCTGTGCCTCCTGCAGTCACCCTCCTCCCTGGCCACCTGTGCCTCCTGCAGCCACCCTCCTCACTGGACACCTGTGCCTCCTGCAGCCACCCTCCTCCCTGGCCACCTGTGCCTCCTGCAGCCACCCTCCTCCCTGGACACCTGTGCCTCCTGCAGTCACCCTCCTCCCTGGCCACCTGTGCCTCCTGCAGTCACCCTCCTCCCTGGCCACCTGTGCCTCCTGCCGAGTCACCCTCCTCCCTGGCCACCTGTGCCTCCTGCAGTCACCCTCCTCCCTGGCCACAGGTTCCCTCCCTTCTTTCTCCTTTGACGAAGGCAAACGGGTTTTGCCAACGAAATACAGAGCTGAAAGAAAGGGGCAGCGAGTTGGAATTGCTAGCTCTCGTTTCCCCCAGAAGTGTGGAGAGTGTTCTAGGGAGGGCCATCAGTGACTTGGTCTTTCCAGCTGTGGCTGTTGTTAAAGGGCCTCCCTGGGGTCCTTGAGAGGGCGGGGTTAACCCAGTTCCTCCATACGGCCGCCAGATGGCAGGATGAATAGCGGTGCACGCCGTGCTTTCTACCTGTCCATTCTCTGTCTTCTTTTCATACTTTGCACTGGGAACTGAAGAGAAGTGGGTGGGCTAGTCTGACGGTGCAGATACCACTCGGCTGCTCTTGCTACACTGGCTTTTTCTGCCTGTTTGCTTCCATTTGTGGTCTCTTTTCCGGGTTCCCCCACAGGGACAGGGATCACCTTTGTGTGTTCTAGGCAAGGACTCCACTACTGAGCTGTGCTCCCACCCTGCTTTGTGGTATACTTAGTTTGTCTTGGTATCTGTGAGTTGAGCCTGCTGCCCCTAGAAGCCCTCTGGCCGTTTGGTGAGGCCTCCCTGGGGCTTTTCAACTGGCTTTACCAAGTCCTATGTTGACAATGTAAAGACCTCCACAAGCCTGCAGCCTACGGAGAGAAGAAGTTAACGTTCAGTTTCCTTGGGATTATTGCCCTGTCGCCTTTGGCTGAGATCAACTGTATTATCACCCGTCTATTTGTGACCCTTCTCTAAGATGTAGTCTTGTGGGGGAAATGAAGAATGGAGAATGAAGGGGGAGAAAATAAATCACTATTTCTCATCCCCACAAGAGGACGCTCTTGACTTTGCTTGTAAATCTTGCCAGCCTCCCTTCGAGGTTTTGTTTTGTTTTGGGAATCTCACTATTATTCCCAGGCTGGCCTGGAACTTGCAGTTATCCTGCCTCCACATCTGAATCACCAAACTCAGCTCCCACAACAGCTTTTGAGAAAAACTTTCTCTGGATGGTCCTCTTAGGGAGCTTCTTGAGCCAGTTGGCAATTTGATCATGGGTGGAGCTGTAGCTGTGGTAAGTTCTAGCCAGGATAATGATTAGTTTTTGTATAATGAATAACATCTGAAAATGTCCTCAAGGAGTAGCTGTCCCCCCAAATATGACCTGAAAATTGGGTAGATAGGCAGTAGAAAAGGCTTTAACTGAAGTCTCACACTCTTAAGTACCAACATTTATTGATTTCGTTGTCAAACAATGGAGATCATTTTGTGTTTGTGACCAGTAAAGATGTTGATTGATAAATGAAGACATTTAGAATAGACAGTAATTGGATACTTTGTCATTTAAAAAAGATTTGTTTTTATTTTGTGTCTGAGTGTTTTGCTTGCATGTATGTAAGTGCGTTGCATATATTTAGTGCCCTAGGAAGCCAGAAGAGGGCATCAGATACTCTGAAACCAGAGTTGCTGGGAGTTGTAAGTGGTCATGTAAGTGCAGATGGCTGATCCCAGTCTGAACAGGGGTCCGCTTCAAGCCTTTAAATGCTGAGCCATCTCTCCAGCCCTATCATTTGTTCTTTAATATATTTTATACAATATATAATTTATATATTTTTAAGACTAGAAGCCACTCTGATTTCCTGTGATGCATGGAAGGCAGTTTAAGAAAGTATTCTGATGAAAAATTGTCAGTCATCATTCAGCAGTATTTGTTGTATTGTGCCTGGTTCAGATTTCAAGTCTATTTCTGAACTAGCCAAATGAAACCTTTTGTGTCAATTTCACTATAAAAATGGACTTGGCATGGTTTAAGCTATGTGTTCTGGAGTTCTGAGGCCTTCTCCTAAAGCTTTGATCTCTGTGGCAACCTATTTGATCGGGGAGGAGTACAGGGCTGGTGACATTTTCTCTCTTTACAGGCTTAGTGGGCCTTTTTGATTAGGGACAATTGTATATGTCTGCTTCAGAGTGGCCGGTGGATGACAGTCCCATCAGCATGGGCACTTCTGGCTTATACACCACAAGATAAATCAAAACCACATGCATCAGTATCTGGGTTGTCAGGGGCATCAAGGGAGCTCTGGGGCAGGGGGTGGCATGCATAGAGAGCTAACATCCCCTGCTTCTTCACCAACACCTACTATTGTCTATTGTTTATCAAGGTTAAGTGGTCCCTGAATCTTTTGAAAATTACTACATAAAAGCAGACTCAACACTCCTTCTGAGAGCCACCCTGGCTAAGAACTGGCTGAATCTAACTCTTGGTTCAGCTGTAACTTCCTCGTTAGCCCTAGCTACTCTTGACCTATCTGAGACTGAATCTTTCAATCTTTCATCTTCGAAATGTGAGGTCACATTTTGATCTTTGAGGTCACCCCACCTCTTTGGGTCCTGTTGCTAATCTCTGATATCGAAGGAGAGCTGGTTCAGTCAGATAGCTGTCCAAATTGTCCCACTCGGGGAAAGAAAAGAAACCACCAAACTCGTTGGAAAAGAACATATTGTTAGCATCAGGCTTTGCCTAGCTCTCTTGGTGGGACTCTTCGAAGACTTTTGGTGAGTTGGTACCAAATAATAGTTGAGACTGAGTTAATTATGTTCAGACTCTGAGAATAACTGGAGGAGGAAGGATTCTTGTCTTTGAAGGTTGTTAGGGGACTCCAGCCAGGATGAAAATGATAAAGAGGAAGTCTAAATCAAATGGAAAAGTACAAGATATAGTGTGGCCAAAGTCCTGATATCGTGTGAAATCACAAAACACTCACTCATGTGGGCAGATGTCCCTGAATATCAGACCCAAAACTGCATCTACTAATGTTCCACAATAAATACATAAAAATTAATAAATACAGAAATATAGAAGCCTATTTGCCTATTTTTATCTTCAAATTTGAGTTGATATCTTCTAAAATGGACATGCAGTATCTTCTGAACATTCTTTACATACAGAATGCTATGGTTAGGACGGGGTGGGGGAGTTGGAGGTTAGTGACAAAGTGAGTGTCTGGTGTGTATTGGGCTCCAGTTCCACTTTAGTTCACATGGATATAGGGGGGTGGTAGATGAGAGAGAGAGAGAGAGAGAGAGAGAGAGAGAGAGAGAGAGAGAGAGAGCAGCAACTGGGGAGGGAGGTTCTTGGCCTTGTGGGATCAGGTCCTAGGATCCTTACTCTAAAAGAACTACTCACTTAGAAACTATCACATTCTTGGGTTTGCAGAAAGTACAGAAGGTATATGCCCAGCGAATTCAAGAAAAGTCTCCACTTTAGCAAATGCCATATAAGACTCAACTTTGTTCTGGTTCATTAAGTTCTGTTTCGTCATCGGTTATATTATGCCTCCTTCAGGCTGTGAAGACTTTAACTGAGAGACTCCTTGAGATAGTCATACCTCTACCTTGGACACAAATATCTGTCCTGTGTGCTCCATCCTCAGGAACTGCAGGAGGACACCTGTTCTTTGGCATGCCTTGAGGTGCAGTGACGTGGGGACAGGGCATTCTGAAGGCCTGCCCCCGTGGTTTTGCTTTACAGGGTTTGATGCTGTAAGCACGTGGAGACCAATAATGGCAGACAACAGAACCACTGAAATAGAATGAAGATGAGTTGGTTTGGATTGGACGCATGAAGTCTTGACAGCACAGATAATAGTTAAATGCAAATCAAGCCATGCCACCCACCTTTCATAGTGGACAAGCAGATCGAACACATCCAAGCATGATAGTGAGAGCAGAAGCCAGGAACAATGTGTGCCCGAAGGAACCTGGATAACACATTTGTAACTCTGAGATAGTGAGCTCTGCTAGTCCTGTGGGGACCTCGAGTGGCCAAAAGTGAAGGAGGAGTTTTATCTGTTTTTTTTTTTTTTTCAACAAACCCCAAATCTTCCTCTCTTCCTGGAGATGTGCATCAAGAGAAGGGCTACCTTTATCAGGGACAAGAAAGAAGAACCTTCCTAAGTTGCCCTAAAAGTGAAGATGAAAACAGCATGAGCATGTGAGAGGAAATAAGGAGTCTGTTACTGTCTAACGGGAAGAAGCCCACCAATAGGGAGGCTGGAGATCTGCCCCCTCCTGCCCCCTCCTGCCCCCTCCTGCCTCCCTGCCCCCCTGCCCCCTCCTGGCCCCTCCTTTTGTTTCCCTGTGGGGAAACATTAAAAACAAAAACAAAACAAAAAACAAAACAACTGTCCTCTTTCCTTCTTATGTGCTGCCTGTCAAGAAGCTCAAAGCTGTTTCTTACCCCGATCTCATCAATGGCAGATAGACCAGTAGAGCATAGTAACATTCCCATGCACACTGGAGCCTTGCCTTGCCTTGCCTTGCCTTGCCTTGCCTTGCCTTGCCTTGCCTTGCCTTGCCTTGCCTTGCCTTGCCTTGCCTTGCCTTGCCTTGCCTTGCCTTGCCTTGCCTTGCCTTGCCTTGCCTTGCCTTGCCTTGCCTTGCCTTGCCTTGCCTTGCCTTGCCTTGCCTTGCCTTGCCTTGCCTTGCCTTGCCTTGCCTTGCCTTGCCTTGCCTTGCCTTGCCTTGCCTTGCCTTGCCTTGCCTTGCCTTGCCTTGCCTTGCCTTGCCTTGCCTTGCCTTGCCTTGCCTTGCCTTGCCTTGCCTTGCCTTGCCTTGCCTTGCCTTGCCTTGCCTTGCCTTGCCTTGCCTTGCCTTGCCTTGCCTTGCCTTGCCTTGCCTTGCCTTGCCTTGCCTTGCCTTGCCTTGCCTTGCCTTGCCTTGCCTTGCCTTGCCTTGCCTTGCCTTGCCTTGCCTTGCCTTGCCTTGCCTTGCCTTGCCTTGCCTTGCCTTGCCTTGCCTTGCCTTGCCTTGCCTTGCCTTGCCTTGCCTTGCCTTGCCTTGCCTTGCCTTGCCTTGCCTTGCCTTGCCTTGCCTTGCCTTGCCTTGCCTTGCCTTGCCTTGCCTTGCCTTGCCTTGCCTTGCCTTGCCTTGCCTTGCCTTGCCTTGCCTTGCCTTGCCTTGCCTTGCCTTGCCTTGCCTTGCCTTGCCTTGCCTTGCCTTGCCTTGCCTTGCCTTGCCTTGCCTTGCCTTGCCTTGCCTTGCCTTGCCTTGCCTTGCCTTGCCTTGCCTTGCCTTGCCTTGCCTTGCCTTGCCTTGCCTTGCCTTGCCTTGCCTTGCCTTGCCTTGCCTTGCCTTGCCTTGCCTTGCCTTGCCTTGCCTTGCCTTGCCTTGCCTTGCCTTGCCTTGCCTTGCCTTGCCTTGCCTTGCCTTGCCTTGCCTTGCCTTGCCTTGCCTTGCCTTGCCTTGCCTTGCCTTGCCTTGCCTTGCCTTGCCTTGCCTTGCCTTGCCTTGCCTTGCCTTGCCTTGCCTTGCCTTGCCTTGCCTTGCCTTGCCTTGCCTTGCCTTGCCTTGCCTTGCCTTGCCTTGCCTTGCCTTGCCTTGCCTTGCCTTGCCTTGCCTTGCCTTGCCTTGCCTTGCCTTGCCTTGCCTTGCCTTGCCTTGCCTTGCCTTGCCTTGCCTTGCCTTGCCTTGCCTTGCCTTGCCTTGCCTTGCCTTGCCTTGCCTTGCCTTGCCTTGCCTTGCCTTGCCTTGCCTTGCCTTGCCTTGCCTTGCCTTGCCTTGCCTTGCCTTGCCTTGCCTTGCCTTGCCTTGCCTTGCCTTGCCTTGCCTTGCCTTGCCTTGCCTTGCCTTGCCTTGCCTTGCCTTGCCTTGCCTTGCCTTGCCTTGCCTTGCCTTGCCTTGCCTTGCCTTGCCTTGCCTTGCCTTGCCTTGCCTTGCCTTGCCTTGCCTTGCCTTGCCTTGCCTTGCCTTGCCTTGCCTTGCCTTGCCTTGCCTTGCCTTGCCTTGCCTTGCCTTGCCTTGCCTTGCCTTGCCTTGCCTTGCCTTGCCTTGCCTTGCCTTGCCTTGCCTTGCCTTGCCTTGCCTTGCCTTGCCTTGCCTTGCCTTGCCTTGCCTTGCCTTGCCTTGCCTTGCCTTGCCTTGCCTTGCCTTGCCTTGCCTTGCCTTGCCTTGCCTTGCCTTGCCTTGCCTTGCCTTGCCTTGCCTTGCCTTGCCTTGCCTTGCCTTGCCTTGCCTTGCCTTGCCTTGCCTTGCCTTGCCTTGCCTTGCCTTGCCTTGCCTTGCCTTGCCTTGCCTTGCCTTGCCTTGCCTTGCCTTGCCTTGCCTTGCCTTGCCTTGCCTTGCCTTGCCTTGCCTTGCCTTGCCTTGCCTTGCCTTGCCTTGCCTTGCCTTGCCTTGCCTTGCCTTGCCTTGCCTTGCCTTGCCTTGCCTTGCCTTGCCTTGCCTTGCCTTGCCTTGCCTTGCCTTGCCTTGCCTTCCTTCTCTCTCCCTCCCTCCCTCCCTCCCTCCCTCCCTCCCTCCCTCCCTCCCTCCCTCCCTCTTCCTTCCTTTTTTCCTTCCTTCCTTCTTTCTTTCTTTTTCTTATTTTTTGAGGACTTTAGTGCGTTTATAACTTTTTCTTTAAAACATTAGCACACAAGGCATTAGATGTCATTGTGGTGTTTTCTAACAAAGTGCATTTTAGTAGATTCCTTCTCATCACGCCCATTTCTTTACTTCCCCTGAATCTCCCTTATAACTTTCCTCGGTCTTTTTTTTCTGTTTTCATATCACGTATGTCCTTTTTCCCTCCACAGCGTCCTCAGCACCTCTTTTTACCCTCTTTTGGTATCTTTCCTAGATTTTTAGGCTTTACCTTCATTTACCCCCTTTATGTACATACATGCATTACACATCAGGAACCACATATAAGGAAAACATGTAGCTGCTATCTTCTGAGTTTGTGTCACCTTGTTTAATATCATACTTTCTGGGTCCATCCATATTCCTGCAAATTCCGAAACTGAATTTTTCTTTACAGCTGAATCAAATTCCATTGTGGGTATGTATCACACTTTCATTATTCAGTCACCTGTTGATGGACATCCAGGCTGGTTCCACGTCTGTAGCTAGGAGCTAAAAACAGCTTCCTAATTGTCTCTCTCAAATGAGCGGCAGCCTGCTGGTTTGAGCTACTGGCGGGTTCCTAGCATGCGAGCTCGATCTGCAGTATGGCGGGAATGAGGCCTCTGCAAGTGGCACATTAAGCTACGTGGTGGATTTAGCCTTTGCTAGTACAAAACAAAAAGAGGTTTCTGGGCTACACGCTGCTTGGATAAAAGCACAGACCCACGATGGCTCCCAGAGCTGGCGGAAAATGTACCACCGCCATGTTGGGAAGCTGAAGTGGGTGGAGCCAGCAGCCACAGCGCCATTTCAGGCTTAAAAGGCTGCAGTTTAAAGCAATAGGCTCAAGGTAATATAAAACATAAGCCACATAAAGATGGCTACCACACAGAGAATCTGGATTATGTTCTCTTTGATATTCGTAACTGAAGAGAAACATTTGATTGCAAAAGCTATTGAGTTATGCCAAAATGTGTGTTTTAAAGGTACCTTAACTTCAAAATTTGGCTATAAGGATATGTTGCTTTGGAAAAGAGGCTCTGCTTTTGTTTCTACAGAAAGCCAGAGGCTATGGATTTGTTCCAGATTAAGATACATCGGGTTTGACCAGCCAAGACCACCTGAAAGGTCTCCGATGACACCATGGCCCAGATGATCCAACATCCAGAATCGTTTCAAGGCAACTGGTTCAGACGATATGGTCTCACGGACTACTCCATGAACCTAAAATTTTCTTTGTGTCCCCATAAGATACAGCGCCCCCCTCCAGCAGGAAGTAGTAAGAGAAGCTACGCCCAAATTCCCAAATATACCAAGCTGGCTTTGGAGATGTGTAAAAGTTAAAACCTTCCTTTTTAAAAAAAAAAAAAAAAAGAAAGGGGAAGTGCTGTGGGACGGTCTGTATGTCAAATTGCTCTGATTGGTCAATAAATAAAACACTGGTTGGCCAGTGGCCAGGCAGGAAGTAGGTGGGACAAGGAGAGAGAAGAATGCTGGGAAGCAGAAGGCTGATGCAGAGAGACACTGCAGCCACCACCAGGACAAGCAGCATGTGAAGACTCTGGTAAGCCACCAGCCATGTGGCAAGGTATAGATTTATAAAAATGGGTTAATTTAAGATAAAAGAACAGTTAGCAAGAAGCCTGCCATGGCCATACAGTTTATAAATGATATAAGCATCTGAGTGATTATTTTATAAGTGGATTGTGGGACTGCAGGGCTTGGGGAACCTGGAGAGAAGCCCTCCAGCAACACATGTCTTTGCTATTGTGAATAGGGCAGCAATGAACATGGATGGATGGGTATGTCTGTGGTAGTGTTGGTGAGAAGTCACTCCGTATACTTAGAAATGAAGGAAGAGCCAGCCTCCAACCAAAGATTTCCTTAGCTTATATATGCTTAGGCACACACATTTTATATACACTGTCATCCTTCAACAGAGATGGGAACCTGCAAGTCTGGCTGCTTAGGCAGATAGGAAATTTACACAGCAAAGATACTATGTATTGTCAGAGCTGCTTTAAGTATGACAGCATTGTTCTTTTTCAAATAGTTGTTGCCAAGCGTCATCTTGCCCACCTGACAGAATTATGTTTTCCCTAATGAGAGCATAGGGGACTTAATGGCAGTTGTGTCCTTACTTGGCTACTTAGGACAGCACCCACTATGAGCTGTCTGTTAGAGGTATGCCTTTGGTATGGGAACTGGAGCTTAATGACTGGTCATAAGTCATGGGAACCAGAGCCTAAGGGCTGGCCAATTCTGGACAGTAGTCATTTATATTCTAGCATCCCAAATTTCCCTTATCTCATGAAGGTCTGGTTAGCAGGCTACTTATCTTTGGGGTATTTTGAAGGAAGCACTCCTTTAGCTAAATTCCACTTGTATGACTCAATGTTTTCTAAGAAGACTCTTAGCAAGTCCTTTATAATACCAATTCTGTCATGTTATGCTTCTTTTAACATCAATAGGATATGGATGCTATATGGCCAGAAGTATATAACTGGTTTATATGGTAGTTTTGTTTTGTTTTGAGACAACTCCACACTGATTTCCATAATGGTTGTAATAGGTTTTATAAAATTATTTTTACTTTCTAAAAAGACTTCGATATGATTAAAAGTTGCAGTTTAGGGGCTCTAAAAAATGAATGAAGAATGTGCATATTCCTTCATCAGTGATAACTCTGGGACACATAGCAAATGGGCACTCTGAATTATGAACTTGCCTATTGTATATGTATATCATATCACACACATATGTATATATAAAATGAACCTGTTTTTAATAACACACACGTTTTTCTGGGTATATGTTAGGCCCATTTATTGTTTTGTGTTTTTACAATATGGGTTCATTCCTTATATCTTTTTATCTTTTCTGCTTGTAAGAAATCTTATTTTATTTTAATTTCAAATATCCTAGTTATTACTTGTGAAGTACAGAGTTAAAATGACATGTGTCTTATTTCCTTTTGTTGTGTGCATTAAGCCCTTAGATGGAGGGCTGTGAAACCACAGTAATGGGAACACTGCCTCCTTCCTGATGGAGGTGGGAAGCCAGCTCTCCAGGAAAGTGAAATTACAAGTAGCACTCTTAGCTGGTGCTTGGCAGGGAGTAGGCAGAGGCTGCACTCCGCCTGTCCTTCAGGGCTTACAGCAGTCTCCTAGGGTCACTATGGCCGTTTTCCCTTGGAAAATAACACGGGAAAATGCAAGCTTGCATAAGACTATGTCAACTGCCAGCAGAGAAGGGCCGACTTCAGGACACAAACACGAGAAGGAAAAACCAGGAGAATGGCCCCTGGCTTTCCTCTGGGGTCCCTTGTGCCACGTGTTAGTCACCTTGAAAACGCGGGCCATGTTTCTGTGCTGGACTTCCTGGGGGGCTATCCCAGGACCCAGTACTGACCTCCAGCGCGCAGTCTCTGGGCCCACAGCCCCAGCATCTGAGAGGGTGCTGAGGAGTTGAGGTGCAGGGAAAAAGTGAGGGCTGGGGAGAAGTCGGAGCCTAAGAGACCTCCAAAGAAATGGCAGGGGAGACGGGACATCTCCAACACTTCTCAGGCTTCCTGGGAGGCTGTGGGATTGCATAGATCACAGCCTCCACCAGGCTTTGAGGTGAGGTGCGTTGGCCCAAACGAGGGACCCTCAGTGGATGTGAAGGACAGTATCCTCCATTCTCTGTCCCAGAGCGAAGGCTGGTAGTGGCTGCCTCCTCTCCGGACATCTTGCATGATCTGGTTCCTGTTCAGGACACCCCGACTTTAAGCTGAGGGGAGGATCATCGGCGCTAACTGGAGCCTGACTGCTACTTTTTGGAGCCTTTGTGGAAGAAACTGGGTTCCCTCTTTGTAAAGGAGTCTATCGCTGTTTGCAGCGCATCCATGAAGAGCGCTGTTCCGGTAAGGTGCGCGCACCCAAAGATCTTCAAGATATAGATGTATGTCTTGACACTGTCAAAACAGACATTTTAAAACTCAGAATTCTGTTTCGGTGGCGAAACAGCACTTTCTGATGGTGATGAACATAGGACTTTGTAGCAGGGATGGCGGGTGACTTTTCCTAAGCCAGAATTGCTCACTCCTGTGTCAATAGCCTAAAAGTGAGCAAACAACTCCGTATGCCCGGAGACTGGCTTCAAGTGCCGCTGCATGCATGTATGTGGAAGAGGCGATTCGATGCAGCTGTGAAACAGGACAGAGACATCAACCTAACGCACAGCTTTGTGCTATTTAAGCAAAATTCTGTGTCAGGGAACGGAGGGAAGGACCGCTGACATCACTGGGGGCGGGGCCGCGGTCCTAAGAAAAGCCTGCGGGACTGGGGAGACTGAAGCTGTGGGGCACAGTCTCAGCATGGGCTACCACAACGACTCGGAGCTCCAAGACCTGGGCTGCTCCAGCCAACTGCTGCTACAGCCCCTCTGGGACTCCATGAGGACCGGGGAGGCGTTCGTGCGCTCACCCTTTTTCCCGGTTGTCTTTTCCATCATCACTTACGTGGGCTTCTGCCTGCCATTTGTGGTGCTAGACGTCCTGTGTCCCTGGGTGCCCATGGTACGACGCTACAAGATCCACCCCGACTTCTCGCCGTCCGCGAGGCAGCTGCTGCCCTGCCTGGGGCAGACGCTCTACCAGCACCTGGTGTTCGTGTTCCCGGTGACGCTGCTGCACTGGGCGCGCAGTCCCGCGCTCCTGCCGCCGGAGGCCCCGGAGTTCCTCCAGCTCCTGAGCCACGTCCTGATCTGCCTGCTGCTCTTCGACACCGAGATCTTCGCGTGGCACCTGCTGCACCATAAGGTGCCCTGGCTGTACCGCGCCTTCCACAAGGTGCATCACCAGAACGCGTCCTCCTTCGCGCTGGCCACGCAGTACATGAGCATCTGGGAGCTGTTTTCTCTGACCTTCTTCGACGTGCTGAACGTGGCGATGCTGCAGTGCCACCCGCTCACCATCCTCACCTTTCACGTGGTTAACATCTGGCTGTCGGTGGAGGACCACTCGGGCTACGACTTCCCGTGGTCCACTCACAGACTAGTGCCCTTTGGCTGGTACGGGGGCGTGGCTCACCACGATCTGCATCACTCCCAGTTTAACTGCAACTTTGCTCCTTATTTCACACACTGGGACAAAATGCTGGGCACCCTGCGTTCCGCGGACTCCCGAGAGCTGTGCACTTCACACTTGAACCAGGAAAAGAAAGAGACTTGAGGTTTTTTTTTTTTTTTTTTTCAGAAGCAAGTAACTTATTAGCCGTTGAACACTAGAAAAATCTCATGCGTTTCTGCAATCCGCCACAGTAATTTATATAATTTGTATATCAATTCAATTGTAGTCTTGGTGTCAAATTTCAACTCACTCCAATGTCATTGACTTCAAGCCCGACAATCAGCATGGTGTATTGGACTCGTTATAATTTCTGGAATGGTTTGTTTGTAGAACCAAGAC
Organism: Peromyscus maniculatus bairdii; assembly: GCF_049852395.1. Lineage (NCBI taxonomy): Eukaryota > Metazoa > Chordata > Mammalia > Rodentia > Cricetidae > Peromyscus > Peromyscus maniculatus. Next base: position 186,329,650 of record NC_134852.1, on the reverse strand, counting down.
TTTCCTGGGTCTGAAATCACACTGAAACTGGGTACCTGATTTCTGATTCTTTAAATAATCAAACTTTTCCTGCTGGGCAGTGACCAAGGTTATAGTAATTTTTTCTAGTTTTTGAATGAAATGATATATTTATATTGAAAGAATTTTATTGTATTTTAAAAATAAAAAAGAACAAGAACTAAACAAGCACTGGCTCCTGTTGCACCTGGTGGATGAAAGCTAAAAAGTAAGGGAGTCTTGGGCTGCTCAGTGTTCTTTGAAGTATCCACCAGCCCTGCCATGGAAAGAGGAATCTGGTGGTAGGTGATTGGAGGAGGGAAAGGGTTTAGAGAAGGCGTTGGGGGGTTGTCTGGCTGCTTTGATTCAGAATGCTTTTTGGCTGTTTTTTTTTTTTTAAATAAGAAGCACACGATAGACTTATTCTGTATATTATTTTTATAGGAGATTTGCATCAGGCATTATACTGTGGAGTGCTATGTGTGGGGCAATTTAGAGTCAGAGCATCACAGTAATTGATGCCTTGTTATCAGCAAACCTGATAAGTCAAGTCTGCATTAGAGAAGCTGACTAGTTAAGCTTCATTTTCAGGCAGTGTCCATTCTTAGCTAGTACAACTGACCCTTAGAACACTGTACCCTGGACTTTTTGTATAGTTTATTTTCTTAACGAAGACACACATACAAAGTATACAGCCCTTTCTTAATAAAGAATAAGAGTAAAATTCCGTCTTAGAGCACCTGTTTCTTCAAAAAGGAGATGGTACGCAGATTGCATGTGAAAATCAATATCCTATTACTGGTCATACAGATGTCACCACCAGCCATCCCACCTACCTGCCACTTGTACTCATGGACTCATCATAAGAACCTAAGTGTTTTTTTTTTTTTTTTTTTTTTAAATTTAAGGATTCAAAAAATTGTCTAATGATCTAGTCTCTATTGTCTGCCAGAGGAGATCCCTGGGGGAATATCTTTAAGTCTTTCCATTGATTGGCAGTATGCGACTGAAGTACCTGGCATCTGCTGACTTTCTCATGTTCTCTCAGATGTGTTTTCCTGGCTTCTGAACTCAAGTTACTGCCTCCTTTATCTGCAGCCACACCAGGCTGGTACATAAAGATCTCACTTATTTATAAAAAGTGAACTTCCCAGAAAGAGGAAGAGAGATGCCAGGGAGAGGGGCGGCAATAGACATGCATTATCACCTCGGCCACGTGCAGTGAGTCGGGATAGAGGATGATAATCAGGCAGATGTGGAATATTTAGTGCAGCTGTTAGTTGCTGTGAGGGCTCCAGGCACCCCAAAACTACGCATGAGGCATAATAACATTCTGTCTCAGGTCATTGGTAGAGTCTGTAACAATGTATCATTCCATCTCGCCCTTTAAGGGAAGTGAGATGAGGCAATTGTACACATGGAAAGTGTTGGGATTTAGAAACTTTCTCCAACTGCTTTTCAGCAGCTAATGCCTTGTTGGGGAAGATGAGCAATTTTTCAGTTAGGTGAAAGGCCACATGATGAAGACAAAGAGGACATTTGTTTGTTTTTTCACACTTTTTTTCACTTGCTCTTGGAAACACCCCTGTAAGCGATGTAGGGTAGTTGTTCTCCTCACCACGAGCATCTCACATTGTAGATGGAGAATTGATCCTACACAGGTTTAGTATCTTTTTCCAAGTAGGAGAGAAATAGGCACTGGAATACTCTTCATTAGAAAATCTAATGAAATGGTTTTCTATCTCTTTAGTTGTCTTTTATTTATTGTGGTGTGTGTGTGTGTGTGTGTGTGTGTGTTTAACCCTCATCCTAAAATGTAATTATTGCTTGGCATTAATGAGGTTTCTCTAAAGTATTTACTTCCTAATTTTCTGCCTGTTTCCTTTTAGTGGATCCTCTTCAACCACAGCAAGAGATTAAGCCACAGGCACTTGTTTTGTTTTTGTTTTTGTTTTACTTTAAAAGTCTGTATTGTATGCAACGCGTGTCCTTCCTAACGCCTCCTAATGACCTTGAAAATATCCTATTAATCACATTGTAGCATATACACATGCACACATACATACTATTTATATGTGTATATATACAAAATATATAGTACTATCACTATGCATACATGTACTCTACACACAAATTATACAGATGTCTACACATGATTACATATATATAAATACATGCATTTGTACACTATGTATGTATATATGTATATAAATGAACACATTGTATACATTATAATTATATTGTATATATTATAAATCTATATGCTATACAAACATATTGCACATACATGTATAAGTCATGCTATATATAGATAGTGTATATATATGCACATATATGCAATATATATATATATACACACATGGACCATATCTAAACATACACATATACTGTATCTACATATATACTCTGCTCTTTCTTCCCTGTCTCTTTTCTTCCTCTCTTTTCTTCAAACACATACACAGCCATTTTTGTTATGTCCACTAATTGCCTCTTCCTCCCTGTCTCTTTTCTTCCTCTCTTTTCTTCAAACACATACACAGCCATTTTTGTTATGTCCACTAATTGTCTCTTCCTCCAGAATGACACTTGTTTCTTGATACATACTGGTTTGATGTTATATGGATTCTGAAAACACAGGAAACATAGTTTGGCTGGTAATCACGCCTTTCTTCTCTACTTCCTCTTGTTCTTCTTTGTCCTCCAGCACCAGTCAAACTCAGCTTTTTACTCAGGCCCTGTTCACACTTCACAATCCTGTTCGAGGAAAGGTAACAGGTTTCTGGAAAAGTGTCACATAAGCAAATTCAGCTAATTTAATGTGGTAAGCACTATCAGGAAGACAGTTACAGGCTGCTAAGGGATCCCAAAGAAAGGGAGGCATTGAACCCGAATGTGAAGACTTTCTGTGGGTTCAAAAAGCAGGGATGCAGGCACAACTGATACCTAGTGGGAGACAAACAGTTGCAAAATCAGAGAGAGATGAGGAAACTTGCCATACTGAAAACGCAGTAGGAAGCGCCAAGCTCCGAATGAGTCATTTAAGAACTTTAAGGCATAGTTGCAGCAAGGCATCCAGGGCCTGGGGTTGGGACCCAGCAGGCAGTGTTTATCTTACCTCTTCATAAGCCATCAAACTGCTCAGGGCTATTTCTACTTGCTTATGTCACAGGGGTTGTGAGAGATCATATGCAAAATAGATCAGACACCAATGTTAGGGCTTGCTAGGTATGTCGACACATGTTCAGCAAAGGAGAAATGTGTTTTTTATATATGTTTAGCTGACAACTGGCAGTGGAGAACAGTGGTGCTTACTTCAGGTAGGAGGCCCAGGCATTTCTGTCTTGATTCTAGGCCTGGCTCCACTGCACAGTCACGGTGTGACCAGCGCGAATGCTCTAGGACTCAATCACCCCACCTGTGTAAGGGGTGTATTAGTTCCTTTTTTGTTGCTGTGACAAAATACCACGACCAAAAGCAACTTATAGAAGAGTGTATCTTAGCTCATGGTTCTAGGAGAGGAGTCCGTTGTGACAGGGGAAGCATAATAGCAGACGACAGGAGCAGTAAGCTGAGAGGTCACATTTCTACCCCCACACAGGAAGGAGAACACAAACAGTAACGCCTAAAAGCCTGACTTCAGTGACATAAGAAAGAAAACTCAAGAATCATTTATTTAGTTCATGTGCTCTTGGGTGGGTGGCCTTCACTGGAGGGTGGTTTACCCACTAGGGGCTATGTCCTCAAAGAAAACAGACTCCCTCTCTTCTAGCTGTTATCAACTGCTGATATATCCTTAGCTAGGGCTGGGAATTAGGCCCACATCTCCTCTCCATTCTGGAACCTTTTCTGGCCTAAACCCATGCTGGTATGGTGTATGTTGTCTCAACTGCCATGAATTCATATGTGCAGCTCCCCTGTTGTGTCCAGAAGACATTGTTTCCTTTGTAGTCATTTGTCACCTATGTATGGCTCCTCCAATCTTTCTGTCTCATCTTCCCCTAAGATCCTGGAGGCTTGGGTGGAGGTGGGTGTGATATAGATAAGGTTGAACATCTGGCAGTATCATAGTCTCTACACCTAGATCAGATGTGGGTCTCAGTGGTAATCATTATCTACTGCAAAAAAGGTTAAACAATTATTTCTCCTACTGGAGGGAAAAGTCTGTGAAAGAAGGGACCATGTCTTATCTCTTTTGTTCCTTCGAGGATCTTACGCTTGGAAAGTGCTCTATAACCATCTCAAAGTATAAACCATTGGCCTGGGAGCCTGAAAAGCCTGGTTGAGCTTTTGACTATCTGCTTTCAGTGAAGTCATTCAAACACCTGGGGCACTGATTTCTGTCTCTGTGAGGTAGGTGGAAGGTGAAGTGATACTAAGTAGTCTTCACTACTTCCTAATGCTTCCGTGAAGATGAAGTAAGGCAAAGCAGTAGGGCGGTGAATGAGTGATCCAATCCTGTCTGCAGAGATAATGATCTGACACTCCTCTCTCCCTCTATCTATCCCTGATGTCACAATGCTCTACCTTTTCCATCTAGCAGCTGTTCCTGGAGTTCCATTCCAGCCTCCCTTCCTTGTACCCCTCTAATCTTCACACTGTGGCTCTGCTTCCCTGCAGAATCTGAAGATAGTCTGGGAGGTGGACATTCATCCACGTAGTAGGGGAAATTGTGTAGCAATTTCCTCTGAGCTGAAAGTTCTCATCCCTGAGGGACTCTCCTTAAGACTAAAGAAGTTCTAAATTGAAGCATTTAATTTAGGTGGAGGAACACCACAACTCCCAAGTCTCAGGAAGCCCCTGAAACTTAAAAGATTCACAAAACCCTTCTCGCCCCAAGATCATATAAGCACTCGGAATGTTGACATGAGGAGACGGTCTTATCTGTGGAGCTTCCTTCAAGTAATACAGAGAGCACCAGGGTTCCAGCTAGGGTGGGCTGTTGGTGATGCAGCTGCTTTTGAGTCATCCATATTCCTGCAAGTAACTCCTCACCCATATACAGTAAGTGGTCTCAATATACTCATTGGTTCACCAAGTTAGACATTGGTGGTATTGCTACTTTGGTCTGACATCAGTTCCTTGTACGGTGTAAGTAGACATTTGTTATCTTTCTCCAAGAATAGTGTCACACAATGGGTAGACACTACAGAGGACCAAAACTGAAAGAAGTTGGATCTGGCACTACAGCTGACACTTTGGCTGGCTAGCTGTAGTACTTTTAGAAGCAAGAGGCCATGTCAGTAGCCAGGGTGAGGGTACCTCACCAGGAGGAAGACCCACTCTCCTTCAAGCCAAGGACAGCTGCCTGCTAGAGAAGTGGACATTGGTAGCAAAGAGCATTTGAATGCAGCCTCTCAGAGTTGGATACCATGTGGACAAAGCTACTCCTACTGTGCAGTTCCCATGAGAAGGCTGTGGGCTGGAAATGCTTCAGCTCTAGCGTTGCTAAAGGAAGACAGCTCACATGCTATCCCTGGCAAATTAGGAGAATCCACAAATGCTAAGGCCTAGACACCCTATCCAGTTTCCTCATTTTGTAAATAAGGAAACTGGGGTTCAGAGGCAGGAAGTGACTTTTTTTGGTTTGCACAGATGGTCTGGAACACAGTGACCTGTGCTCATCCTCTCTGCTGCTTCCCTTTCACACTCTGGGTTTCCAAAGTCCTTGGGAGCGCTCTTTTGTTGAGCGTCAAAAAAGTAGTTATGGGACACTACATAGTCATTGTTGCAATCCATTTTGTTTGCTAAGTTTTTGTTTAAACTGCTGGGTCAACATGAAGAATCTTAATGAAGTGCTTCAGATCTATCTTGTCACATATTTACTCAGAAAAGTTCAGTTTAAAATAGTTTTAAAAAGCATTCATGGAATACCCCTCAGCAATAAATAGGAATGAAAAACTAATACATGCAAGTATAATGATGAGGTAAAAAAGCTGAATAAAAACTCAGCTAGAATATATATTATATTGCTCCATTTACATTAAATACCATAAAACGCAAATAAAACCACTGTGACATAACAGATTGATAGCTGTTTGGAGACAGGGAAGGGTGCAGACATGGACTTCAAAGATGCTGGAAAACTTTGAGGGATGATGGACACATGTACTTTCCTGATTGTGTTGATGGCTTCATGGGAATATGGGTCTGTCAAGTTTTTTCTATTTATAAATTTTAAGTATTGTACTTTATGATATGTCAATCATACTAAATAATGATGATGGTAGTGGTACTTATAAATTAATACAAAGACCTCATGTCATAAGATTTAACTTTGAAGCCAAAAATATGGCAGAAGACTCTCTCTCTCTCTCTCTCTCTCTCTCTCTCTCTCTCTCACACACACACACACACACACACACACACACACACACACACCACCTCCAAACACACAATCTACATATACTGGTCCAATTGATTGCTTGAGTCCAAACATGAAGTGAATGCTTTGTTGTTATTTTGTGGCAGCAAACCCAACTGGGACCCACTAATCTCCAAGGTGGGCAAGGGTAGCTATTTTATGGCAACCTAAATGCAGAGTACATTCATAGTTTTATGCTCAGACATGTCCAAAGTCACTTAGCATCAGTGCCTACTTGTAAGCCCAAACCCCTTTCTCCCCTGGAGAACACCTCTATTTCCTAACACATCTGGCAAGTGGGATCCTTGAACATCCTACTCAGAGCAGCCTGGTATCTACCTCTGTCTGTCTCTAGCTGGGTTTTTTTCTGCTTTTGTTTTCATTCATTTTTTGTCTTATCTCCTTCTAAGCTGACATCAAATATCCCTATATCCCTGATGTATTTGATTCTCCGCCTCAATTTATACCCTACCAATTCATCTGATTCCTCACAAATGGCACAAAGAGGTTCAGGAACTCTATCAGCTAGCAACCATCCAAGCCGTGGTCCACACAGTCTGACAGATCTCAGAAGCCACTTTTACCCTCACCATGCTCTGCTGCCCCTCGGTGGTAGCTCATCTTTTTCTGTATCACATTTCCCTACACTCCTAGGGAAAATGAGCTCATAGCCGCTTGGAAGTCTGGACCCTGCCTTTTTCTTTGGAAACTTGTTCTTCTTTTTGTGAGACAAAGATGAATTCCCTCATTCAAGGAAGGAATATTCTTAGAAGGAAGCTAGAAAGCAAATTCCTCCAAGGGGTTCATTCCTATAGGCAGCTGCTGTCACATGACTCACCCCTGAGCTTAGCAGAGGGGTCCTCTGTGACTAGATTTCAGGGCCACTGCAGCTAATGTTCACCCATGAGAAAGGAAGAAACTGAACCTCTGGGAGAGAAGTTGGCAAAGAAATGTGCCATGTGTACTTCGGGGATGGCACGCATTATTCTGGCAGGATGATTTGAAACCTCCTGGAGGGTAATGAAGAGGGCCTTGAAAACAGGCTGCAGGTGGTGTGAGCCTCAGGCTGAGTCCTGGTAGCCAGGCAGCTGGCCAGAAACTAGCAGGGCTTGTGATCCAGGATCAGAACTTACTGTTTGGCCTACTGTTTTGGCCTGTTCTGGTGGGGCTTCTCTGTGACCATGACACCCGTGCACAGCCTAGTGCAGCAGACCACCCTGGATTACTCTATGTTGCTTCCCCATGACACCTGTGAACAGCCTAACACAGCAGATCACCCTGGGCTTGCTTGAGTCTATTTCTCCTTTTATTACTAGGACCCCCATCTGGCATAGGCCCACACTGGCCTTGTGCATGCTGCCAAAGTCTCTGTGAGTTCATGCGTGTGCTGGGCTTGCTGTGTTTAGAGGGCCTTGTTTCCTTGGTGTCTTCCATCTCCTCTGGCCCTTACACTCTTTCCACGTCCTTTTCATTCTCATCCCATTTAGGACTGAGTATTCCAAGGTCTCTCACTCCCTGCATATTGTCCAAAGCAATGACCTTACAGGGTAATTGTTCATTGTGTCTCATTAAGTGTGACACAATTAAAAAAAATTGTCTTCCCTTCATTAGATTGAACAGCTCTTTTATTCTGCACTTCTATGTTCTGATCAGATCTTCTGTGGGTCATCTTTTCATTTTGATGATACTGTCCTTTGACGCACAAAAGTGTGAAAAGGTGAAGTCTAGGTATTTCCTTTTTTTTTTTTTGTCTCTGTTGCTTGTGTGTCTGGTGTCATGTTCAAGAATCATTCCCTAATCCAAGTTCAGGGTGATTTATACCTATACATTCTCCTAAGGGTTTTACACTTTAGCTTCTATATTCATGGCTTTGGCTCCTTTGAGTACCCAGTAACCCAGCACAATTTCTCAACAAGAATGTTATCCTCACTGACTGGCCTTGGAACCCTTGTCAAAATCAGTTTATATAGATCTAGGGACTTATTTCCAGACACTTCATTCTGTTGCAGGGATTTAGATGTCTGTCATTATCCCCAAGACCATATTATTTTAAACACTGTGTCCTTGTAGCAAGTTGAGAAATAATGAGTTCTTTACTTTTATTCTTTTTCAAGATCATTTTCCTGATTCAGTGCCCCTTGTATATTCTTAGAAATAATGTTAGCATTGGCCTTTACATTTCTGGGGGAAAAAAGGAAAGAAAAAAAAAACCTACTTGGAAATTTGAAAGAAATTACCGTGGATATGTAGGTTAATCTGAACTCTAGTCTTTTTTTTTCTTTCTTTTTATTTATTTATTTTTTTTAAATTACACTCATGATATTCATTACTTATACTCATGATATTAATCACATTTGTGGTATTCATAGATTACATTCACATTCACAGTATTCATTCAAATATATATATAAATTTTACATGTCAAATGTCATTTCTTGAAGCGGGTAGGAGGTCTTAAATACAGGCTTACAGCACAATGGGAGGACCCCGGAGGGCAGAAGTTCACTACTGATGTTTGACAATCTTGCATCTAAGCTGTTAACGCCCATTATTCAGGATACACAGACAAGGAGCTTCCCTTAAGCATCCAGGAGGGTGGAACCTGGCAGGGAATTAGCATTGGGAGGATATCAAGGTAAAGGTCTGCAAGCAAGGCAACAGTTACCCAAAACAGGGGCCAGGGCCCTGCAGGTCCCCCTTTTATTAAAAAATAAGCTTCTGACTTGGGTTGCATGGGACGTCAGCAGGTTACCTTACCCGTCATGGAGATGCCTGCCCAGGCCACACAGGTGCTCTGTCTTAGGTTGGTGAGTGCCCCCCAGGCATTACCCGTCTCTGAATACTCATTATCATACCAGCTCAATCATGTGTGAGCTGCATGGTTAATTGCTGCCAAAGATCTCAAAGTGGCACTGGGATTGCAATCTGTGTATTTGATACAGAAAAGACCAACAAAGGTCCTATCTCACCCATAGCCAGTAGGCTAAAGGCAACTGAGCCATTCCCTACCTTAACAAGCCTTATTGTATGATGGAGTCCTTGTAAGATAGTATCCCAAAAGCAACTGGATCTTGAGTTTATAAATTTATAATTTTCAAAGCCAATCGAGATGTATATAACTACTGAATTAAATTTATCATGCCCAATAGAATGAAAGATTAACTAACTGTGGTAGCTACTTTTGTTGCCAGGGTCTCCACTGTGCTAGCTGTAGTAAGCAATTATGAAATGGTAGTCCCAGAAACAGTAGCAGCGGTATGCGCCATTGTTATGACAGCAACAGCAGCAGCAGCAATGTCAAATTCTCTTCTGGAGCATCTGAATATCCACTGGCATGGATACAACTCCAGTAACACGAACCGCCAAGGCCCGATTTTCTTGATCCCAGCATGACTTTAGCTGGCAGCTCTTCTGGAGAATCCAATCTCATGGCTACAGTTCCTAGGCTTACATTAATGCTTGCTAAAGCTGGCCATATTGGATTCTCAAGCTCCATTGGCATCAGAAGGGTAGATTTTTTTCGTGAAGACCCATTAGGTCTCTGTCATGTTGGGCTTCAGAAGCAGTCACAGGGCATGTTCAGTGCTCAGGAATCCAAAGAGGAACTTCATTGTCCTGAGGATTTTGGGTTTTTTTGAGACAAGGTTTCTCTGTGTAATTTTTGGAGCCTGTCCTGGATCTTGCTCTGTAAACCAGGCTGGCCTTGAACTCATAGAGATCTGCCTGGCTCTGCCTCCCAAGTGCTGGGATTAGAGGCGTGTGCCGCTGCCACTGCCACCACCACCCTGCTCCTGAACTCTAATCATAATCTTAAGGCATCAAGTCTATAAACACAGGCTGCCTTTCTATTTGGTAGGGTTTCTGTGACTTCTTTTGACAGTTTCATGGTTCTCAGTTTTCTGCTTTTTTTGTTAATTCATTCCACTTTTATTTTTCTGATGGGATTATAAATGGACTTGTTTTCAATATTTCATTTTTTCTTAATTATTGCTTATATAGGGAAATTCAAATAATATTTGATGTTGACCTTGGAGTTTGGTTGAACTCAATTACTGCCTCTATGTTTTTCCCCCTGACAAGCTGTCTCCACATAGCCCAAGCTGGTCTCAAATCTACAATCCTGTCACCTCTACTTCCTGAGTGCTTAGAATACACATGTGTGCAATGATTGGCTTCTCAAGTTTATTTGAGTATATTGATTCTTTAGAATTCTGTATTGAGATGTTCATAGCATCTGAATTCAAATTCTGACTACATAATATAAGTGAATACAACCAGATCATGACATTCTTGACATGGTGGTAATAGGAAGGCTGTCATTGATGTAGTCTTTGAATATTTACCTTTTACATATCCCTAGATGCTATAGTATCTCTTACAAAAATTACTGTGAGACTGTGGAAGAAATTATTTAACAGGATTTAAACAAAACATAGGCAAAAAGTTGTCTACTGTCTTTGAACTCTTCTTTGGAAATTTCCACCATATGCATATATATCTCCTATTAAAATTTGTAGAGATAGCCTTACATTAAATAAGTATTTGGGTGGTTAATTTTCCAGAAAATGTAAATTAATATTAGCTCTGTGCCCTTGGTGGCAAGACATGTCCTTATACATGAAAGGAAATATGACTTTAGGGATATATTGAAGGGAAGAAATACTTTTCGACTGGACATGTTCCAAATGTTACAGCTCTGGAATGGTACCCTGACTTGTTGGGAAGTCAGGCCACACTTACAGCTGTGAATGAGGTATCCTGGATACCTACAGCTGTGAGGAGAAAGGTATCTTGACTTGTTGGGAAGTCAGGCTATACCTGAAGCTGGGATGCAGTGGGGGATGATCTCCCCACAGGAGGTAGCAATCCTGCTCCTCTCCTGGAGAGAGCAGTTACAGCTGAGTTCTGCTCTGCCTCCAACCCCTAAGGGAGCTTCCCCACAGAGTTACTCATTTCTTCTCAGCTCCGGCCCAAGATGTTACTTTTTCTGCTTCATTCTGCTAGAGTGAAAACCCCTGCAGATATGTAGCAATCTCTCCAGGAACAAGTTGTTACTTTTTTGCTCAGCCCCCTCTAAGGAAACAACCCAGCAAAGATTATACTCTGTGCTGGCAAAAGATCTTTACCCAAAAGTCTTTTAAGAAAGAGATTTATTTGGGAAGGCAGAATCCAAGAGAGTGGCTGCTTCTGCCAGGGTGAAGGACAGCCCCCAACTGAACAGGCAGAGGGGCTTATATAGGGCTTCTTAGGGACAGAGTTTTTCTAGGGAGATTTTCTGTTCAGGGATTGGTTGGTTTTCTTGCTCAAGGATTGGTTGGTTCTGTTGGTCAGAGTTGGCACTGGTTTCAGGGCCAGGTATATTTCACTGACTCTGGTTCCAGGGCTAAAGTGTGTTTCTTTGGCACTGGTTTCAGGGTCAGGATGTGCTTCTTTGGTTCTGGGTTCAAGGATAAAGTGTTTCTTTCACTAGCTCTGGTTTCAAGGCTAGGATGGGTTTCTTTGGCTGGCCCTTTTACCCTATACATGTTTTTCTCAACTATGAGCCAGCTTCCTCAATGCTAGGATCCAAAGAAGACTCTCCTTTAGCTAATCATTAACCAAGGTTATTGTAACAAAAGAAAATGAGGCAGTAGATCCAATTTAAACAGAATTGAAAAGGATCTATGGTCTGAGTTGGCCCATGCTAATGATTTCATTTAATTATTTCATTAAGAGTTACCAAAAATATTAGTATGATCCTGGGATGGTTTGAATGAGAAATGTCTTCCATAGTCTCAGGCATTTGAATATTTGGTCCCCAGTTGGTGGCACTGTTTGAGGAAGCGTAAGAGGTGTGGTCTTGCTAGAGGCAGGCTTTAAGAACTTAAAGTCTTATCCTCCCCATAGCCAGTAGGCTAAAGGCAACTGAGCCATTCCCTACCTTAACAAGCCTTACTGCAAACTGGAGTCTTTGTAAGATGGTATCCCAAAAGCAAATGGAACTTGAGTTTATAAATTTATAATTTTCAAAGCCAATCGAAATGTATATAACTACTGAATTAAATTTATCATGCCCAATAAAATGAAAGATTGACTAACTGTGGTAGCTACTTTTGTTGCCAGGGTCTCCACTGTGCTAGCTGTAGTAAGCAATTATGAAATGATAATCCCAGAAACAGTAGCAGCGGTGTGCACCATTGCTATAACAGCAACAACGGCAGTAGCAATGTCAAATTCTCTTCTGGAGCATCTGAATATCCACTGGCATGGATACAACTCCAGTAACACGAACCGCCAAGGCCCATTTTTCTTGATCCCAGCAAGACTTAATCTGGCAACTCTGTAAAAGAACAACTAAGAACCATAAAGAAAAAACAGGCAGCTCATAAGGAGCATAACTAATGGTCTTATAATGGCTACATTCACGCTCATAAATTTTAAGGTATCTTCAAAGGGGGGCTAAATGAATTTCAGGAGGCCAATAAATGTTGCACAGAGCCACTCCTGAAAAGTAGGACCTCTGTTGGTATTTTCTGTGTCAAACACACAGATTGCAAGCCCAGTGCCACTTTGAGATCTTTGGCAGCAGTTAACTTTGCAGTTCACACACGATTGAACCTGTATGATAATGAGTATTCAGTGACCGGTAATGCCTGGGGGGGCACTCACCAACCTAAGATAGAGCACCTGTGTGGCCTGGGCAGGCGTCTCCATGACGGGTAAGGTGACCTGCTGATGTCCCATGCAACCCAAGTCAGAAGCTCATTTTTTAATAAAAGGGGGACTTGCAGGGCCCTGGCCTCTGTTTTGGGTAACTGTTGCCTTGCTTGCTGACCTTGACCTTGATATCCTCCCTGTGCTAATTCCCTCCTGGGTTCCACCCTCCTGAATGCTTAAAGGAAGTTCCTTGTCTGTGTATCCTGCATAATGGGCATTAACAGCTTAGATGCAAGATTATAAAACACCGGTAGTGAACTTCTGCCCTCCAGGGTTCTCCCATTGTGCTGTAAACCTGTATTTAAGACCTCTTCCCTCTTTCAATAAACAGCATTTGGCATTAAATTAAAAAAAAAAAAAAAGAACTTAAAGTCTTAAGCTCTTGGCATTCGGGAGGTAGAGCCAGGTGGATCTCTGTGAGTTCAAGGCCAGCCTGGTCTACAGAGTGAGTTCCAGGACAGGTACCAAAACTACACAGAGAAATCCTGTCTTGAAAAACAAACAAACAAACAAACAAACAAACAAACAAACAAACAAAGAAAGTAAGAAAGAAAAGAAAAGAAAAAGGGCTTAAAGTCTCACACACCATTTCCACTTTCTCTCTCTGCCTCTCTCCCTCTCTCCCTCCTCTCTTCCCCACTTTGTGCTTGCAATTCAGTGTGTGAGCCTCAGCTTCTTCTCCAGCTGCCATGCCTGCCTGCTCCCTTCTGCCATGATTCCCCATCCTGACAGAAGTACAAGCTCAAATAAACTCTTTCTTCTGTAAGTTGCCTTGGTCATGATGTTTTACCACAGCAACAGAAAAGTAATTAATGCAACTTCGCTTGTATTTTCAAAGGACTTGGAAGAATGCTTCCACAGATAGGAATGTTCAGATATGCTATAAACTTGTGAGGTTGAATGGATAGATAATTTTATACCTTGCAAAAGACAGATTTGGAATCAAAGCACAGTAGTGTTAGACAAGATATCCAAGTCTTGGCTAGAGAGATGGCTCATGGCTAAGATCACTTGCTGTTCTTCCAGAGAATTGAAGTTCAGGGCTTATCATCTATATTAGGTGGCTTGCAACCATTTGTAACTCTAGATCCAAGGACTCTAACTCCCTCTTTTAGCCTCCAAGGTCAACTCCAACACATGCATACACACATACACACACACACACACACACACACACACACACACACACACATTAAAAACTAATAAAAAGAAATCTTAAAGACCATTAAATCCACAAAAACAATATAAGTCTGAACTCCTTTGGGCTTTTTGAATTTCAAGGACACCTAGAAAAATTGTATGGCCATTTAAAAGTCATAGAGACACAAATCCTTTGCTTTCTTATATCTTAAACCTGAACTTAAGAGAACCTATTACAACATGGAAAACATTTAAACTCCCCTAAGTTATTCTAGAGATTTTATACTATGAGTTGAGGATGACTAATCCAGTATAATAAAACCATTTCCACATAAGTGAATTTATCCCCCAACTGCCCTTTCTATGATCTTTTCTCTCAGCCACAAGTGTCAGCATAAATAGTAAATGGCAGAACATCAAGAGTTAATTAGGAGTTGCTTGAATAAGAACTTTCCTCAGCATAGGTAGATAATGCATACTCCAGTGTAGATGTGGGGTCTCTATTGGCTGAAGGACAAGAGTACAGTCAAGTCTGTTGATTGTCACTCAACTGGATTAAGGAATTCTATTCATGCTCAGGCACCCACACAAAACTACCTTCTTAGAGAAATATGTCCTTACACCCACACAAGGGGTGTTCTCTGTGTTTCCATGTTAGTCTTGGTTCTTGCTGGGAGCAGAAGCACTTTGTGTTTAAATGAGTGGATTGATTGGAGCATGTATGTGAATATACATGATTAACTGGTGATAACAGGGCATGGTCTTTCTTGTTTTGTTTCAATATCTAGGTTCTTGACAACAACTGGACAAATTTGAAACAAGGGCCTGGATATACAAAACAATTATTTTAGTAAATTAAAAGGCATTTGAATTCCATGGGAAATGGCTCTGACTTATATCTCCAAGAAGACTAAGACCTATACCTCAAAGGAGACTAAGCATGACAGTCAGGCCAGATAAGGTTGGAACAGGTTGGAACAAGACAATGTAGGTTCAGGAAATGGGAGAATTAGACTAAAGTGTTCCTGCTGTGGTTTGACCATATTCCAAAAAACCCTTTCTTTCTGGTGAGTGTTGGAGAGCGTTCTCTGAAAGTCAGTGATCTGCTGTGTCAGGCTCCTCTTAGAACAAGCATCTTGACCAAGATCAGGTAGCCAGGGAAGAGTCTAATGAAATAACCACCAATCTGCAGTGTTTTCTCTGATTTGTAGAAATAGCTGAAGAAGACAAGATGGGCTGGCGTGTGTTCAATCCCCAGCAAAACAATTTGGTAAATAAAAGAAGTGGGACAGGAGACAAGGAAAGCTGAGCTAACAGCAGGAGAAAAGAATTAGATAAGCTATCTACAGCATCCTGATGCTCTTATGGTGTGAACATTGCTTTTCTGAAAACAGAACTAATTTTATAGTTCTTTGGGTTTTTTTTTCTTTTGCAAATATGCCTTATGCTAAACAGCACATACCTTTTGTTTTGTTCACACTTGCTTATTTTGAGGAAATATTTATTCTTCTGTCTTTTAAACATCTATTGGGGTCAAATACATGGGTACTCATAACTTAAATGGATGGAGGTGAATATACTGGTTTTCTTGTTCTAAAATGGAAGTGATTTGGATTGTTTTCTTCAGAGCTAAACAACTTTAAATTTACACTATTGACAATTGATTAAACCAAATGAATTCCCATTTTGTCTTTATATGTATTTGATAAATGTGTATGTAACAACCAAAGTTTATTTAAATGATTCATTTAGCATTTACAATTTTCAACTCTATCTACTGTGTTTCTTTGTGTGTCAGTTTGAAGCAGCAGTAGTTGAGATGTCAATAGGCATTTTGAAAGAAAATCCGAGTTCAGAAATGCTTGAGGTTTTACCTAAAAGCTCCTTTCTAAATTTCTCCTATGACAATGGTTGTTGTCAGAAAGTGAAAACCTGGAGCTATGAAAAGAGACCTTATAATTCTGTGGGAAGATAAATAAGTACAACTGCCATGAACAACACTATGAAGTTTCCACAAAAATAAAAAACAAATTCTACTTTGAAAAAAATTAAATTATTAGTTTGTCTTGCCTTTCAAAAGATTTGGAAGATCTTTATTGGAAGATAAAATTTTGAAAATGTGTCTACCTTAAGTTATTATTTTAGAAGCTTTCTTGTCTTACCAAATTTTTTTAAAATTTTATTTTATAATTTAATTTAATTTTACATATCAGCCACGGATTCCCTTGTTCTCCCCCCACCCCACATTCCCATCTCCTGCATGGCAAAGACTCCCCTGAGGAGCTACAGGAGTCCAATTGGCGAAAAAGAGGAGGGTTTGTATGAGCGAGAATTGTTGAGACCAAGGTTGGATAAAGCACAGGGACAAATAGCCAAATGACTGGAAACATATGAACTATGAACCAAAATTCTAACGTGGACACCTAACAGAAATCAGAAAACTGGAGTTGTTAAGGTTGAGTGGGAGGGAGTTGTGCGGGCCTCCCACTGTTTGTTCTGCCTCTGGCATGTCACCATGGCAACAGGAGCACCTTCAGAAAAGAGCATGGGATACTCAGGAACACAGCACAGAAATAATAAAGGCAGTGGGTTAGGGGATTTCTGGCATTTCGCTGTGGGAATGAAGTATTTACCCTTCTGGAATTGCTAAGGGAGACCTGGAAAGAAGAGTCAGCTCTAGGGAAATACCCTACCTTACCTCCATGTTGTGTTGACAAGAATAAGACTTGACTCATGGCAAGGATTAGTTAGTATTTGTTGAACAAACAAGTATATCTTTCACAATTTACACTGAAGTCACAAAGACTGTGTAGAGCCAAGCTCACACAGGAGAGTTATGTTATAGAGAATGGCTGAGGGTCTATGTTCACCTCCTGTCGTCACATCTGCCTCTCTGGGAGAAACCCTCTCCATGTTCGTTATTAATGAGGAATGGAATATAGCACTGATGAATGTTTAGTTTCAATGAAGCTTTCCCTGACATTTAACATCATCAGGTCTAGTCCAAGTTGCACTCTAGAAGTTGGGCTTCATGAATGCTTAACTTCTGGTTAGTCTAAGTCCCTAAACATTAGGATGTAGGAGAATTGCTGGAGGCAAGCATAAAGAATGTAGATTTGTGGGATGAACTGCAGAGGTTAGATCCAGGGGGTACAGTGGAGGGATTAGGATCAGAGAGTTTCATGCAAATAGCTCATAAGTCACAGTTCAATAAATCCTGACTGCACAAGATAAAAGGTGCAGATGATGCATCAGACCCAATGTCAAAAGAAGTTCTTAAATATACTGGGAGGTGGTTCAAAAACATGTAGTAAACAGAAGCTTCTGAAGGTAGTTTTGAAAGAAATCAGCTCAAGAATGTTCTGAGCAACTGTGAGATCATTTCAGGAGGAGTAAATTAGTTTTGTCAGATCTCAATGAGTCAGTCATGCCATATTTCTTTCAATAACGTAGACTTGACAGACCTTTCTTTTGTAATTGCATATATTTTAGGTAAATTGTTATATTTGATCTGTGTATACAAAGTGGAATGATTAGCCGGGCGGTGGTGGCGCACACCTTTAATCCCAGCACTCAGGAGGCAGATCCAGGCGGATCTCTGTGAGTTCGAGGCCAGCCTGGGCTACCAAGTGAGTTCCAGGAAAGGCGCAAAGCTACACAGAGAAACCCTGTCTCGAAAAACCAAAAAAACAAAACAAAACAAAACAAAAAAGTGGAATGATTAAATCTAGGGAATGAGTATTTCTTTCTTTCCCCTTACATATTTATTTATTTGTAATGGGAGACTTTGAGCTCTTCCAGTTTATATTTTATTACCCCCTTCTTTTCTTTCTGTGCTCATTCATGTCATGGTAAGTATGTGGATGGCAGAGGATAATTGAGTTAATTTTCTCATTTCACCAAGTTGCTCCTGGGGATTGACTTCAGATTATCAAGCTTGGCAGCAAGTGCCTTAGTATACTGAACTAATATGCCAGTCCATCTCTCTTTTAGTTTTTTATAGAATATTTAATAAATCATTCTAAGGTGGGGTTGCCATATTGTGCTATACAACCCTAAAACATGTTCATTCCTTTTAACTAACTGTGTGTTGGTACCTGTGATTTGACCTTCTATTTTCCATACTTACCTTCCTAGTTTCTAGGACCACTATTCGTGTATAAAATCAATAAATATTTTCAGCTTCCTCATGAGTAAGAAGATGTGTTATTCCTTTTTCTAGGTCTGGCTCATTTAATTTAACATAATATCCTCCAGTTCCATCTATATTGACCTAAATTATGGAAAATTTATTCTTTTATGGATGCATAATATTCCATTGTATATGTAATATGCTATTTTTTTTTATCCTTTCATCCATCAATCAACATTATAGTTGATTCCACATGTTGTGAATGATGCTGTAATAAACATCTTCACACAGCTATCTCTTTGGTATACTGATTTCATTTCCTTTGGAAATGAAAATGGCAAGCAGTGGGATAGATGAACTATATGGTAGTTCTATTTGTTTGTCTGAGAAAGTAGCATTCTATTTTCTAAAATGTCTGCACTAACAGTAGCGAGTCCCTTTAGCCAAAGCATCTCCAGATTGTCATTGAGATCTGTCATCCCATATACCCTTCAGTACTGTCAGTTCTTCCTCAGAAACAGCTGCCTGTGAAACTGATGAGAATCTCTAAAATGAATTTACATGCATTAGAACTGTGGACTAATGTGCACTGGGTTCAAGTGCTCCATAAGGAAAACTTATGACAGCTGAATAGCACTCTCCTATCAAAATAATGTTTTATAAATCTGTGAGAGCATATATCTCCTTTGTAATTGACCTTAAAACTCCAAATTCCATCTTGTTCTGAATCCTTGCATGTACTCTTTCTTCCACATGGATGGGATGTTCTGTTAACATAGATTCTCAAAAATAGTATTGTGATCTATTATTAGAGTAAATATATATAATAAAACTCAGGAATGGCAGTTCAAAAACAAGAAGAAAATGAAAGATTTTATTTGCCTTCCTTTACCACACAGAGAGCTGAACAATTACCTTTTTATTATTTTTTAGACATAATTTTTTTATTGATTCTTTGGGAATTTCACACTGTGCACCCTAATTCTACTCATCTCCTAGTACCCCGATATCCTCCCCCTCACCCCTGCAGTGCCCCCATACAATTAAAAAAAATCAAATCAAAACAGGACAAAGCAAGCAAGCAAACAAAAACAAACACAGAAGAACCTCTTCGATTCTCCATCTCTTCCACCTCCCCATCACCTCATCATTCCTCCTGGTACCATTGGGAGCGGTGTGTCACTTTTGTCCAACCAGCTTTACTAGCAATGAGTCACTGGTCTGGTTCAAGGCCTCTGGCTTCTGATACACCATCATAACTCGATCCTCACCAAAACTCCTCTTGGATATTCTTTGTCCACACATGGAGGTCCTGTAGGTATCTTTCCATGGGACCCAAGCCTTCAGAAGCTCCAGCAGGTCTTAGGTGGAGCAGATGTTAGGGTAGACCAGCTCAAGGCCCTTGGGGACATAGGTGGTAGCTAAGCTGGTCAGTCCAGACCAATGGGACAAGCCCCCTCAGGCAAGGGGGCGAGGCCAGCTTCCCTAAGCCCATGCCCTCAGGGTCAGTTCTCCCCCTTGTGGTTTTGGGGTGGGTCCATCTATTCCTAATGCGGGGAGAGCTCTCCTGTGAGGGTCAGGTCAGCTCTCTTGCTATAGTGTCCATTGAGAGGTAGGGCCAGCTTTCTCAGGGTCAGAGAAGGGTGGGGCAGGCTCAGCAAGGCCTTCTGATTTCATTACACACAGTTCCTATGAATTACCTCACTTTTAAGTTAATTAATTAACTAATTAGTCTTTTAGTTATGAATTTCTCTATTTCTTCCTTCCTTTCTTTTTTCTTTCCCTCCTCCTCCTCCTCCTTTTTTTTTGAGGCAGGATTTCTTTGTATAGCCTCCATAGACCAGGATGTCCTCGAACTCACAGAGATCCACCTGCCTCTGCCCACCAAATGCTAGGATGAAAGGCGTGCGCCACCACTGCCAGGCTTCTCTCTCTTTCTTACTCAGCTCTGGCATCCTGTGATGTGGCATATGACAAATCACAAACTGTAATCAGGGTCGAGGGGAAAAGTAGCAGCTGGTGCTGCCTGATGGGATTGGGAAGCACAGAAACACTGCCAAGGCAGAGGGAAGGCTGAAGAGTTAGAGGGGAGTTGTCTGTCAATTGTTACAAGACTCGGTGCAGGAGAAATGGATGCAACTATAATATGTAAAGGACTCGAAAGCCAAACTTACCCCAGGAGAAAACCACTATCCTTTTCAAGAAGACTTGAGATTTACTGGCTATATACTGTTCAGAAGTCTGTCCATAATGATAGACCCTTGGGCATAAGAAAAGTCTGGAGGGTGTTTCTTTTTGCCACTTAATTGTAGCATCTTCCAGCAATACCTCAACGGAAAATGTGTGTCTGTATGCATGTTTGTGTGTGTACGTGTGTGAGTGTGGACATGTGTGTTGATACACATGTGCATTTATGAGTGTAGGTATGTGTATGCACTCGTGTGTGTATGTGCTTGTGTATGTATACACATGTGACAAAGATTGAATGGTTCTTGTCCTTTATACAAAAGAGACAGCAGAAAAGCGTCTTACTGATTTTGGATGCTGAAATTTTAAACTAGATACATGCTCAAAAACAACTGTCTTACTCGGTTTAAGAAATTAATCAGCATTAAAAATATCTGCAGGGAACTGGCAGCCATAAAACTGTAGAGCAAAGTTTTAAAAATTATAATAATTCATTTATGATGAAATATAATTAAAGTTTAAGATGTAACAATTGGACATGCAAAATAAAATAGTTATTAAGAAGAATTTAGAGAATGGTGTGGTTTGAATCTGAAGATCTGCCCATGTTCGAACTCTTGGTCTCATTTAGTGGTACGTTATTGAAAAGTTCTGGAAACTTTGTGGGGCATAGCTGGGGAAAGTACAAGACTAGGTGTGGCTCCCTGAGGAAACAGGTCACAGGAGCCAGTCCTTGGGAGTGTGCTATTCCTGCCCACTTCCTGTCTTACCGTCCGTTTCCTGTCTTCTGTGATCTGAATAGCCATCGCCACATATTGGTATCATGAGATAAAGACCAGAATTGTTGCTGAACATTCTGACACATACAAGACAGTCTACCCACAGCGAATAATCACTTGGCCTCAAATGTCAGCAGTGCTGAAGTAGTTTTGTTTTTGTTTGTTTGTTTGTTTGTTTTTAGAGACAGGGTTGTCTCTGTGTAGCTTTGCACCTTTCCTGGAACTCACTCTGTAGCCCTGGCTGGCCTTGAACTCACAGAGATCCCCCTGGCTCTGCTTCCCAAGTGCTGGGATTAAAGGCGTGCACCACGGTCCGACTTAAAGATGTATTATTTACTTACGATGTGTACAGTGTTCTGTCTGCATGTATGCCCGCATGCCAGAAGAGGGCACCAGATCTCATTATAGATGGTTGTGAGCCACCATATGGTTGCTGGGAATTGAACTCGGGACCTCTGGAAGAGCAGCCAGTGCTCTTAACCTCTTGGGCCATCTCTCCAGCCCCTTGTTTGTTTGTTAACATGCCAGTGCTGTGGGACTTCAGGGCTACAGTGGAGGTGTGTGAGTTCTGGAGATACTTGGTCTCACCGGCTTTCTGCGCCTTGTTCCCACTCACTGGACTGGTGCACTACTGAAAATTGTTTTCTGCACCTGTACTCTGGCCACGGCCACAGAGTTCACTAGAGAGCAGAGGGAAGCAGGATTTATTCGCTTTTGCCGAGCATACCCTCCAAAAGCCTCCAGCGTTTTCAACCTCAGCCCCCACCCACCCCTTCTTTCACAACAGCCTTTATTGCTCACCTTCTCTCCCTTTTCCCTTCTTTATTCTCCTCCTCCACCCCCTTTATCTCCCTTCATGCTTCTCGTTCCTTCTCTCGTTTTCATCGCCCCTTTATGGGCCTTTACCTTATGCTTAATTCAGTCCACCAGTTTCTCTATAATTTTCTCAAGTTGCTGAGGGAGCCAGCAGGCTGCGATCATTGAACATCTTTGTGAGCATCCTGGCTATTTTGTTGATAGCAATAACTGGGCTGGGTTGGCTATTTTTCAGTATTTTTATTTTGTGTAAATATCACACAACAGTGCCCTGAGGATAGTGGAATTTTTAGCAGCATCTCTGCAAACAATAAAAACAATTGTTTCTTCTCTTGGCTAGCTTGACCTGTCTCATTTTTCTTAGCAAGCCTCTGATACATTATTGACTTTGGAACCAGCACTAAAGCCATGCAACAGTTTCACCAAATGCTTTAGTTAGGTCATAGGAAAGCTTTTTGGCTGCTTGGCAGGTTGTGGTAGTGCCAGCTTGCCTGGGCTGTGATGCCAGCTCTTTGGCCAAACATTAGTAAGACATTGCCTGGAATGCATCTGGAAGATTCGACTATTACCATCAGCTGGCTCTCAGGAGAGATCACCGTAGTAATGTGGGTGGGCTGGACTCAGTTGCTAAAGGCCTTTAGAACAAAGGCAGAGTTCTCAAAGAAGAAAGAATCATGCTGTGAAAATGTAACAGAGAAATTCTGTCTGAATTTCCAGCTGTTTATCTGACCTGACCTGCCTATTTAGGATCTACTGGTGCTCATAACGTGTGTGTGTTTGTGTGTGTGTGTGTGTGTGTGTGTGTGTGTGTGTGTGTGTGTGTGTGAGAGAGAGAGAGAGAGAGAGAGAGAGAGAGAGAGAGAGAGAGAGAGAGAGAGAGAGAGAGAGAGAGAGAGAGAGAGTCTGGGCTGGTAAAAAAGTCATATATCTTTTGCTTAAGTGAGAAAGGTTTAGTTAAATGTCTCGGCTATTAGTGTACAGGGGAGGGAAAAACTGGCCAGTAGGCAATGCTTGTTATATGTTTCATTAACCAGAAGCACAACAGAATGGTTTCACCAGAGCAGAACCACAGTCAAGTTTACCCAAGGTGAACTAGTATTTAGATGAAAAATGGAATACCTAAATGATTTTCCTCAGGGGTTTTTCTTTTTGCTGCTAATGCTAAATTTCTTACTTCTCCAAGCTGTGGGAGCAACATTTGAAGGCCCCCCTTCATGAACTACTCATTCATAAGAATGGAGTTTCCCTGCACTCTGAATTACCAGTGCATCACACAGCACCCAGGAGAGGGGGGGCAAACACTCAAGAGCATGTTGAATAAATGAAGACAAATTGCCTTCTTATGTGTCAATATCATCAATAAATAAACAAGCCGGAAACATCTGAAGGTGGTTTTCAAGTGAGCGTTCTCCAGGCCCACTCCTGGCCAAGGGACCAATAGTGATTTGCTCTATTTTCCTAGCCTCACACTGAAGCCTCTGTGCTTGTGGAAGCCGCCATGCGCCATGTGCACGTCTATGGACACTTTCACCTCACTTGGTGAGGATGTGCTCCCCCTGCTCACTCCAGACAAGCCATGGCAGGGTGGTGCTATGGTGTGGCAGTCATCGCCTCTTGACCGTCTTGCTCAGATTTCATCTTGTAGCCCTTGTTCTCTCTGAAGAATGAACAACAATGTCTCTCTTGTAGAACCATTGGAAAAAACGAGCAGTACTCTAACTGAAAGTCAGTCAGGGCCTTTCCCTCTTCCCCACTGTGGGACTGACATCTGACTTGTTCCTTGTGGTTACAGTGGATTCTCCGACCTAGGAAAACCAGTTTACACTTGTGGGTAAACATGCTCCCACTTGTACAAGAGAAGGTTGAACCCGGGGATTATTTTCTAAACTCTAGTCTGTGGAGAGCAAATATTTATTTAGCAATTCATTCAGACACTCACTGAGTGCAAACTTTGCAGAGGACACGTCAAGACACTAAGGACCTGGTGGGGAGCAAGGAGGAGTTTTATTTTCTCGTTGGAGCAAATTGAAGCAATCATCGCTAACATGAGACAGTGTGGGAAGGTGGCTGTATTTACTGATCAGAAATGCCCTTCTGAGAAGCTGCTTTTCAGTCCGGGGCGCTGCTAACCAGAGGGAAGTAGTCATGTGATGGTCTGGATTCAAGGCAGAGACTGTGCATGTGCATCCCAAAGTAACTTACCAGTGTGGGGGGAGGATGACCAGCATGGTCAACAGCTATTGGGGGAGGGTCTTCAGGAAATAGGAATCTGCAAGGGAATGCTTTGGCTTGCAATGTTTCTAAATTTACTCAGCTTCAGACTGTTTCCCAGTGCAGTATCTCTTGCTGATAGTGTCCAAACGCCATCATGAATTCATTTTTGCTCTCAGATCTTCCTGCCCTTGGCCCAGCTGCAGCTGTAGTTTTGGGTGATGAGCCATGTGTGTCTAGCATTGAAAAGATGTTAATTCTCTTTAAGGAACTGGTCCTGGTTTCTGAGGCTGGGAGCACTGACTGAGCCAGCTGTGGTCCAGTTGGAAGACATGAGAGTTCCTTCTGCAAACCATGAAAGAATTCTCACTCCCTTTGCCACAGTGTCAGAGGTCTACTGAGGGTTCTTTTGTAACTGTAGATGGTGGACCCCAGGCCTCATTTGAACTCCTGAAAGCAGGCTTATTCTGATCATTTGTGTAAGTAAAATGTCTTTGTCAAATTGGATAGACAATTAGGTGTCCATAGGACAAAATTCTTAACAAAATGACTTACAGAGGTTTATCTTAGGGCTTAAGCCAGGGCTTTCAGTAGGAAATTTATTTTTCTTTACAATATATTATGCTACTTTCTTGAACCCCGATAATTACAGTTACCAATCATACTCATGATCTAACCTAGTTAGCAAACATTTTCTCTTTCTTTTTAAAAAAGATCCCACCTCATTATTTAAGGATTTATGTTATACAAAGTGAAAGCAAGACATGCTTCTAGAGTATGTCACGGGAAGAGCAAGACCACATTGTCAATCCCTGGGAACAGAGTCCCATGTGCCGTTGCTAATGTTGGAATAAAGAGATATGTAAAATGCATGATTGACTGTCTCGAAAGCTTTTAAGGCAGGAGTGTAGTCTCTGACTTTTGCCCTGGAAAGTGCGATCATATTTAACATATTTGGGGGGCTAGAAGAATATGTTTAGTATTGTCAACTTCTTACCAGGAAGCAATTGGCTTCACATGAAGACCTTTTCCTTAAGCACAAAATTGGATGACAAACTCCATGAGAACAGAGTCTTAAACTTGTTTCAAGATGCTGGTAATAGGGTTCAATATTTGTCAAATAAAAGTGAATTCCCCATCATGTAGTAACTTAAACTGTAAATCCATTTATCCAGGGCCTTGTTACCTCATTATACTGTCTCTGATAGACCTCTTCTATTCCTTTAGACCTGCCTCATACCTCCCTTTCCAAAATGAAGTTCTCTCTATTCTTAGCCTTATCAATTGCTTACATTCTTCTTCTTTATCCTCCTAAAGATCCAGCCCCACAGAAGTAATAATGTTTATGGATTTAGAATATTTTCTTCCTCTTTACACTAAAATTTCTCCCTTTCCCTAGTTCTTGGTGAGGACTCCCATACTTCTGGACACACACTGAAAAAAGAATCATCTTTATTTTCAGCATTGAGCTGATGTCTTTTCTTAGATGGTTTGTGTTTTGGCATTGTGATAAAGGTTATTGTTGCTGGTACATTGTTATAATGCTTCTCAGAAACTTGGTTCCCAATAATTCAATTCCATTTTCTGGGTGAGTTTCACTAGCATATGATAGTAGTTAATAAGTAGTTAACAGGAAAAAGGAGGCTTATGTAGGAGGGCAAGACATGTCACCTTGTCCTCCGAGTCATCTCAGTTGTATTGTGTTACAACAGGCTGGAGACACAGAAAATGAAAGGGACCCCTGCGTTCATTTGAGTCGCCAAGACTCAGACTCCATTTTACTTTTCTTACAAACCGAAGCTAAGGTTCCAGATCACATAGCTGTGTTTGGCAGAGGCTTCAGGGCTGTGCAAATTAACATAAAACATAAAATGTACTTTTTGATTTTTAGTCAATATGAATATAGTGTTCATCTTTACATGCTTGGCTGTAGGGCTCAGTCGAGGGAGCTCGCATTCTCTTTTTCATTATATTCATCAATATTTGACCCTTTCCTCCAATTTGCAAGGTTTTGTTTTTTACTTTTGTTCTTCTTTTATTTTTGAGATTATATTATAGTTACATCATTTTCCCTTTCTTTTTCCTTCATTCAAACCTTCCCATATACCCCTCCTTGCTCTCTTTCAAATTCATAGCCTCTTTTTTCATTAATTATTGCTATGTGCACATATGTATGTGCATATACATATGTATTCCTAGATATAACCTGCTCAGTTTGTATAATGATCAGCCCTGAAAACATACATGCAAACTTTTGTTTTTAATTTGAGTTCCACTAACATAGTACTGTTCATCTTGGCTTTTTGACAAGCAGCTGCCATGCACTGGAATCCCAGATGCCCGAAGAGAGAAATAAGACAGCCAGGCTATGCAGTCAAGGCAGGAAAATAATAACTATTTTCTAAGTTTCTGCTGTGAACCTGGAGCCCGGAGGTCTAGGAGCTCTATGTCAATTTTACATTCCTTCATTTACTCTCCACTACCACACAGACAAAGGTAATGTGAGTCTACACTAGGAAAGCCAAGGCTATGAGAAATGCAGCTCTTTGCAAATGGCTCTTTAACAAGTGTGAGAGAGTTCAGATTCAAATCCTGGCCACCAGAGGCTGTGCTGGCTCTTTGTACACAACTTTTTAACTACTTCCATTCCCTTAAGCTCTTCTGTGGATGTCTCCCCAATTCAGCAGGTGGGGACAGTGAGGCGAGGTCAGGCAGCTTTGAAGCACATGCTCTGTAGTGGTCACGTCAAGGCTCTAACCACTCACCACCATTCTCACTGCAGGATGCTGCTTAGCAGGACCTGGAAGGGTCTGAGAGCTTTCCTTCCCCTTCTGTATTCCTTTTCTTTTCCATCTGAATAATGAGCCACGTGTCTGTCATGATATTCCAAGGGGCAGAATTGTTCCTCCTTTCCTTCACTGAAGTCCTTCCTCTTCCGTTCCCCCTCCCCCTTCTCTTTCTTCTCTTCCTCCTTCCTTACCCCTCCTCATTGCCCCCTGCTTCTTTCTTTCACTCCCATTCTTCCCCTTCAGTCTTTGGGCTTGATGCTCTTCAGCTGTATTCAATACTTTGCGTGGCCTAAGACATTTTCTTCAAGCAATGCTGCTGAAATGTGCATTATTCCCCATTACTGATTGAACTTGGTTCTAGGGTCATGACCTGAATCGTGCCCTCATGCGTTTTCCACACTACTGAGGACAGTGACAATTAGGTTGCTGGCTACATTACAGTGCAGTTGGGCTCACAAAGGTGTCACCCAAGTATATACACACAGTGACTTTCCCAGTTAGTCCTGGGGCTTGAGGGTGTTAGGGGAAGCTTCTTTGAGATCTGATGCATAAGCTGACCTGAGAACACAGATGTATCCTCTGTGGCGAACCCATACTTCCTGTTAGTTCTAATAACTATCTCAGATTTAATTCATTTAAATTTATGAGAATCTTGACAGCTTTCATTTCCTCTAATGCAGCTACAAATCCATCATTTTCTATGATAAGTTACATTTAGAGCAGTGTCTCTAATCACTCTCCCTTCACAAAATCACTCATATTATTGAACACAGATCTTCTTCTGACTCCTCCTGTCATTCCAAATACACGTCTGTGGCCTCACCTGGCCAAACTCTTACAATTATTCACTCGTAGTTCTTCACCATTGTTCATAGATCATTCTAGTCTCCAGTGTAGTTAGTTATCACTCATCGTTTTTGTCTGCCAGGAAAATTGTTCACAATACAGAATTGGATATGCTGAGGCAGCAAGATATTGGAGCCATCTTTCACATTTCATACTCATCTATCACTCAGCACAAATCTACTCATGGATGACTGCTGGAGATGTGTCAGCTCTTAGGATTTCTTAGGTCCAGCACAATTGCCATCATGAACAGGCATCTACAGATCCTTCAGAAGGCTCTAGCCAACCTCCAAACAATCATTTTTGTCATGGATCCTTTTCTAATGACAGGGACTTTGCTCTTTCATGAGGTCTCTATTTTAATCTTCTCTATTCTAATATGGACCTTTTCTCTGCTGGCCCCTGATTTGTTATCTGTAAGGCACCAATTCTCCTTTCTGAAGGTCCATGGAAACATTCATTCATTAAAAGTATTTATCCTCTGTTTCCCTTTCCCAAGGTGATCTGTACATTCCTCTTAGGGTCGTCCTTGTTTTCTAGCTTCTCTGGAGCTGTAGGTTGTAGTCTGATTATCCATTGCTTTACATCTAGTATCCACTTACGAGTGAGTACATACCATGTTTATCTTTCTGCATCCAGGTTACCTCACTCAGGATGATATTTTCTAGTTCCATCCATGTGCCTGCAAATTTCATGACATCATTTTTTTAACAGCAGTGTAATACTCCATTGTGTATATGTACCACATTTTCTTTATCCATTCTTTGGTTGAGAGGCATCTAGGTTCCTTCCAGGTTCTGGCTATTATGAATATCCCTGGTGCATGAGACAGCTTTCTGGATCCCATTACCTATGTTCTAACAGCTTGCTCACCCCTGATAAAGCAGGGAGGGGCTTGGTCCTGCCTCAGCTGAACGTATCAGGCTTATCTGTCACTCCATGGGAGAACTTACCCTCTGTGAGGAGGGGATGAGGGGTCAGGGAGGAAAGGTGAGGGTGGAACGGGAGGAGGGATGAGAGGGGGATCTGTGGTTGGTATGTAAAATGAATAAAAATATTAAAATCAAAAATATTCAAAAAAGTATTTATCCATTCACCTACTGAAGGGTATTTTGGTTATTTCTCAGTTTTAACAATTATGAAAAGTTGTTATACTTTTAGATATTGGTGGTTGTATGGACACTTGAGTAAATAGCAATAACTGTGATTTCTGGATCATATAGTAAAAGCATGTTTAGTTTTGTAAGAAACTACCAAGTTATATTTCCAAAATTATGGTACCATTTTGTCTCCCAGCAAACAACAAATGAGAATTTTGTTCTTTTAGATCCTCTGTAGTGTCAGTTTTTTTATTTGAGGCTTTATGATCTACTTATTTGTATCTCAAAGTCATTCAATTGACAAATATCTAATTCCCATGTATATAACATATAAATTCATATATGTGATTGTAGATGTAACCAACCGTCTTATTAAATAAGAAACACAGAACCAATGTAAAAGAAAAAGCCAAGAGATCAGAGCTCAGAGCTAAAATCTCACCCTTCCTCCTGCAGTGGTCCTAGCTTCCCGAAAGAGAACTATTTCCTGTGTGTCTGTCTTTTCATAGTATTTTGTTCTGCCTTCTCATTGGTTGTAAACCCAAACACGTGACTGCCTCGTCACTGTCTGTATGTACAGCCCTCTAGGTCTTAAAGGCGTGTCTCCAATGTTGGCTGTATCCCTGAACACACAGAGATCTATGGGATTAAAGGCGTGCGTCGTCGTCGTCGTCGTCGTCGTCGTCGTCGTCGTCGTCGTCGTCGTCACCACCACCACCACCACCACCATGCTCTGTCTATGGCTCTAATAGCTCTGACCCCCAGGCAACTTTATTTATTAACATACAATTAAAATCACATTTCAGTACAATTAGAATACCACCACATGTGATAGTATTCTAACTTAACACACATACATAAATACATCTTCATTGCTAAGATCTGTTCAGATCTTTCCTGTTTTTTCAATGAGTTGTTTCTTTTCTTGATCTTGAGTTCTAAGAGTTTTTCTTTTTTTATAGTTTGGATACATGCAATTTTAGCAGGTATGTCCTATAAACGTTTTTCTTCCAGTATGTAGCTTGTCTTCCCATCCTTTTCACAGGAGAAATTAAAATTTTTAATGGACTTTGCTCATCAGTCATTGTTTCTGTGTGTTACACCTTTAGTTTTTTTGTGCCCATGGTCATCCAGATTTTCTTCTATGTTGTATTCCAAGGCTGTTGCTGCATATAGTCTGTGCTCTATTTGGAGCTGGTTTTTGTTTAAGTATGAGGGTTGCACTTGGGCATGCAGCATGTTGGGGGTAGTGTTCCAGAACTGTTTCCTGAAAAGACCATCTTTTCTTCATTGTATTGTCTTATCTCTCTGTCAAAAACTATATGTATATGGGTCCGTGTTCTTGAGACCCTCTAAATACTCAGCTATCCTCACAGCAAGGGGTGGCTTAGAGCAGGTGTTATCTGATGAAGACGGCATATAGTGGCTTGATTGAATAAGCCAATCAGTCCTGCCACACTTCTGTCTCTTTCTATCAGAAATGGGGACATGAAGGCTCTAATTACCATGATCAACTTAGCAAATCAAGCTGGATGGAAAAAGAAGAAAGGTTACAGGAGGCAAATAAAATCCTCAGTTATTTAAACTATTTCTAAGTTTTCAGAATATGTTTACTGCAGAACACTTTCCTAAATTGTACACATATATGTAATTGTGCAATGAGGGCCCCTTCAATTGGTCAACTATCTTACAAGATTTCCCAGAACTTCATTTCAGAGACCCTGGACAGATGGCCTTCTGCCCACCTGCTCCTCTGCCAAAAAATACTGATGAAATTGAGAAAGGAATACTTGGTGTGTTTCTTGTTTTTGCTTTGTTCATTTTTAAAGGGATATAAAGAAATACATTTTTATGATTGCATCTTCATTGTGAATTTCCCTTAACAAATTTACTGATAATTACGGTATTATGCTTATCTCTTTGTGTTCAGACTTCAGATTGCTTTATCTGCATTCCCCATCATCTTCCTAAGACAATAGGTATTTCCCGAAGAAGTATGGCCTCATTATTTTGATATCATTATCTCTACCTCCACTTATTGTCATTCAGCAAACACTCCTTCACTTGATTTTTTTAAAGATAACTTCTTGGGGTTTCCTTCACTGGCAATTCTCCATAAGTGATTCAGAGTGTTCTCGACACTGCTGTTCTCATCCTGGGTTCCCCATCTCTTTATATTAGAGCACAAAAGATGCAATGATGAGAATCTGCTTCCTTTCCTTTCCCTTTGCTCTTTTCTTCCTCTCTTGATCTTCCCAGCACGAACCAGGGACAGATCGGCCCAGGCTCAGCACACTAAACCCAAAGCCCACATACACCCCGGCTCTAGTTTGCCAAATCCCAAATCCCATGAGTTTTCCTTTCTGTTGTCCACATCTCATCCTCTTTTCCCTCTGTGTTCTGGGATGCTCTCCTACTGTGGGAGTCACTGGCAGCCAGCAACTGTCCTCTCTAAGCTCTTGCTAGCCTGAATGGCTCTCTCACATGATCAAAGTGGATTGCTTTCCTTAAATATCTTCATGGGTTGGCTTTTACAGACTGTATTATCCTCAGACATCTCTCTCTCTCTCTCTCTCTCTCTCTCTCTCTCTCTCTCTCTCTCTCTCTCTCTCTCTCTCTCTGTGTGTGTGTGTTTATGAGATAGATTGTTTTAACTTTTATCGATTCTTTGTGCATTTCACATCATGTATTCTGATCCTACTTATCTCCCTGTCTCCTCAAATCTGCCCTCTGCCCTTGCAACCTCCTCCCCAACAAAATCAAAACCATATTTAAAAGAAAAACCGAAAACCAAACAAACCAAATAAACACAACAAAATGAACCAAAAGAAAGGAAAAAAGGAAGGAAGGATGGAAGAAAGGAAGGAGGAGAAGAAGGAGGAGAAGAAGAAAAAAGAAGAATCTTGTTGTAGAAGTTGTAGCGTGGTCCCACAGTTTAGCCTTTAGTCCATTCATCTTTACTTGCAAGTGTTCATTACCATGAGCCATTGGGCTACCTTGAGGCCTCTGGCTTCTGCCACATCACCAATAATGGGCTCTCACTGGGGCTCCTCTTGGATAGCCTGTTGTTGTCCTGTGTGTGGAGATCCTGCAGTTTTGGATCTGTAGGTTTGTCCCCTTCACATGCTCCAACAGTTCATAGATGAGGTGGATGTTGGAGTGGACAACTCACAGGCCTGGTTCTGGGCCTGGGTGGTAGCTGGATTGGTCAGCCCTCCAGCTTTCCCTCTTTGTCACTACCCAGGCAAGCTCCCCAGCACTGCCCAGGCTAGCTCACTCAACACAGCCTACAGCAAGGAGAGAGGGCCAGTTCTCCTGCTCTCTGGTCCTCAGACTTGGGTCCCCACACTTGCATCACTAGGGTTAGCTCTACCGTTTGCTGTAGGGGGGATATGAGGTGGGGGCACATGGTCAGCTCTCTCGCTCTCATGACCTCAGGGCTGGTTCACTTGCGCTCTGGCAACAGGGTCAGCTCTAGTGTGCTGCCCACGTGGGGTGTAGGGCCCACTTTCCTGTGCGCTACAGCTGGTGTGGGGCAGGGCTAGTTCTTTCATTCTTGTGACCCCAGGGCTGGCTTTCTTGCCCGCTACAGGTAGCAAGATTCCCCAGATAATCTCAAGTGGCTTTGAATGCCTCAAGTTTATCCACAGAACTGCAGGTAGAATTTCCAATCAAGCTTTCCTTATGAGATGACATAGAAAAAAAGTGTTAATGTTTAATCAGTTTAAATGCAGGCATCTTGTTGCACAAGCAGGGTGGTTATATAAGTTGTGACGCAGCAGGGTACAGTTGGGACATGCTCTCTGGCAATGGCCTTTCTATTCGGTTGAAAGTTTCAGTTTCCCAACAAGGCATGTTCTGCCACTCACCTGGTACAAATGAGAAGAGACACATAGCCAAAGTGAGCAGGAAGCCCATACCTGCAGGAAAATGTAACTCATGCCACAGCTGATGCCAGTTCCTTTAGATGCCTCGTCACTCTTTCCTTCTGAACCAAGATTGTAACCTATTTGTCATTGGAATGTTAGCCGCCAGCCAGCTTGCAATTCTGGCTTAATTAGTGGAAGGTAGGACCAGACTTTATCACTTGTACGTATGCACGTAGTACAATGTTATCTATTTTAGCTTTTCAGGGTCATACAGGCAGCTAATAATCTTGCTTGACTTAGGAGCCAGTTCTGCCTCGGTAAGATTAACCTCACCACAAGCATTGTGAGTAGCTTACCATGAGATATACCAGGCATAGACTCGTAGCAGGATGTTTCCATCATCACTGGAATTAATTGTGGTAATGCTTATTTATGAAACAAATAACACCATGAGCAATTGACATTAACATTTATTTATTTATTTATTTATTTATTTATTTTTTCATGTGCCCATCCTATGCTAAGCACCTCTTTTTTTTTTTTTTTTTAAACAAGGAAGGTGGATTTGTTTCGGTTCATGATTTGCAGGTACAGTGAATCATGGCAGGGAAAGCATGGCAGCTGGGCTCCATTCATGGTGGCAGGAGCTTCATGTGTGGTTTGTTGTACTGTAGAAGATCAGAAGGCAAAGGGCCTGAGGGCCAGAAGCAGGGTCAACATAGAACCCTCAAGCATCCCCTCCCTCCAAGCAATCACTTCCACTAGTCACTTTGAGAACACTTTGATGGACAAGAGAGGTGTCATTTTTAAGATTCTCGTGCAGCAAATACAGCCAGCTACCTCCAGCATGGAGGCTGATATTTTCATATATATATATATGAAAATATATATATATATATATCTGTGTCTTCAATCCCAAGTTTTGGTTGCCAGCACTGAGATAGAGAATTGTCGTGTCTTTTAAAGTAGACGATGTTGCTTATTAAAAGACAAGAACTGGATTAACTTTGAAGTGGCTAAGCATCAGCAGGGATAAATGTCTCAGAAACCATAAATGTTGTTAAATTGGCCATAGGGATCCCCAGGAATTTCCCAAAAGGAAGGCATTAAAATTGTCTCATCATTATGTTCAAAATGTTAAGAGTAGTCTGTGAAACAGAGGAAGTTCATAAAATTTGGGTGTAATGTATGGCAAAGGGTGATGATTGACAAGGGTGTCACTTGCAAATTGGAAGATCTCTAAGATCATGCTATCCAGACCCACTCTTGCCTCTACTTTTTATTTGTATTAGTGACTTGGAAATGCTATTAATAGTGATGATCAAGTTAGCAAATGACATGAACCCAAGAATAACATCAACTTCGTTTTCAAAACATGTTACTGAAAAACAAACCTTTAACCATTGAACATGATAGAAATAACAATTGAGCTGAAAGCTAGATCTACTCTGGAATCCTAAAGGCACACATGCAGATGCAGAGTAGAGGGACTTGTGCCTTAGAAATATTATCTGTGGGTTTTATAATAAAAATATTTCTAAAGTGTCATGTGGATGCCAACATACTTAGTGCTCTCTTAGGCTGTAAGACAAATGTAAGCTCTAGATATGTTTCTAACTTTAGCTACACATTTGAATCACTAGGGAGAGTTAGCAAAAGTTTGATACACCTTGACAGGGTGGATCTTGGGAATGCATTTTGTTTTCCTTTTATTTCTTCAAAATCAAGTTGAAAGAGCCATGGTAGCTTTTAGGTTTTTGCATCGTAACAACTAACTATTTGTGTATGTAACAAATTAGAAACAGGTTGTTCAGGGAAATCACAGGCTCACTTAAGCATTATTGAAATATCTGCAACATACTGGGAAAACCCAAATTTGAAGAAAGAGGTTGAGGACTAGTACCTACCTGACCCTGTTCTTGTGTAGATTAAGAAAGACATTGGCATTAGGCAGCTAAGAAGTGACTTACTGGTTACCTGATGTAGAGAAGGCTATTTACCTTGTCAGGTTTTTCTCCAATGTGAAGATGAAGCTGATTCGAAGGGCCGTTCACAGAATTGTGATGATGAAGTGGTGTTAAAGGGGGTTTTGTAAATTGCTATTTTCAGTTCGTGTTTGTCCCTCGCATCCCTGAATGTAATTGCTTTGACGGAATGATCGATGAGATCTCCCTCCCTCTGAGTTTATTCCTAATGCCGAATCATCCTTACCCTTTCTGCTGTTTCAGTTCTAGCTCATCTCCCTTTTCACACTGTCTCCTTCCTTCTTTGTTCCTTTATTTGTCAGTTTGCATAAAACATCCCAAATTTTAAGCCCATATAAGGAAATTGGTAGTTAACTATGTCAGTGCTATGATTTACTCAGTTCCATTCAGCCAAGGCCATATTTTCCTGAAATTCTCCTCTGGATTTACTTGCATCTCAGTTGTTAGGTTGTATTGTAATGTTGCTATAACCATCCACAGCTTCTGGATGAAGAACAGGACCCAGAGTTCCTCATTCTCACCATGCTCACTCTCCTAAGGTTTGATTTCCTTGAAGTCATATGACACTAAATCAACAAGAAATTGATCTCATTCCTGCTCAAATCAGAAACAGCCTTTCTGAGAAACTGGAAGCAGATCACTTTCTGTCTAGTAGATTTGGGCATGAGGAATGTGTGTGGGGAGCTTCTCAAAGCTGTGCAAGCCACATACTTTACATGTTCAGTTCTTATCCTTTGCAGTATTAAGGTCAGCTCTTCCTTCTGGATAAAATCCATCTTTGTCTCAGTGAATAAGCCTATTTCCCAAAGAGCATCATAAAACTTAAATGTTGGTTGGAGTGCATAAAATATAGGAACTATTAAGGTGTAAATAAATGTAGTCATCTTAAGATTTATTCTTTACATAAAAGTGAACAAACTGTTAAAATTTATGAACCCCAAAAGAACTTTCCATGACCATCCTCATTCACAGAGTGAGTAAATGTGTTTTCAAGTTAATTTTTCAAGACTTCATGATTAAACTAAGCAGCAACAAGATTTATCTTAAGGTTAGAAACACATGGAAACCTGCTGTCTATTGAACCAATTCTTGAAATTGAGAATTTTATAAAAAGTAGTCAATAAAATGTTTTTTAATCATTGTTTAATCTTAATTTGCTATCAAAATATTCCTTTATAATTGCAAAGCTTATCATAGTCATTTAATAAGTTTATACTTCTGAATTCTTGCTTAAAGAAGAGATATGGTAGTCTATGATTTTATTTAAACTTCCAGTAGTTGGGGATGAAAAGGGAATTTCCAAGTAAGGGTCAGATTTACCAAAGGAAACTAAGGTATTTATTTCTTTCAGCAAACAGAGACAGTTCATTTAAATATTATTGCCAGAGCACAATACAATCAAATAAAGCAATCTAAGCAAAATTAAGACATTATAGTTATAGTTACTTTCACAGGGCAGAGAAACTACCTTGGGATTTAGTTATAGTGGTAGTTATTATGATAGAAGCAGTCAGAAATTGTGCATGTGTGTGTGCGTGTGTGCATGTGTGCATGTGTGTGTGTGTGTTTGTGTGCGTGTTTGTGTTTATGTGTGTTGGGTGTGTGTGTATTGTGAGGGTGTGCATGTGTGTATGAATGTGTACGTGTGTGTGTGTGTGTGTGTATGTGTGTGTGTGTGTGTGTGCATGCTTGTGTCTGTGCTTGTATGTGTGTGAGTCTGTGTTTAAGTAATTTTTAACATCAAAATTTAAAATGTAGAAAAAGACCGAGGAAAACACAATGTCTTGCTTTTGAATTAGCAAGCCCCTAAATTGCCAGCTGACATCGCTATACCTGTAGACAGCACATCTCTCAAGCCTCACCAGAGAGGATTATGTCTGAGGTAATGGCAATTACCACAGAGATCCAGAGCTGGTCAACTTTAGAGACTAATGACTGAAGGGTGCCCAGTCCTCCTCCACCCCCTTTCTCCTCTCAAGGCTCAGGAATTATTTGAGAGGGCAGAGGGACTGTAAGAGCCAGAGGCAGAGAACGATTACAACAAAACAGTACTTTCCAGAGATAATGAGGTAGTTGCTCACATGAACACAGTGGTTGTGACAGCATGTCTAAGGTAGCACAAGTACAAGCCAGACAACATCTGAGCATGGAGCAGGGACATGGGCATGAAGTATCACTGGCTGGGGAAGCTGTGGGTGATTGATACCTGCTGGGAGAGCAAGAGTCAGTTGTCTGTGAGGGTGTGGCCCTGGTAGGTCAATCCCACTCCAGTGAATGGGCCCATATCCAGGAGCATATAGGTAGCATAAATTTGGCTCAATGTTCTTCTTTTCCCTTTTTAAATTTATTTTTAAGTTGGGGCAATGATTAGGCAGGTAGAGGTGGATCTTGGAGGATATGGGGGAAGAGTATGGGGTAAATAACACCATAATAAATTATATGCATTTTCTCAAGTAATTAATAAAATATCTTTAAATGTACAGATAGTTGGTTGTAGCTGGAAATCTCTCCAGTCCCACCCAGCCCCGAGGTTCCTCAAATGCTTATAAAACAATCACTCCAAGGCTTATATTAATTACAGACTGCATGGCCTATGGCTTCATCTTCTGACTAGCTAACTTTTTCATCTTAAATTAACCCATTCCTATTAATCTATACGTTGCCATGTGGCCATGGCCTTACCGGTCTGCTGGCATCTTGTTGTTCCTTTGGTGGCGGCTGGCGTCTCCCTTGACTCTGCCCTCCTTCTCTCTGTATCTCTGCTTGGATTTCCCACCTGACTGTAAACTTTCTTGCCATAGGCCAAAACAGCTTTATTCATTACCCAATGGGAGCCACACATATTCACAGCATACAGAAAGGCATCCTACAGCAAGCTGGTATCACAAACTCAGGAATAAAATTTTTGCTCTCTTCCTGACCAGAGTTTTCCCTCCATCTGGGTGACATGTGACTAAGCTCAGGAGGATGTTTCACACAGAGCCATAACAGTCTAGTCACTTGTCTTCTCTGAAGACTCTTCTCACCTTTCCATCTCCGGGGCTTTCTCTATATTTTCACCCCGATCTTTTATTTTCTGTGGGAAGGGAATCCATATGGACAGTGTTCTCTCTGTGTCCTGCAGACCTACATGTGCCTTCCCTTCTGAGGATGAACAGCCAGATCTCTACCCAAAGCTGACCCTTCCACTTGTCTTCTGGATCCCATCCCCTCTCTCCCACTCCAGGATGAAGCTCTTGCAATTCTGTCCTCTTTC
The DNA here is from genome assembly GCF_049852395.1 of Peromyscus maniculatus bairdii. Lineage (NCBI taxonomy): Eukaryota > Metazoa > Chordata > Mammalia > Rodentia > Cricetidae > Peromyscus > Peromyscus maniculatus. The sequence continues at coordinate 186,291,486 of NC_134852.1, read as the reverse complement.
TTGGGCATGGTTCATTTTCCTCCCTTCCAGACCATTCTATAAAGCCTTCCAAAATATTTAATTTTTAAAACATTTTATGTATGGGGGGGCAGTGCATGAAATGGTAAAGCTGCAGCTGTCAGAGGACAGCTTAGAGAAATTAATTCTCTCCTTCCACCTTTATGTGAATCTTGGGAATGGAACTCAGGCCATCAGACTTGGTGGCAATCACCTTTACTGCTGAGCCATATTGTCTGACCCCATGTGTTATAATAGCTCTAATCCTCACACAACATGTTTTTCTGACATATTGCCTCCACATTCTGCTTCAGTTCTCCCATGTACTTCATTTGCAGCTAAATTCTTTGAAAGCACTGCCTAAACTTAGCCAAATCTGTCTCCCTACATATAGACTTCACTTTTATATCCTAATCAAAAAGAGGGACAAGAAGACAGTGTAGTGCTGTGGAACAATCTTTGTACACTGTAAATATGTATTACTCTCATGGGTTAATAAAGTGCTGACTGGCATATATCTGGGCAGGAGAGATTTGGCAGGAGAGCCAGACTAGGAGGATACTAGGAAGAAGAAAGGTAGAGTTCAGTAGTCATCAACCAGACAGAGGAAGCAGAATGTATACAAAATGAGATAACAAGTCATGAGCCATGTGTTAGAATTTAGATAAGAAATATGAGTTAATTTAAGTTGTAAGAACTAGTTAGTAATAAGCCTGAGCTATGGGCCAAGCATTTATAATTAATACTGAGTCTCTGTGTCAGTTATTTGGGAACTGGCAGGCAAGAAAGAAAAGTCCACCTACAGTGTAGATTCTTGAGAGAGCTGGATACAGATGCCAAAGGATGAACATACATCCAAGAAAAGGAATAATCAATCACTTTAGTACCTAGGGAAGCAGAGAGCCCGAGGAGTGATAACTGAATGTGTGCATGTATGTGAACACATTTTGGCTGATTGAGGATGAAAGTGTTTTTGATTCTAGTTCAAGGAAAAAGGAAGATTACCCATGTGTTACACATATGGTTGCATAATTTACTATAAGTGTCAGATGTGCAGCTGAAATGTGTTCTCAGCACTGATGAACATTTATTTTTAAGGGTGGATTAATTATTTTCTTCTTGCTAGAATAAAAAAAACTTGAATAACATCAAGATAAGGAGCACAATACATACACATACAATAGTTAAATCAGAGCAATCGGACTGTTCGTCATCTCAATCAAACATTGATCATCTCACACACATCATTGTCAGACACTGAAATCACTGTAGCCTTACACACCTCAGCTCCTGCTGCTCTGAGAAGCACAGACACAACAGTGCCAGCTTGCTCTCTGCTGCACATGGCTAGGGACAAGCCAGGCATTCTCTGCTGCTCCCTGAGGACTTTCTAAACCAGGCCTTTAGTACCTCAGGAGATTAGGACAACAATCACTGGAACAGGAAGGGGAGGGCAACCTCTTAAGGGAAACATTAAGTGAAAGGAGACAGGATCAAGCCAGTCAAGAACCACATGGTCCTGGGTCTAGGGGAAGTTCTTACTGAATCAAAATTGAGACGATAAGACAGCAGAAGACATGAAAGCAATGGATTGAGAGAGAGATGGTGGGGGCATGGGACAAGAGAAATGGGCACCTGACAGAGTAGAAAGGGGGGATTTTGCTGATGTGTATAAACCATGTCCGCTTGCTGTTTCCCAGCAGATCCCAGAGCATCTTGGAATGCTTTAGGTCACTTCAGGTAATTACTCCTCAGTTAATCCAGAAACTCCGCCACAGATATGCCCAGGGGTTCTTTTTTATAGTGATTCTAAATCTAACCAAGTTAGTAGTCAAGATTAACTCTTGATGGGTGATGTGTTTGAAACTCAGCCTTTATTTTACAGCCATATGGATACCACAAGGAAGAAGAAGATATGCCTGAACATGCTCCAGAATTTCTGTGTGTGTTGGGAAAACTAGTGATTTTGTAGGAGCAGATGTACATCAGATGGAGCTCTTCAGAATGCTATAAAGATGCCTTACTTTCTTAGCAGTGACACATTCAAAAGAATGTTACTAAAGGAAAAAATGGGCTTGAGAGTGAACTTCATGATTTAGATCTGTCTCCAGTTACCCTGTCAAAACCATTCTAGAAATAAATCACATTCTAAAATCTAAAAGATAGCACATTGTTCTCAGGCTTTTTATTTTGCTGTTGTTCATAAAGTATTTTATTTTATTATTTGTTGCTGTGAGGAACCTGACCTTGTTGTTTTGGGGAAAGACTAGGGGAGCATTTGGAACTTTGGCCT